>NC_137694.1:173610660-173745660 GCF_964034855.1 Anser brachyrhynchus | reverse complement strand
AAGTTTAAAATTTAGGCTACATAAAGAAAGTGGGGCAGAGCAAACTGAACTGCAATATAAAATTATTGAGTCCTTTTTAATCTGAGGAATGAAGCAAACCCAGTTGTCTTATTTCAGGGCTAAAACCACAAAGATACTGTTCAGAAATAGGCACTACTGCCACTTCTATTTTGCCTAGGTTTTGTGTGTTTGTGGATGCCTATGTATCATGTGTGCTGCACGTGTATTTTATTTATTTATTTATTTATTTAAAAATAGTGACTATAGCAGCTGATCTTCAAGCAATGTTCAGTGTACTCAGCCTAACATGTTCTTTAGAAGCTTACTTGGTAAGTTTTAAAGAGTCTTCCATTAACTCGTAATTTCAGTGTGAGTATTGTTGGGAATTTCCCGTGGATATTAACACTTAAATTTCCTCTTCAGCCTTATTCTAGATATTAAAAGAAGTGTGTGTATCTTACTGTCATTCTAAGAGCAATTCCATGATCAATAATGCAACATGTAACATGAAAGAGAATACTGCCATCTAACTTTGTGTTGATACATTGAAACCACATAAAATTTATCTTTTCTATTTGCATTAAGCTATTTAGAAGAGTCCTCCACATCTTGTCTAACACATGATACTATAACCAGGTCAAAACAAAACATCTCCCAGAAGTCTGATCCAAACTTTACTGAAATCAATGTAGAGGTCCCCTCTGACTTCAGCAAGTTAGGGTCAAAATTAATACACTTTATAAAACTGATAGTCTGCCTCAGATGTTTCACTGACTACTGAAATCAGAAATGATTTCTGACCTTCTGTTCACTCTAAGCACATATTGGTCTGAATCAGAGGTTCACCATCATGTTAAAAAATAAGCAAATGAGACATTCTATTTGCCAAATAACATAATTTAGAATCTATGTCACAACAAGGAGGACATGAAGAAAAATTTGACAAACAGGTATAAAAAGTTTAAAAATAAGGCTAGCTTGAATACAATCTTTTATCACTAGTGGGAAATGGCTCTCTGAGAAGTACTAGAAGAATTAAGATATCAATTTCAGTCCTCTTATTCATAACAAAAGTGTAAGTCATGTTCATGCCCATTTTTAAATAAGCATAGTAGTTCAAATTTTAATAAAAAATATTAATTTTAACCAGACTGAAGCCTATTAGCTTTCTGTATCAAGCTACAGCAAAAATACTTTAAGAATATTTTTCATTTCTTGTGTTATTAATGTCACCAGTCATTCTGTGAATTACACTGTTCATGACATATTTCAAGCTAGATGAACCTTGAGAAAAAGTGGTGCTCAGAAACTTCATGTTGTTGATGCTGTCTTTTGCTACATCTGTATTTCTATTTCTGAAGAGAGCTTTAATATAGACAAAACTGTTTCAAGGAACTTAAGCGGAAACAAAGGGAAAAAAATATTGAAAAATTGAAAATATATATTGAATAATTTACAAGGTTCAAAGTACAATGCAAAGTCACCGTAAGGAGAGAAAGGTATTTGGAGCCAATCTGGTAACTTAACTTGTATATTTTAGCGTAAAATGTTGGATTTATGTCACCAGGTTTAAGCTCCTTAAAAGTCAGTCACCAGCTGAGCTTGTCATATTGGATTCTTTTATAGTTATTAGACAGTCATCTTCTGAAATAGTTTCTTAATATAACATATAAAGAGCCTAGACAACAGGTTTTAGTTATCTTTAATATTGCTAAATCCAGAGAATGTATTAAATTGACCAAAACTGACTCCTTTTGAAGGATCTTAAAACCAAAAACAATGAAAAAAAAAACAACACTCTCTTTTCTCTGTGAAACACGTCTCACTCTTCCGTTCTCCCCTTACCTTATCTACTTGAAATCTTACTTTGTAAATACATCGTTTACTTTGGCCTCACCAGCATGATTTAACCTTGAATTTCTTAGCATTTGTGACCTGAGATTGTGCTCCAGAACCAGCTGTTATTTACTTATTAAAGAACCCCAGAATCTTCCAATACTGAGTTATGGGATATTCTACTGAATATTCACAGGAAAATATAGAAATAGCAGCTGTGTGTATCTGCCTGTACACCAGTGCCATTAACTTCCACTGCCTTAATACATCACTGCCAACTGTTGCAGGATCAGCCTTCTATCAGCTGCAGACTGAAAGTCTGAAAATCACTTACCTAGAGCATTTTCTAGAGTCACCTATATTTAGTACAGGTGATGTATAAGTATGATCTTTAGTACTCCAAAACTTCAAGTTAAAACTGGCCCTCAAGAGTTATGCTGCTGTGCTATACCTGTGCATGATTTCTTCAAATATTCAGCGGTGAAGGTATAGCAAAAATCCATAAGCGCTCTCCGCTTTCTGGTCCAGTTTTTTTATTAGCTCTATGATGTGCCTCAAGCAAGGTTCCACATAGGTGAGAGGACTGATACATTTACCTGTCACTCTGAAATAATTATGTTTTTGATTATAGCTCCTGTCTGTCTCATCATCTCCTTACATGCTAATAATTGCTATGAGAGAAGTGTCAGATTCAGCTAAAAGGAGAGCTTCTTGCATTGTACCTGGAGACGGAGGAAGGCAAAGAGCCAAAGGTGGGTATTTCAAAGAGATTTTGAGATCGAAAGAAGCTACCCTTTCCGCATAGTCCCTTTTATGATCTTTCAAAAGGAGTGACAGAACATTAGAGCTACCACTTCAGAGGTGAGGGAGCATAGCCCCTTTCTCTGAATAGTAGGAAGAAGCAAGCAAACAGCACCACGTGCAAGTACACCTCACAAAAAATCACAGACAAAACATCGACTGTGGAGATCATCCAATGATATATGAAAAAGCTGGTGTGTATGCTAAAGACAGAAGAAAATCTAGTCCAGAAAAAGTGTGTGGAAGAAACTCACAAGGTTGGTCAGGTTCACTGACCTGAAGCGTAGGAAGATCCCCGGGGGCAGTCTCCCAGTAATGATGCTCAGAAGTCCTTCGGAGTCTCTCTCAAACCTGCTGAATGGCTGGTGTGCCTGACTGCAGGAGAAAAACGTCTACATGACAGAAAATAGGGATACAAAATAAAGGCTGTTCCACTAAAACTTTAAAAGAGCAATGTAGAAATAAACAATAAGTCACCTAGGATTCGGCAATTAGGCTTTGCTTACTCAGAAGTTCAGGTAAAAGAACCAATAGTTTTCATTAAATGTACACTTAGATATTTTCTTAAGATAGGTGACTTCAGTAATAGAGTATTATATTTTAACTACTTGCTCTGCAATTTGAAGGAAGCCTAGAAAAGTTAACAGTTTACTATCTTCCTCAACAGTCCTTTCAATGACTTTCCACATAAGAATAAAATTTTATTTAAATTTCATACATAGTAACCATTCATAAAATGGATAACATAAAGTTTTTCACCAAGGCTAACGTGCCTTTTGTCACATTGAATTTCACATTCTGTGACAGAAACCTTATAAAAAGTATACACATTCCATACTCCTGAAAACACTATTTTGATTCAATATCAACCTGACGTGAATATGACCCTTGCTAATCTTTTAAGACATAGGAGATGAAATTTAATTTTTGATAGTGTAACAAAAATCCAGACAAACAGCAAGCAGTCCTCATGGTATACAGCATATTTCTCTAATTTATCAATAGAGGAATTTTACATATAGTATATGTATTTTCTGCATTTTATGAAAATATTAATTTGATGTGGTGACTTGATACTGTGAACTTGTAGGAAACTCATATGAAAGTGGTAGCCTTATTACTTAAATTTAAGGTTTTATTCCAGAGAGATAAATACAGGAACAGGGAGGGTGAGTTTGGAGTGTAGTGTTGAGCAAAAAAGAGGCAATTATGCCCAAATCCTTTTTTTTGTGAAGGATAATATTTCATGTTTACCCCTCCTATCAATTCCTCATCTAAACTCCATGCATATTTTTATACAAAGACAAAGCCAGGCACAGCTGTCACTTCTCATTAAATTTCAATAATTCAAGCTGCGTATTTGTGAATTTGATTTAATTGTGTTAGCACTGTTTTCAAAAAATACAGAGGAAAGCCTTCTTTAACATACTGGAAAATAAAAAAAAAGTCTGCTAAAAATAGCAGAAATATCTTGGGGAAAAAGAAAGGTGGTGTTTTCTTTTTTTTTTTTTTTCTTTTTTTTTTTTTCCTGTAGGACTGTGTTGTCAAAGTAAAACACAAGGTTTATATCTTCTATTTATGTTGTGTGTCTATATTGCCAAGCAGCTCTCCTTCTTAGAATTTATCCCTGTATTCAGTACCACACTACATAATACATAATAAAAAATAATCAAAGCTACCTGCCTTTTTTCCAAAACAGAAACATATAGAATATGCAGTTCTCTGAAGCAATCTTTCATTATTATTTTATATTTAACTTGAGAAGTGTATTCCTTTGCTCACTGAAGATCAAATCTATAAAGTTTACTTTGCATCTCAGATCTAAGAAATAAACGTAAAATATAATGAAAATAAAAAAATATTATTTCAATTTTGTTTGAAATCTTACTTGATATCACTTTTAGGTTTTACATCATAGATCTCAGAATTCTGGCAAGGTAATTTTACAGTGTTAATTATGCAAATGGGAATTTAAATAATCAAAACACAATTCTTTAAATGATAACCCTGAAAGGAAGACAAATATCATAAACTACAGGCTGGCACTGACTAGATCAATGGAACTATAACATAATTTTGGTTATTTGATGTCTATTTAAGTAATCCTCTACTGACTTGCAACCCCAAATTCCAGATGGATCTATTCAGCAATCTGAAGTACTAATATGATTAATAGTAAAATTCTCATGAATGTAGTGATGAGACGACAGTGATAGTCTAGCCTCATCATCTTAAACTTAAACCTTTATTTTAATTTATATATTTATTATTTGATGTGGACTGTGAAAAGTTTTCTGGGATTGGGCAAGGGTAACATTTGATCTTATTCATGCTTTTCCCAAATGGAAGGACTGAGGAGAACATCAGCTGAAGCCCTAGGAACTTCCTCAGGAGAACATCAGCTGAGGCCCTAGGAACTTCCTCCTTATCCCGTCTCTTTTGCTAGATACTTTCAGCCTGCTCAGGCAAATCATGCTGTTGGTGAGCAAAGAACAGAAAATTGGTGACATTAAGAAAATTGTTGCAGAAATGATAAAAAGTTTAAGCAAATTGATTTATGTTCTCTTACTTTTAGACAGATGAATCTCATTATAAAAATGTCTGATTTCTCTCTGTTGCATATTAAAGGAGCCTAAAGTGACTAGCTATGTATCAAAATAAATAAAAAAATAAATAAATAAAAATAGAAATAAATAAATAAATAAAATCTCTAATTTCTTCTCTCTAATTACCCAGAGAGAAGTGCGAATTACCTTTATAGAGTTAATAGTATCTCCTCTTTGACTTCTAGCTGGTGTTCAAGAGTAATGTGTATCTTCCATAAGTCCTGTATAATAGATGATAAATCTGTGTGGATATCATGACCACCCTGAGAAATCTCAGATAGCATCACATGTCCTGTGTTCAGACATCTGTGCTCAACCTGAAGTGTATGTACAGATTCCTAAAAGTTTTCTTGACCATTTCACAAGTTTGAAAGAGCATTAGTCACTCAATTTGATGTACTTTTGTTTAGAAAGTGAAGACAGCTCAGCCACATACAGCTCAATCACAGTCACATAATAGCCCGGCTAGATAGCTCTCAATCAAGAAATGAAGACAAATCTAGCAATGAAAGAAAGAAAGTTCAATTTCCATTTATTTCAACATAAAATAGACCGAGGTAATTTGAATTCTGCAACACATAGAATGAAATGCAAAAGTGATGATCAACTATTTGTAGTGGACATGATAAAATCTCTGACTAAATCTAAGAAATAAGTTATTCATAGCTCTTGAGAACTCTGAAAGACTGAAGAAAGTCCAAGAAGGAGTTCGAGGGACCAAGACAACCCTACAGTGACATATCTTACGAAACCTCATATATATATATATATATAATTTATTTGTAGTACAGAATCATAGGATAAGTTAGGTTGAAAAATATCCAGTTAGATCAGGTCACTCAGGGACCTGACCGTCTGAATTCTGAATGGCTCAATAAAATAAACACAAGGGGAAAAAAAAAGTTATTCACTCCAAATTTTCTGTACAAATTCCTAGTGTGGAATATATATATATATATTACTCTTCATCTGTTTATGAGAATAACAAAATCTAGAACAGATTTTTTTTTCTCTTAATTTCAGCAATCTAAAATTAAAACCTCTAAATCTGAATCAGTCACTCTGATATCATAAAACTGCATATGTTTAGGAGGAAATACATCTGAATTAAAAAAGTTTTGAGGAATAAAATAATTTACACTGGAAAATTTAATTTTTCTCCATTGACTCAAAGAAGACTACAAATGAGTCACTGAATATAATGATTCAGATATCTAGGATAAACCATGTAGATCTGACTGCAATGAAGAGCTAGCTAGAAATAAAGTGCACTATGCCAGGAAAGAAACACTGGTTTTGCTTAATTTCCATTCCTTGTCAGCTTGTATGAAGACTGTGATTTATAACTGGAAAAAACATACTAAAATGGCGTTCTACTTAACCGAACAATTTCTTTTAATGCAGGCAAATAAAATAAATAATTATCTGTTCTGACAAATATGTTTATATATTTTAAGTAAGCTCATGTTGTGTTTTTCTTGTCATGTATTAAATCGCCTAAACATGTATGAAGATAGATATTGTGAAAAAGTGTTTACTAGTTCATAGAATCATAGAATGGTTTGGATTGTAGGGGACCTTAAAGGTCATCTAATTCCTCCCCACCCCGCCATGGGCAGGGTCAACTTCCACTAGACCAGGTTTCTCAAAGTCCCATCCAATCTGTCCTTAAACACTACCAGGGATGGGGCATCCACAACTTCTCTGGATTCTGTAAAAACAAACAAACAGATATTTATTTATCCACCTACGTGGAGGGACTACAATTATATCTTTCTTTTTATTATTTAGATCTTGAATTAGCATCAAAGAGTTACTCCCATCCCACCCCCAAACTTCTTTCCTTCCTTTTCTCTTCTAGCAGCTATACTTTCTACCTATCTAGTCTTAATATATTCCCATATGGAGCTAAGAACTGTGTAGGATACCCTAGTAGAGTAGGGTTGAATATCTTTTTCCTAAGTTAAAATCTGTTATTCCCTCATTTCCATAGTATTTTTTGAAGGTTAGTCTTTGGATGAACTTAAACATTATTCCAATTGGAACAATCTGTGAAATCTGAAAATCTAATTTAATGAAAGTAACTCCATAAACTAGACATTTGGCACTGAAAATCTAGCTTTATTTATGAAGACAAATCAAATCTGCTAAAGAAATTTAACCTCTAAAGCAAAGTAAGACATTATAATAGCAGTCATTAAAATAAATATAGCTAAAGGGACTCGGATTGTGAATTTTCTAACATTTACTCTTGTAAGTAGATTAAAAAAATTTCCATACTTAGAAAAAATTAAAACAATATTCTTTTGGTTTTAGGTTTCCCCTCTGTCCCATCTAACTGTGCTTAAGGAGACTTGATGGATTAATCTAAGATTAATATATCTGCTAGTGACAGGCATCCTTAAGGTCTCCTCACACAGATGGGGAGGGAGAGGGAGAGAGAGGGAGAGAGAGTTGAGGAGAGAGAGGGAGGGAGAGAGCGAGGGAGAGGGAGGTGGGGAGATGAAGAGGAAGGTGGGGAAAGGGAGAGAAGGAGAGGGAGAGAGAGGGAGAGAGAAGGAGAATTAGAAGGTTAAAAAAATATAGAGAAAGAGAAAGAGAGAGAGAGAACAAAAGAAAGAACGATACAATTAAAGAATGAACGAATGAAAGAATGAAAGAACGAGAGAGAACAAAAGAGAAAGAGTGAAAGAATGAAAGAACAAAAGAGAGAGAGAAAAAAGAGAGAGAGAAAGAAGGAAGGAAGGAAGGAAGGAAGGAAGGAAGGAAGGAAGGAAGGAAGGAAGGAAGGAAGGAAGGAAGGAAGGAAAGAAAAAGAAAGAAAGAAAGAAAGAAAGAAAGAAAGAAAGAAAGAAAGAAAGAAAGAAAGAAAGAAAGAAAGAAAGAAAGAAAGAAAGAAAGAAAGAAAGAAAGAAAGAAAGAAAGAAAGGAAGGAAGGAAGGAAGGAAGAAAGAAAGAAAAAGAATGAAAGGAAGAAAGGAAGAAAGGAAGAAAGGAAGAAAGGAAGGAAGGAAGGAAGGAAGGAAGGAAGGAAGGAAGAAAGAAAGAAAGAGAAAGAAAGAAAAAGAGGAAGGAAGGAAGGAAGGAAGGAAGGAAGGAAGGAAGGAAGGAAGGAAGGAAGGAAGGAAGGAAGGAAGGAAGGAAGGAAGGAAGGAAGGAAGGAAGGAAGGAAGGAAGGAAGGAAGAAAGAAAAAGAAAGAAAGAAAGAAAGAAAGAAAGAAAGAAAGAAAGAAAGAAAGAAAGAAAGAAAGAAAGAAAGAAAGAAAGAAAGAAAGAAAGAAAGAAAGAAAGAAAAAGAAAGAAAGAAAGAAGGAAGGAAAGAATGGATGGATTAGAGACCTCATATATATGTCTTCAAAATGAACAAATTTTAAACAGACCTAAATCTTCTTCTTTACATAATTTCTATGATTTATGCATATAGAAACAAATGAACAGCACCTCTGCCAAAAATAGAAAGCAAAAAGAGAAGGAACAAGACTGAGCTGTTAGTGCTGTTCCCATTCACGAGTGTTGTTGGCACTGTTTTCTGTCCGTGTTGATCTGTGTGGCCAGCCATCTATGTATGCTGTGTGTGAGGAATACATCTATCAGGAATACATTGCCAGTCTTGTTTCTGGCTGCTGTTCAGGAGCTCTGGCTATTCGGCAGCTCCTAACAGTTTCAGATTAAATATGTTATTCATTTCAGAGAACAAAAAAAAAAAAAAAAAAAAAAAAAAAAACACTTCATTTTTTACCAAGGTAACTTTTTAAACATATTTTTACATATTTTACAGAATTTAACTTATTCTCTTACATACTGCATTGTAAAACACTAGACTGTTAAATAATAAATCAAAGATTAGAGTGACATATGTTATAGAGCATAATTATCCTCTAAAGGTCTTAAGTTCATCATTTAGTCATTAAGAGCATTTCTTTTTCTGTATAAAATTATAAAATTGTATCCATTTATCATTTTATTTTGTTTATAGTAGGCTAAATTCCTTCATGTTTTTATTCTCAGTTTTGCCTACTTTCTAGAGACAGATAATTATTATACAATGTTTTAAAGCCACTAGATGGAGGATTTTCTTACATGTTTCAAAAATGTGACCATAGAAATCAAACATTGTTGATGGTGAGATTGAATATTTTTACTTAATTTAGGTCTGTGTGTTCTAATATGTTTTTTTATCTACGATCAAATAGGATATTAAACACATCAACCAGTGATTTCACCCGTCACCTGTTGAGTATCTAGTAATCTCGTAATGTTTCATGCTTCCCCATAAATTCACTCATTTCATGTCTAAATTGACTTAGCTCATTCACTAACATACCATAGTAACAACGTGATATTATTTGAGTTCCAAAAAGATACCTGAATATTATTGAGATGAAGAAAAAGTCAATTGTATTTTTATTCATGTTATTTTACTATCAGTATCTTTTTCCACAAATGACATTATATAACATAATTTTATATTAACATATTTATCCCCATCCTCATCATTAAAATATCTATGTGAAAATAGATATTATTCTATTATATAGATATTATATATAGTTAGTACTTTATATAGTTATATATATATATTATATATAGTATAGTTAGTAACTGTATAACTATATACATATATATATTAGATATTATTCTATCCTGTGAAATATCTATGAATTGTGACTTATGTTAGAATTACCAGTATGATATTAAAAGTATATATATATATATAAGATTTAATACCTAACTCTTCAGTTACCACTTATGGGGTGTGTTGCTCTTTACCTATTTCTTCATTATGATCTCCTATTAGTCTGCTGACAGTTTGATCCTCCCTGTCATAATCTGACCTTGTGGAATTCATCACTAATACAAACTGAATTTTTTTTCAGTATGAATCACTTTAATCTGAAGTATATGGAATTGCAGTAATCATCTTTAGAGTCCATTAAAATCATATGGAGTTATTTTATATTAAAATGATACCATACTGAAAGCTATATTTCTGTTTGAGCATTCTTTCATTCCAAAAAAAAAAAAGTATACTTTTATTCTGTTATCACTTATTGTTTTTGTTGTTGTTGTTAAGAGAATATAATAAATAATGTTATTTTAATTGAACTGCTGGTAATAATGACAAATAATTTTAACTTGTCAAAATATGTATGTCCTGATTTTGTCTGGGATAGAGTTAATTATCTTCCTAGTAGCTGGTATGGTGCTGTGGTTTGGATTTAGAATGAGAATAATGCTGATAACACACTGATGTTTTAATTGTTGCAGAGCAGTGCGTACACAGAACCAAGGACTTTTCAGCTTCTTGTGCTGCCCTGACAGCTTGGAGGCTGGGAGTGCACAAGAAGCTGCGAGGGGACAGAACCAGGACAGATGACCCAAGCCAGTCAAATTATGATATTCCATATCATATGATTTCATGTTGAACAATAAATATGATGTGGCTGGCCAGGGTAAGGGCAGGGGCTACTGTTCAGGGTCTGGCTGGGCATCACAGAGCAGGTGGTGAAGAATTGCATTGTGCATTGTATACTTGCATTGTATATTCTATTAATAATAATAATAATTATTATTATTGTTATTATTGTTATCCCTTCCTTTTCTGTCCTATTAAACTGTATTTACCTCAATCCACAAACTTGCACTTTATTATTATTTTTTATTTATTTTTATTCTGTCCCCCATCCTACTCTGGCAGGTGAGGGAGTGAGAAAACAGTTGTGTGGTGCTTATCTGCCTACCGGGTTAAACCAAAACAATGCATCAGAATCTGGATCATAGGATGACACAGAATACAATCTACTATGAATCTATTTCACAGAGATGATTTCACACTGATAGTCAGCTGAGCTCCACCTTGCCACTTTCTCACTTCCTCTATGAAAAAGTGACAGGGCTAAAAATATCATGAAAAAAAGGCTTACGGATTGAGATAAGAGGCAAGAAATTAAAGGAAAAGAGAAAAAAAAAAAAAAAAAACAGGCTGCATGGAAGCAAAAAATAGTTATTCTCTCTTTCCATCAGCAAAATGATGTTCAGCCATGTCTTGGGACACAGGGCCTCAATGTGTGTAGCAGTTGTTCGGGAACACCAGAGATTTCGTAATGAGAGTCTTGCCCTTTTTCTTCCACTTCCTCAGATTTTACTGCTGAACGTGATGTTATACAGTATGGAATTTCCTTTGGTATGTTTAGGTCAGCTGTCCCGGCAATGTCCTCCCCACCTCTTGCCCACCTCCAGCCTACTGGCTTTAGGGGGTTTGGAGAGAACCTTGCTGTGCCAGCATTTCTCAGAAATAGACAGAACATTGTTGTGATATCAATGCTGTTCTAGTTATAAATTGTTGTGGTTTAACCTGGCTGGCAGCTAAACACCACACAGCCGTTCACTAACCCTCCCCCCTCCCTCTCTGGGATGGGGGAGAGAAACGGGAAAGTGAAGCCTGTGAGTTGAGATAATGCAGTTTATTAACACAGGATAATAATAATAATAATAATAATCATAATAATAATGTGTAAGAAACAAGTGATGCATAATGCAATTTCTCAACACCCGCTGACCGATGCCCAGTCTATCCCCGATCAGCCGACCCCCCACCCCGGCTAGCCACCCCTATATATTGTTTAGCATGATGTCAGATGGTATGGAATACCCCTTTGGCCAGTTTGGGTCAGCTGTCCTGGGTCTGTCTCCTCCCAGCTCCTGCTGCACCCCTAGCCTGCTCGCTGGCAGGACAGAGCGAGAAGCTGAAAAGTCCTTGGCCTGGTGTAAGCACTGCTCTGCAACAATTAAAACATCAGCATGTTATCAGCGCTCTTCTCATCCTAATCCAAAACATAGCACCCTACCAGCTACTAGGAGGAAAATTAACTCTGTCCTAACTGGAACCAGGACAGCAAAATACAGCAGCATATAGGCTCATGGATTGAGATCAGAATAGGAAGGTAACTCACCAATTGCCATCACAGGCAATACAGATTCAGAATAAGGAGAGTAATATAATTTATTGACTATAGACAATAACAGACTGAAGTAGTGAAAAGCTAAAAGCCAACTAAAAACACCTACCCCACCAGTCCAACCTCTGAAGGGGAATGGGGTATGGGGGGTTGTGGTCAGTCCATAACAGTTCCTCTCTGATGCTCCTTTCTTCCTCACTTTTTTTCCCCTTTTCCAGTGTAGGGTATTGTTGTGGTTTAACCCGGCTGGCAGCTAAACACCACACAGCCGTTCGCTCACCCTCCCCCCTCCCTCTCTGGGATGGGGGAGAGAAACGGGAAAGTGAAGCCTGTGAGTTGAGATAAAGACAGTTTATTAAGACAGGAAAATAATAATAACAATAATAATAATAATAGTGATAATGGTAATAGTATTAACAATAATAATGTGTAAGAAAACAAGTGATGCACAATGCAATTGCTCACCACCCGCTGACCGATGCCCAGCCTATTCCCGAGCAGCCGGCCCCCCCACCCCGGCCAGCCACCCCTATATATTGTTTAGCATGACGTCAGATGGTATGGAATACCCCTTTGGCCAGTTTGGGTCAGCTGTCCTGGGTCTGTCCCCTCCCAGCTCCTGCTGCACCCCCAGCCTGCTCGCTGGCAGGGCAGAGCAAGAAGCCGAAAAGTCCTTGGCCTGGTGTAAACACTGCTCTGCAACAATTAAAACATCAGCATGTTATCAGCGCTCTTCTCATCCTAATCCAAAACATAGCACCCTACCAGCTACTATGAGCTACTTAACTCTGTCCTAACTGGAACCAGGACAGATATCCACCCCTTATTCCATACCATTTATGTCATGCTCAGGTTACACTCTGTCCAATACATTCTAATTAATCACCATTTTCATCTATGATATATAGCAATCATGGTAGTGATGACATACATTATTATATAATAATTAACATACTACAATTCAACTCATGGGCTATTCTCACCCAGTATCAAATCCCCTTGAGGTACACACCGGACCTCCCCATTCTTTTGCATTACCCACCAAGTGCATCCAGGTCCCTGAGCAAAAGCAATTCCAAGAATGGGTTTGCCTTTTCCTGAGGCAGGAGTAGCCCAGACTGTTTTACCCAGCATGTTTCTTACGTGCACTACAGGAACTTTATCCCCTTCTACAGTGCGTAACAGGTTTGATTGGGCAGGTCCAGCTCGGTTGGCAGATCCCCTGGTATTGACTAACCAGGTGGCCTTTGCCAAATGTGTATCCCAATTTTTGAATGTCCCAGCACCCATTGCTTTCAGTGTAGTCTTCAACAGTCCATTGTATCGTTCAACTTTTCCAGAGGCTGGTGCATGATAGGGGATGTGATACACCCACTCAATACCATGTTCTTTGGCCCAAGTGTCTATAAGGTTGTTTCGGAAATGAGTCCCGTTGTCTGACTCAATTCTCTCTGGGGTGCCATGTCGCCATAAGACTTGCTTTTCAAGGCCCAGGATAGTGTTCCGGGCGGTGGCATGGGGCACAGGATATGTTTCCAGCCATCCGGTGGTTACTTCCACCATTGTAAGTACGTGGCGCTTGCCGTTGCGGGTTTGAGGGAGTGTGATGTAATCAATCTGCCAGGCCTCTCCATATTTATATTTCAGCCATCGTCCTCCATACCAAAGAGGTTTTGACCGTTTGGCTTGCTTGATTGCAGCACGTTTCACAGTCATGAATAACCTGTGCTATAGTGTCCATGGTCAGGTCCACCCCTCGATCACGAGCCCATCTGTAGGTTGCATCTCTACCTTGATGGCCTGAGGTGTCATGGGCCCATCGGGCTATAAATAATTCACCTTTATGTTGCCAGTCCAGGTCCACCTGAGCCACTTCAATCTTAGCAGCCTGATCCACCTGCTGGTTGTTTTGGTGTTCTTCAGTAGCCCGATTCTTGGGCACATGAGCATCTACATGGCGTACCTTTACAACCAGGTTCTCTACCCGGGCAGCAATATCTTGCCACAATGCCGCAGCCCAAATGGGCTTGCCCCTGCGCTGCCAGTTGTTCTGCTTCCATTGCTGTAACCACCCCCACAGGGCATTTGCTACCATCCATGAATCAGTATAGAGATAGAGAACTGGCCACTTTTCTCGTTCAGCAATATCTAAAGCCAGCTGAATGGCTTTTACTTCTGCAAACTGACTCGATTCACCTTCTCCCTCAGCAGCTTCTGCAACTCGTCGTGTAGGACTCCATACGGCAGCTTTCCATCTCCGATGCTTTCCCACAATACGACAGGACCCGTCAGTGAACAAGGCATATTTCTTCTCATTTTCCGGTAGCTTGTTGTACAGGGGGGCTTCTTCAGCACGAACCACCTCCTCCTCTGATGATATCCCAAAGTATTTGCCTTCTGGCCAGTCCATAATCACCTCTAAGATTCCTGGGCGACTGGGGTTTCCTATTCGAGCCCGCTGAGTAATCAGTGCAACCCACTTGCTCCATGTAGCATCAGTTGCATGATGCGTAGAGGGGACCCTTCCTTTGAACATCCAGCCTAGTACCGGCAGTCGGGGTGCCAGGAGGAGCTGCGCTTCAGTACCGACCACTTCCGAAGCAGATCGAACTCCTTCATATGCTGCCAATATCTCCTTTTCAGTTGGAGTATAGCGGGCTTCAGATCCTCTGTATCCCCGACTCCAAAACCCCAGGGGTCGACCTCTAGTTTCCCCAGGTTCTTTCTGCCAGAGGCTCCAGGTGGGACCATTCTCTCCGGCTGCGGTGTAGAGCACATTCTTTACATCTGGTCCTGTTCGGACTGGCCCGAGGGCTACTGCATGAACTATTTCCTGCTTAATTTGTTCAAAGGCTTGTCGTTGCTCAGGGCCCCATTCAAAAGCATTCTTCTTACGGGTTACTTGGTAGAGCGGGTTTACAATCAGACTGTAATTTGGAATATGCATTCTCCAAAACCCCACAACACCTAGGAAAGTTTGTGTTTCTTTTTTGCTAGTTGGTGGAGACATAGCTGTTATCTTGTTGATCACATCCATTGGGATTTGACGACGTCCATCTTGCCATTTAATTCCTAAAAACTGGATCTCTCGTGCAGGTCCTTTAACTTTATTCTGTTTTATGGCAAAACCGGCCTTCAGAAGGATTTGGACTATTTTCTTCCCTTTCTCGAAAACTTCTTCTGCAGTGTCACCCCACACAATGATGTCATCGATGTACTGCAGGTGTTTAGGAGCTTCCCCCTGCTCCAGCGCAGACTGGATCAGTCCATGGCAAATGGTAGGGCTGTGTTTCCACCCCTGGGGCAGCCGATTCCAAGTATATTGGACTCCCCTCCAAGTGAAAGCAAACTGTGGCCTGCACTGTGCTGCTAGAGGGATGGAGAAAAATGCATTAGCGATATCAATTGTGGCATACCACTTGGCTGCCTTTGATTCCAGTTCATACTGGAGTTCTAGCATGTCCGGCACTGCAGCACTCAGTGGTGGCGTGACTTCGTTCAGGCCACGATAGTCCACTGTTAGTCTCCACTCACCATTAGACTTTCGCACTGGCCATATGGGACTATTAAAAGGTGAATGAGTCTTGCTGATCACTCCTTGGCTCTCCAGTTGACGAATTAGCTTATGGATGGGACTCAGGGAGTCTCGGTTGGTGCGATATTGCCGCCGGTGCACAGTTGTGGTAGCGATCGGCACTTGCTGTTCTTCAACCCTCAGCAACCCCACAACAGAAGGGTCCTCTGAGAGACCAGGCAAGGTAGACAACTGTTTAATGTCCTCTGTCTCCAAAGCAGCTATGCCAAAAGCCCAGAGGAACCCTTTTGGGTCCTTGAAATATCCTCTTCTAAGATAGTCTATGCCAAGGATGCACGGAGCATCTGGGCCAGTCACAATACGGTGCTTTTGCCACTCATTACCAGTTAGACTCACTTCAGCCTCCAATACAGTTAACTGCTGGGATCCCCCCGTCACACCATAAATACAGATGGGCTCTGGCCCTTTATAGCTTGATGGCATTAGAGTACATTGTGCACCGGTGTCTACCAAAGCCTTATACTTCTGTGCGTCTGACGTGCCAGGCCATCGAATCCACACAGTCCAATAAACTCGATTGTCCCTTTCCTCCCCCTGGCTGGAGGCAGGGCCCCTCTAGTCCTGGTCAGAATCTTCATTTCTGTGTTTAAAGGACTGCCTGCTGGAAGTTGGAGCAGCAAACCTTTCAGAGAACTCCTTTTTCCCAATTGTTTTCCTTTGCAATTCACGTACCCGTGCCTCTAGGGTCGCAGTAGATTTTCCATCCCATTTTCTCATGTCCTCTCCATGGTCACGTAGGTAAAACCACAGGGTGGCACGGTGTGTGTGCCCACCATATTGTCTTCCTTGCATAGATGAACGTTTACCCCTAATAGCTGAGACACTGGTTTGTACAGGTGGGGAGGAAAATAATCTCTCTTCAAGTTGGTGGATCTTTTCAGAAAGTTTCTCCAAGGTATTCTCTTTCAGCTGGTGGACACTGGTTCGTTCAGGTGAAGGGGAAGATAATCTTTCTTCAAGTTGGTGGATCTTTTCAGAAAGTTTCTCCAAAGCATTCTCTTTTAGCTGGTGGACACTGGTTCGTTCAGGTGAAGGGGAAGATAATCTTTCTTCAAGTTGGTGGATCTTTTCAGAAAGTTTCTCTAAAGCATTCTCTTTTAGCTGGTGGACACTGGTTCGTTCAGGTGGAGGGGAAGATAAATTCTCTTTAAGTTGGTGGACCTCTTCAGAGAGTTTCTCCACAGCTGAGACACAGGCCTTTAGGGAAGAGGAGAGATTTCCTTCGTACTGCCGGAGTATTTTAGTCACTTCATTCACTGTGGGATTCTCCTCCGTTTTCTAGGCTAGTATTGCCAATGAGTTGGCATATGATGATGGGGAACTCTGTACAAACTTCCGCCACATGGGTGGTGTACACCGGACTGCATCTGGATCTGCGGATGTTTGTGCGTCGTCTAGGTCCTTATAAATTACTTCCCGTACGGCCAATTCCCTCAGGTACTGAATTCCCTTCTCCATGGTGGTCCATTTGCTTGGTAAACATACAAGTTCTTCCTTGAAGGGATACCTTTCCTTCACAGCTGACAGGAGACGCCTCCAGAGGCTGCGAGATTGTGCTCCATCTCCAATTGCTTTGTCAATGCATGCGTCCCTAGCAAGGGATCCCAGCCGCCTGGCTTCCTTGCCCTCCAATTCCACATAATTGGCTCCCGTGTCCCAGCACCGGAGCAGCCAGGTGACAAGCTGCTCGCCTATACAGCGACCAAAATCTTTTCGCACATCTCGTAGCTCACGCTGGTATAGAGTCCGGGTAATTACTGTTGATTTTTCGACATCCTCATCCTCATCTTCAGTCTTCTGCACCTTTGATGGCCGGTGTAGAGTCCGGGTAGTTACTGTTGATTTTCCGACATCCTCATCCTCATCTTCAGTCTCCTGCACCTTTGATGGCTGGTATGGAGTCCGGGTAGTTACTGTTGATTTTTCGCCATCCTCATCCTCATCTTCAGTCTCCTGCACCTTTGATGGCCCAGCCTCGTCCTCACTACGCCCAGACTTAGCAGAAGACTGTCTGCGTTTTAAACGACCTGAGCCTCTATACCATTTTTTCACCTTGTCTACAGGGGCAACTTGCACTGCTACAGCTCGTTTCTCTGACCCAGACACAGGGTCTGCCACAGGGGTTGGAATACCCTCTGCGGGGTCAACTTGCACTGCTACAGCTCGTTTCTCTGACCCAGACACAGGGTCTGCCACAGGGGTTGGAATACCCTCTGCGGGGTCAACTTGCACTGCTACAGCTCGTTTCTCTGACCCAGCCACAGGAGTGGGAGCAGCTGCACGAGCTGGGGCAGCTGCAGGAGCTGGAGCGGCTGCAGGAGCTGCAGCTGGAGCGGCTGCAGGAGCTGGAGCGGCTGCAGGAGCTGGAGCTGGAACGGCTGCAGGAGCTGGAGCTGGAGCGGCTGCAGGAGCTGGAGCGGCTGCAGGAGCTGGAGCTGGAGCGGCTGCAGGAGCTGGAGCTGGAGCGGCTGCAGGAGCTGGAGCGGCTGCAGGAGCTGGAGCTGGAGCGGCTGCAGGAGCTGGAGCGGCTGCAGGAGCTGGAGCTGGAGCGGCTGCAGGAGCTGGAGCTGGAGTAGCTGCAGGAGCTGGAGCTGGAGCGGCTGCAGGAGCTGGAGCTGGAGCGGCTGCAGGAGCTGGAGCTGGAGTAGCTGCAGGAGCTGGAGCGGCTGCAGGAGCTGGAGCTGGAGCGGCTGCAGGAGCTGCAGCTGGAGTGGCTGCAGGAGCTGGAGCTGGAACGGCTGCAGGAGCTGGAGCTAGGTTGCTAGTAGCATCAATTGCAGCTCGATGGGCACAAGCCAGACCCCAGCACGCTACAGTGATTTGTGTCACTTTGGAACTGCCAGAGTCATGACACCTTTTTTTCAAGCATTCTGCCAGCTTTTTAGGATTTTGCAGTTGTTCAGGGGTGAATGTCCAAAACACTGGAGGTGACCACTGCTCTAGAAACCTGCCCATATCCTCCCACACTCCCTGCCACTCGCAACTATCCCGCCTCAAGACAGATCTCCGGATGAGATTCCTAAGTAGTTGTTTAACCCTCCACAAAATCTGAAGCGCATTCAGGAGACATAACAACAAGAGCAGGCTGGTCTGAGTATCCCAAGGATATTCAACATCTCGGAGAACCACCGTAACTAACTCGGGGGAAAAGAGGGTGGTGGTGAAGGAGAAAGGGAGAGTGAACAGGTAGGGAAACATGTCTTCCCCTGTCCCCTTCACAGATTGGCTCCCTAACGAAAACAGGCAATAGGTGTAATTGCTAATAGTTTCCGAGATATGGGTTCCAAAGTATAGAGTCGACGTCAGTGCTGAGTACAAATACCAGGTTAAAGTCGTGACCAGATATCTCATCATTTCATAAGCCATTGCTACACCGCACAGTACCATAACAATCTTAAACCAGGGCCCGGAAAGGATAAACAGTGCAACAGGGAGCACATACAGAAAGTAACGCACCATAAAACTCAATTTGGAATACAGGTACAGCAGACTGGAGATTAAGGCAATCAACATCGTGACTAGCAACTATTAAGCAGGTCCAATACTTATACCAATTTTAGTTTAACACACTCTGGTCAGATTTGTTGATATCTCAACCCTTCGGGCCCCACGTTGGGCGCCAAAAGGACTGTTGTGGTTTAACCCGGCTGGCAGCTAAACACCACACAGCCGTTCGCTCACCCTCCCCCCTCCCTCTCTGGGATGGGGGAGAGAAACGGGAAAGTGAAGCCTGTGAGTTGAGATAAAGACAGTTTATTAAGACAGGAAAATAATAATAACAATAATAATAATAATAGTGATAATGGTAATAGTATTAACAATAATAATGTGTAAGAAAACAAGTGATGCACAATGCAATTGCTCACCACCCGCTGACCGATGCCCAGCCTATTCCCGAGCAGCCGGCCCCCCCACCCCGGCCAGCCACCCCTATATATTGTTTAGCATGATGTCAGATGGTATGGAATACCCCTTTGGCCAGTTTGGGTCAGCTGTCCTGGGTCTGTCCCCTCCCAGCTCCTGCTGCACCCCCAGCCTGCTCGCTGGCAGGGCAGAGCAAGAAGCCGAAAAGTCCTTGGCCTGGTGTAAACACTGCTCTGCAACAATTAAAACATCAGCATGTTATCAGCGCTCTTCTCATCCTAATCCAAAACATAGCACCCTACCAGCTACTATGAGCTACTTAACTCTGTCCTAACTGGAACCAGGACAGGTATCCACCATGAAATGCAGTCCTCCCTGAAAAGATCTAATATGGGCTTCTCATAGACTGCACTTCTTCAAGAACTGCTCCAACATGGGACCACACCACACGGTACAATCTTTCAGGAGTGGACTACACCAGCATGGGTCATGAAAGCAGCTTCCACCAGATCACCTTCTCCACTGTGGGCTCCCCTCCACAGGCTACAGTTCTGTCCTGGAGTCTGCTCCTGTGGGGGCTCCCCATGGGCTGCAGCCTCCTTCAGGACAGATCCACCTGCTCCACAATGCTCCTGCTCCAGCCCTCTCCACAGGCTGCAGCTTGGAGATCTGTTCCTCCGTGGTATCCCATGGACTGCAGGGAGACAGCCTGCTCCACTGTAGTCCTTTCTATGGGCTGTAGGGGAACTGCTGCTGCAGTACATGGAGCAACTCCTCCCCTCTTTCTTCACTGACCTTGGTGTCTACAGGGTTTTTTCTCACTGCATTTTCTCACTCTTCTCTCCCAGCTGCTGTTGTGCAGAGTTTTGTCCGACTCTTAAATATACTATCACAAAGACAGAAACGGCGTCACTGATTGGCTTAACTTTGGTCATAGACAAGTCCCTCTTTCAAGCTGGCTGGAAATGGCTTTTATCTAACACGGGGCAACTTCTGGGATCTTCACACAGAGGCCACCCTTGCAACCCCCCTGTTACCAAAACCTTTGCACATAAGTCCAATACAAATGCACATGAATAAGATTGCCCATGAGCCTTCTCTACTCCAGGCTGAACAGTCCCAACTCTCTCAGTCTATCCTCACAGTCCCTTAATCATCTTCACAGAACTGAGCTGGATTCCATCTAGTATGTCAATATCTCTCCTTTACTGGGATCTCATGGATAGAAACAGTACTCCATGTGTGGCCACACCAACACTGAGTAGAGGGGAAGGATCACCTCTCTTAACTTTCTGGAAATATTTTGCCCCATGCAGCCCAGGGTACCATTAGCCCTCTTTGCATCAATGGTGTGTTGCTGACACATGTTCAGTTTGGTGTCTACCAGGATTCCCAAATCCTTTTCTGCAAAGTGGCTTTCCAGCTGGTTGGCCCCCACTGTATACTGGTGCCTGGGGTTGTTCCTCCCCAGGTGCTGGACCCTTGAACTTCATGAGGTTCCTGTCAGCCCGTTTCTCCAGCCTGTTGAGGTCCCTCTGGATGGCAAAACAACCCTCTGGTCTATTCAGCACTCCTCCCAGTTTTGTCTCTTTATCAAACTTGCTGAGGGTACACTCTGTCCCATCATCCAGATCATTAATGAAGATGCTAAACAGGACCAGACTTAGTATTGGTCCCTGTGGTAGTATTGGATCCCTGCTAGTTACTGGCCTTGAACTACAACTGGAACGTTGCACCCCTGACTACTGCCCTTTGGTCATGGCTGTTCGTCCAGTTTTGAATACACTTCACTGTCTGCCCATCCAGCCCACATATCAACAATCTGCCTATAAGGATCTTATGGGAGACACTGTCAAAGGCATTAATGAAGTCTAGGTAGACAATATCCACATTAAATTTGACAACATTTCATGCTGTTGATAACATCTCCTAATTCTCTGACGGAATTGTGTTTTTAATGTATTGTTTTATGCTTTAAATGAGAATCTAAAGCACAATTTAATATCTGAGCTTTTAACATACATCTCTGACTCTTATGTGACTTTTTTTTTTTTTAACTTTTCCATGCCAAGATGATTTATTTGTTTGCTTGTTTGTTTGTTTGTGTAATTAAACTGGAATTAATCACTGTTAGAAAACTAAAAAGCAAGTGTAGCAAAAAGGAGACCAAAGTAGGTAGTATTTTTAGAGGTAATCAATGCCATCAAAATATATGGTGATTTTCTTTTCAGTTTGTGATATTGTCAGAGTTTTACAGCTCTGCTAGAACTAAGTGTAAGTTAAATGTTATATTAGAAAGTAACAAAAGATATTGCAAACAGATGACACTTTCAGGATATATTAATATTTTTTGGGTCTCCTCTACTTACAGTGATCTAAAATGATAAAAGTTGAAAGTAGGAGCGAATCTGCCTTTCTTATACAACTACCTTTTCCTACAGTTCAAATGGCTGCACTGGATACCTAATTTTTGCTTTCTAAAATTCTGTTGATTTTTCTAACTCTCTCTGTTGTCTGGAGAGAAATAAGCACCTCAGGGGGCACCTCATTCTACTAAATTAAACACCTATCTTAAAATAGGTTAAATTGTTCACTGGTGGTGTATTGATTACAGAAAGAATTGTGGTTGATTAGTTGTGTTCAGACAGCTGGATTGGGTATTTAACTTATTTCTACTTTAAAAATCTAATGCTTCTTGCAGAATTGTGGGGGGAGCATTGACAACTAGACTTCAGGAGTATACTTTTAAACAGTGGAAAATAGGTGTGATAAATCTCAGCACTTCCTTAAAACAGCTTACCAAAGCTCAGGTTCAAGCTTAAGTAGGTTCTGAATTCAAGCATATTAGATCTTTTGCTATTTTTTTTTTCTTCTTTCTTTTATCGTTTTAAACATCATGTTACGTAATCTGACTTTACAGCACAATAGATATATTCCCTCTTTTGTTAGAGCTTTCACTTAGAAAAATCAGCTACGAAGATGAGGGGATAGATAATGGAAATTAACAGCAATCTCCTTCTCCGGCTGCTCTGGCCCAGGACCACTCTTGTTCAGGTGCTGGAGCCCAGTCTGGTACCTGCCAGGCCCCTCTGCCCAGCCAGCACCCCTGCACACATCTCTCTTATCTGCGCCACTGGTCCCGTACTTTCCAGCTGCTCCAGCATGGGTTTTGCCAGCAAATGCACACACATCCCACACACACATGGTTTGGGTCAGACACAGGCACTGCCCCCAGCAGCCAGCACCAGGCACATGGGCTGTGACCTGTGGTCCCACTCCAGGCACCAGCACAGAGCCCCTCCCTTGCCTCACTCATCCTCATTCCCCAGCAGCAGGTTTTGGGGACATATCAGGGGCCCACCTCAAGGACTGGAGGCTGAAGATCCCCACCTGCTCCAGGAGCTGATGCCAAGACCTCATTAGCTCCAGCAGCTGCCACCACAGGCTGGGGCACCCGCACTTCATTCTGACTCCAACAGCTGTCCTCTCGTCCTCACACATACACGCACACACACACAGAGTTCCCCCTAGTAGCTAGCACACAAAGAACAGAAAACAAGATTACACAGAAAGGTAGATGAGAAAGTATTTAACAAGAGAGGACAAACTCTGGTGATCAGGCAGAAGCCACAGCCAGACAAGTGTACTGACAGTCTCCATTTTACACTTCTGACCTCTTTTATACCACTTTCTGCCTATTCCTTCTTTTTTCTTCCCTCCAGGTCCATCCTCCAGCATGCCACCCATGGGTTTGCAGAGCTCCATTAATTCATGAGCCCTCTCTGTCTGGCCCCCTGGATCACAACCCTGCCAGTTGCCAAGTCCATGTTGATCTTTCTGAAAGAGGTCAAGTAGCTTCTTGATAGCCCATCAGTCAGTGTGACTGGGAAGTTTGTTTCTTATTATTGTCTCCATGTGTGTTTTGTTATGTCTGTTTCTCTATATAGTTTTGTTTCTGCATTCTTCCTTTTCTACTTTGTTTCCCCACTGACAAGGTCCTTGAGCAGATGACCTTGTTGGAGTAACTCACACTCTCACATGCCCTCATCAAACAGTGCAAGTGACCAGGTTTGGTTCCCGTCACTGCCTTCTTTGTAATTTGTCAGAAAGGTTCGTATCTCTGCGTGTTATTGTTTATGGCTTCCTCCTTTACTTATTTTCCGTTATTACACTGGAAAGGTCCTTGATGTAATATTCTTAAAGATGCAGATGCTCTGTCTTTCCACCTACCCCTGCAGAGATCACTTAACCATTAGTTACAAGGATTTTACTACTGAATCCATAGTAAAATGAATTAATTAATTAAATTTCACCCAATCATCAGACATTTGTGTGTAGTAATGTATTGGAGAAGTCTCAAAATTGCCAAAATAACTGTCAAACAGTGGAAATAAAAATCATCTCATCTGCTTTCAGTCAGATTTTTTTAAATCCTAAGTCTGGCAAGGCTCCATTTACCTGTAGAATCCCAATAAAAGTACCAAGTTTAAAGTGTATGTAACAAATAGAAAAAAAATAATGACTTTGCCACTGAAACATATGTAAGCTTCTTCTAAGCACACAAAAGACACACACAGAAAAATATTTTACGTTTTCTTTAAATAATATAAAATCTTTAATGAACAATTTCTGTTCGGCTCAGCAAAATATTTTGAAAATTGTCTTATGAAATTATAGGGTGAGTTCTTTGACATAAACACAGATGAAGACTAACTTATGACTAAATTTAAGGATTTAGTTTCCAAAATTTGAATAAATTAGACTGCTTAAAACAAAACAAAACAAAACAAAACAAAACAAACAAACAAAAAAAAAAACCACCACCACCAACACACACACACACAAACACTCATCCACAGACACAAAAAGATTCCTTGCCAGAGGAATGGAAACCAAATAATGCAAAAGGTTGCAGTCATAGATCTTTGCTGTTGCTGAAATGTTTCAAATTAAGTACCGTTTCAAATTAGATGCTGTCTTAAAGTGTGGAATTTCGCAAACTAAGGCAAACTGTCAAGATACCTATATGGTGATATATACCTCGTAATCACAGTGCTTTCTGGTAGCATGAGAATAGATTCAGAATGATGAGAAATAGTAAGTCATTTTAACATTAAAGTGAAAATGAAAGATAAGCATGTAGCTGAAAATTGTTACTCAGTTCTATAGATATATGGCATGGTTCTTTGAGATTCAATAAAATGTATTTAAAAAAATATATACATAAAGTGGTTCTGTGTGTAGAAGTCTTTACACATCATTTTAAAGGAAGGCTTGGGAGAGAAACTGACAGAAAAGAGATGAAAAACTGCATTTTCTTTTTCATATCAGCATGAAATTTCAGGTAAATATATCCCAGATGTCAGCAGTAGAAAGCTTCTGGTTTATTTTGTGATCTTTCAGGAACTGTGATCCAAGATGCACATAATTAAAAAATAAAAAATAAAAGTCTAGTAAGAACAGACTAAGAACAAAAAATAGCAACAACAACAAAACCTTTGAGATGTACCATGTATACTTATCAGTAGATGGATGATATTTTTATTTCTATATTTATTATACTTATACAGAAGAAAAGATAATCTTATAACAGTTACTAAGTGTTGACTTAGCAGGGCTTCAGATGTCCCGTATATCTTGACTGCTATTAGCTGAAAGATCTCCTCCCGAAATTTATTAAATAAAATGATAATGTATGAACTATTGTCATACTTCTTCCTTACATTTGTGACTAGACTGGTAGATGACGGAAAGCCTGTTGATGTAGTTTACCTAGAACTCAGCAAAGCCTCTGACACGGTCTCGCACAGTATTCTCCTGGGGAAACTGGCTGCCCGTGGCCTGGACAGGTACACTCTTCTCTGAGTCAAGATCTGGCTGGAGGGCCATGTGCAGCGGGCTATGGTTAATGGAGTTAAGTCCAGCTGGCGTCCTGTTACAAGTGTTTTCTGCCAGGGGTCAATACTGGGGCCTATCTTGTTTAATATCTTTATTGATGACCTAGATGAGGGGACCAAGTGTACCCTCAGTAAGTTTGCAGATGACACCAAGTTGGGGGTAGTGTCGATCTGCCTGAGGGTAGGGTGGCCCTTCGGAGGGGTTTGGATAAGCTGGACTGCGGGGCTGAGGTGAATGGGATGAGGTTTAACAAGGCCAGGTGCTGGGTCCTACACTTTGGCCACAATAACCTCATGCAGCGCTATAGGCTTGGGGGACTTGGGAGTGTTGATCGATGCTCGGCTGAACATGATCCAGCAGTGTGCCCAGGTGGCCAAGAAGGCCCACAGCACCCTGGTTTGTATCAGGAATAGTATAGCCAGCAGGAGCAGGGAGGTGATCATCCCCCTGTACTCTGCTCTGGTGAGGCTGCACCTTGAGTACTGTGTTCAGTTTTGGGCCCCTCAGTACAAGAAAGACATCGAGGCCCTGGAGTGTGGCCAGAGAAGTGCAACAAAACTGGTGAGGGGTCTGGAGCACAAGTCTTATGAGGAGCGGCTGAGGGAACTGGGGTTGTTTAGTCTAGAGAAGAAGAGGCTCACGGGAGACCTCATTGCACTCTATGACTTCCTGAAGGGAGGTTGTGATGAGGCGGGGGTCAGCCTCTTCTCCCAGATAACTAATGATAGGACTGGAAGAAATGGACTCAAGGTGCACCTGGGGAGACTTAGATTAGATATTAGGAAAAACTTTTTCTCTCAAAGAGTAGTCAGGCACTGGAATGGCCTGCCCAGGGAGGTGGTAGAATCACCATCCCTTGTGGTGTTCAAGAAGTGCCTGGATGAGTTTCTACGAAATATGATTTAGTAGCTTAGTGGGTAGTATTTGTGATAGGAGGACGGTTGGACTAGATGATCTTGTAGGTCCTTTCCAACACTGGGTTTCTAAGATTCTGCGATTTTTATTTATTTATTTATTTATTTATTTATTTATTTATTTATTTATTTATTTATTATTTATTGTTCTTTCTGTAGATGTGATGCTTATGGACATGGTTTAGTGGTAGAATTGGCAGGGCTAAATTAATGTTTGGACTTGATGATCTTTCTAACATAAATGATTCTATGATTCTAGTATTCTATGACTGTTTTATTGGTTGGTAACAGATACCCTTTCTACTTCAAATTTGGGATTACTGTTACATTTTGTTTGAAACTTTCAACAGCCAAGTCAGGGAGCGATGAAGTTGAAAATCATGATTTCTTTAGAATCATTTCAGAAACCTGTCTATGGAGCTTTGTCTTCTTGCAAACTCATACATTTTTATTATTGCTGTTTTTCCAATGGTCAGAAACAGTGATGGATGTTCTAATAATAATAATAATAATATATATATATATATAATAACCCATATAAATTTACCATCTCTAGGAACTTCTCACTGTAACATGGAATATACAAGCATAAGATAAGGTGAATCAAACTGTCATCTTGGCATTATTTGTGAAGATATTTCTGTATATTTTGTACCTCTTTTATTTTTTCCCTCCTTTTAAAGTTCCTCTTCCCAAGGCCCTCATGATTTACCTGATATAATTTTTTTTCCTTATCTTAACCACAAGATATAATGTAGTAGGTTAAAAGTAATTTCACTTTCTACTCTCCAGTTGCATTTTCTGGTGAGAAGCAAATGTTTCTGTATCTACACTGACTTAGTAAGCTTACCAAAGATTTAAATTAATTCACTAGGACTTACTATTGAGGATTTATCATACTAACACAATTGGTTATGGCATTTCAGCTCATTGGTTCAATATTCAGAAATACACTTACCTCAAATTCATTGCTTCCTAATAGCTGTACTTGTAAAATTTCTCCAGTTTATCCATGTATATGTTATAGTGCATTCTCCTTCCAGAAGGAGGACATAACAAAAAAATTCACTGCTAGAAAAGATTACTCAGAAAGGTAACATTATTTGCTTTTCAAAATATTTGTATGCATTTACAACTTTTAATTTGCTATGACTTTTCCAAGTTGGGGAAAATTTACCTCAACGAGTGAGCATACAAGTGAATGAAGATAATCTTGCTTGTTTTTATAAACTAATAAGCACTTAAAATACTTTAAGGGAATTGCTGAAAACATCAAAGACATATTTTCTTGTTTCCCTTTAAAAATATATCAGTCATCTCTCTGCCTAAATATAAACCAATGTATTCTTCTCTTCATTTTACTTAAGATCTCATTCTGACTAGCAACCTGAATTAATCAGAATTAATGTCTCATAACTACACATTTATTTTAAAAATGTACACTATATTCTTGAGTCATTTTGAATATCATTTATTTTACCTAACTTCAAATGCTTTAATTCAGTTTCCTAGGCTGTTTTTATGCTTTTTTTTAAAATTATTTTTATTTTTATTTCTTTCATGGAATAGAACAAATCCTCAGAGAAGTTTAAGATAGGTGGAATGATTTTTTTGGCAACAGCTATCTTGACAATGTATGGTAATAAAGTTTGCTTCAGTTAGAAAAGAATTCCTAATATTGATGTAATTGTGTTATGCAATTGTTCTGGTTCCAGTTAGGACAGAGTTAATTTTCCTCATAGTAGCTGGTAGGGTGATATGTTTTGGATTAGGATGAGAAGAGCGCTGATAACATGCTGATGTTTTAATTGTTGCAGAGCAGAGTTTACACCAGGCCAAGGACTTTTCAGCTTCTCGCTCTGTCCTGCCAGCGAGCAGGCTAGGAGTGCAGCAGGAGCTGGGAGGGGACAGACCCAGGACAGCTGACCCAAACTGGCCAAAGGGGTATTCCATACCATCTGACATCATGCTAAACAATATATAGGGGTGGCTGGCCGGGGTGGGGGGCCGGCTGCTCGGGGATAGGCTGGGCATCGGTCAGCGGGTGGTGAGCAATTGCATTGTGCATCACTTGTTTCTTACGCATTATTATTATTAATACTATTATCATTATCACTATTATTATTATTATTGTTATTATTATATTCCTGTCTTAATAAACTGTCTTTATCTCAACTCACCGGCTTCACTTTCCCGTTTCTCTCCCCCATCCCAGAGAGGGAGGGGGGAGGGTGAGCGAACGGCTGTGTGGTGTTTAGCTGCCAGCCGGGTTAAACCACAACAGAAATGTTTTACAATTCCATAAAGCCCCTCAGGTTTAATACCTAATCCTGAACCAGATTTCTTGCACAAGATTCAGAGAAAATTATTTACATGTCTCTGGTGCTGAATTCCCTGTATGCACTTGGAATGTAATTAAAAAATAGCACTTTCTGTCATTGCATTACTATTGAGAAAACAAAACAAAACAAAAGCAAACACAAACAAACAACAGCAACAACAAACAACACTCAAAAGAGAAAATACACCAGAGATTGAGATCAGCTGTGTTCTTGGTAAATTCTAGACGCCATAGAGGACTGTCTGTAAAACCTTACATATTTTCCATATCTTAATTAGTAAATAGTAGGTAAAAAACATTTAGACAAACAGACAAGATGTTGAGAGAAAACAGATGATGGATGCTGAAAGAAATGCTGAATATAACAAAAATAACTAAAAATACATTATATTTTTCTTACTACTTAGCAAGACAAAAGAATGAAATCCTACATGGCACAAATTTTTCAGATGCTTATTTTAATATTGTCAAGAAGAATTTTAAAGCTTGGGCATTGTTTATTTTTAAGGTATATATTTTTTATTTTATCTTATGGTATATTTAATTCCTTAGTCTTCCAAAACAGAGAAGAAGCAACTTTTATTTAATATGTAAAAATGAATATTGAATAATAATATCTACATTTTGTTTCCTTCTGGTAACATGAAACATTCCACAGCTGCTTCAAAATTACTATAATTAACCTTGCAATTATGCTGTCTGTTAGTCTCACCTAAATAGAATGAATTTCTTTTGATAAAGACTTTCTGCAGCTACATATCATTTAGGAAAATACAATAACAGTACCCAGATATCATCAAAGTAAAATTCATTGGTTCCCTTGGGTAAGAGCAAAAGTTTCTCTACTTTCTGGCAATGATAAGTTTCTGATCTTTCATTTCTTATTGGTTTATACAAAATTTTTTATACAAACTATTTTTAATTAAGTTTCATAGTAATAAATAAATAAATAGATAGTTAGATAGATAGATAAATAAATAAATAAAAGTCTTAAGATTAATCAGCACTCCAAACTCTTTACTCTGAAATTTCAATTTAAATGCTGTGCCCATTTTAGTCAACAACAAAGTGTTATTAAAAATTGAATAATTTCCATGACTGAGATCTAGATGGAACATCTTCAACTTACTCATAATTACTGGGAAAAATATATTTTTTACTCGTTATAATCAGACACAAAAGCAGGTGTAACATATTGTCATTCATGAGCTACCCTAGTAAAAACTGAACTTTAAAAAAAAAAAAAGAAAAAGAAAAAAAAAAGGAAAAGAGGAAGTGAGAGGAAACAAGCTTCATAAGAAAATTAGTAACCAGTAGGAATTTTCATTTGACTAAAATAGAGCATAATTTGGAATTATTTGGTCTTGATCTAGCAAAACTAATCATAACTTGAAAAGTGAAAAAAAGAACAAAATATTATTATCTCATTGCTAAGAAACTGATTTCCTACAATAATTTCCTTTTCTTTTCAGTATTAGGAGGGAGAAGGCCACCATGTCTGTTATCACTGCTGTTTTGTAGTGACTTACAGACAAGCAGTTCTGTTGAATAAACTGTATTTGGGGTGAACAAAATAAGAAATTGTTCCTACATTTTCTTGTGGTAATTTACAGCAAAGAATAGTGCTTTTCTGGAAAGGCTGAACATGAGTTCTCTTACTGAGGGTCATTACTTGAGCAAAGCAACTCTCATTATCAAATATGGGTATTATTACCCATATTTACAGGATGAGCATGATCACCATTTGTAAAGTGGCAAAATATCCTCATATTGTAACTAATCCTAATATTAATATCCTAATATTGTAACTGGCATTAGCTGAGAGGTTAATGGACAATAATGGTTCCTGGCAATTCTCATCTTTGTGTTTCTAAATGTATTCGTAAGTCTTTACAGGCTACTTTTAAAAGTTTTGTGAAAGCTAAATTGCAGGTTCTGTCATTTCTGTCATTGTTTTGACAACTCAGATCAAACATTTCTTTGAATATTAATGGAGAAGACTTCAATTTCTTAAAATTATCACATAAGGAATATAATTACATTGGATTTCTAAAGCAGCTCTTTAGATATAGATTAATAAAGATAGAAAAAAAAAGCTGGAATTCCTTTTTTTTTTTTTTTTTTAACTCCTTTTCTTAGCCATGTTTTCTAACAGGAACACATAGTGTATATTGTGATTTATTTATTTATTAGTACATTGGGAGGAACATTTAAAAGAGAGAATGGAAGAGAAAGATTTTAAAGTCCTTTAAGTTTTTGAATAATTGGAAATAAATGGAAATAATTTACTTGCAATTTTTTAAAAGTATATGGACCAAAAACAAATTTTACAAGACAAGAAAGGATACAAGGAACTAGAAATAAAGTTAAACTGGCCAGAAACAACATTAGCTTCATTAGAATATTTGGGAAACTCATCTAATGCAGTTCCAGTTGTCCTGCTGTCTAACCTCAGGTTGTCTAGCAATGCCACACTTGTACAAAAGAGGCATGGAGGACTCCTTAGCTATATGAGAATTTAGCACTAATCTATAGGTCTGGAGAAGATACTTCTACATCTCAGTTTATCACTTTATGTGACTTTTATAATCGAGGCAGAGAAATATTTTTTTTAATGTTTTTTCTTCCAACCCGTTTAAGATAGGAAAACTGGCATATATAAACTGGTATCTACAATGTCTTAAGTTAGTATATTTCTCTCTATTTAAGGTTACTTCCTTAAGTTTAAGTTTTTAAGGAAGTTTATGGTGGCCAGCTCAGATGTCACACGTCTGTGCTTCAGATCCAATGTGTATTGGTCACATACTCATACCACAAGACATAGCTCACCAAGACCCACAACTCATTTTGCCTCTCTCTTTTAGGTCCTGTCCCTCAAAACTAATTCCAAGGTCAACTTTTTAAGGAACTGGGTCTGTTCACAGCATCACAAGTGCTCCTCTGTGAATTATCATCTCTGAGCTTCTGAGAAGATCAAAAAAATGCAACCAGGCTACTTAGTCAGTGAGAATGATATGCCAGACTTGTAAATATACATACTGTGATCTTCACAGCAAGACCTAAAAATCCAGAACTTCTTTAATGACAAAATGAGAAAGTCTGGAGCTGTTCTGCTCATGTTTTAGGCACCAGATGTCCTGGAAAAGAAAAAGAGTTTATAAGCAAGAAAAAAGAAAATGTCTTTTTCTACATTTTACTATAATCATACCAACCTATTACAGGACTTATAAAATAGAACCTTATATTTATTCTTGGATATATATTTTAATGCAGAAAATATAGAAAGTTGTGTGTTTCATTTACTTTTATTTTAATAATAATCAGGAAAAATATATATAGTCACAAATGGATTATTATGTCACACAAGGCTCATCATTCTGAGGTTTCAAACGACAATCCTAATTTTGGAATCAATTAATTTAATCACACAATTAAACAATTTTGCAGTGTCTTATTTTTTGTTAGGGCAGATCAAAACATATGAAAATAAATGAAAGCTTAACTATTGACTTAACTGAATTTAATACTAGATTTCTTGAGCTATATCTTTACATAAGAATTACTTATCCTTTATGCAAGATAGCCTCTGATGAAAGAATAATCTGAAATAATATTTTTAATTCATTTTTATTCCTGGAGGCTATAAGATACTTTCTTTTCTCTTCTGCTTTTTAGTTTCAACCCATGCCCCAAAAGTAAAAAGAAGACTTTGCTTATTTTGTAATCTAAAAAAATATAATTTTGTAATTCCTATTGCAATTATTTTATTGGCCTGACAAAGAAGGCCCTCATGACTTGTCTGTCCTGTCTGAGTCTGATAGTTTTAACTATGATAGTAATTATCTGGCAGACAGGTGACTATCACCTAACTTGTCCTGACTTAGCTCTGCGATTACCCTCTATGATAAAGGTTTGGCAATCCTATGTAGTCATTAAAGAAGAAAATAGAAAACCTCTGCAGTGTTTTTGGAAACTATCATGCTGCTATACCTAATAGCTAAGTGGTGCAAACAGTCAAATGTTTGCTAGGAAGCAAGGGGAAAAAATATCAGCCAAGCAGGCTGTGCTAAGAAAATGTATAAACACAGTTCAAAGTGGACCAACTGAGGGGAAAATTCCACCAGACCTAATGAAACTGATGACTCTTCTTTACCTCCCTCATGCCCATGTCTTCACTGTGTCAATGACTCATGAATGTTACTATTTTTGTAATCAGGCTAATAATAACCTGTGTTTTGATTAGACTGTTAGGACTCTAATTAAACTAACAATAATTATGGAACACATATTTGTTATGATTCCCTTTGCCCACACCAAAATTTTAAGCAGAATTATTTCAATAAATACAACGTTGGTCTGTCTAAATCTCAAGAAAACACCAAATCCTGCTCAGGTTATGTAGACTCACTCTTCATTTGGATGGTTGTTGGACCAGCTTACTTGAGGAAAGGTATAGTGTTGTTCCTTTTGTTTACCCTACCTGTAATTGTTATTAAATTATTATTATTATTATTATTATTGTTATTGCTACTGTTATTGTTATTGCTATTGTTATTGTTATTATTGTTATCATTATTATTGTTATCATTATTATTTTTATTATTAATATTTCCTTTGTTGAGGAACCTTGTCTTTTTTAAAGAACCTATCACTGCATGAGCATTATGGAAAAGCACAAAAACTGCATTAAGGATAGTAAATTAAACATATCCAGGACTGTTGTTTGAAGTTCAGGCCAGCTGCCATGGAACAGTTTGCATTCATATTATTAAATTCTCTTAAGCTCTAAACAGTATGGCCATATCCTCATTAAAAATATTCCTGTAAATGTAAAAATGCAGAGGGATTGATCTTTGTCTGAGAACTACATCAGACAACCACAGGAGAAAGGCAGCTCCATGAGAGGGGATGCACTGTGAGCACAGGGTAACCTTAGCGAGGGCATAGTCTTGAAGGCTGAACAGAGTTGGCTACTAGTAACAACATCCATCAGCAGTCCATTAATTATCAGATAGTGGTAAGACAAAGAGAGGTTAATGGTGAGGTGCTAGATTCATGGTCATGCTTGGAAATCTAGTCAGCTGTTCAGAAAAAAACATGGCTCAGCCTATTGGTATACTCACAGCCCTGACTTTGAGAGTTGTGTATAGTTCAAGTCTTTAATAAAGATAATGGGAAAAATATATATATATATATTTTTCTGCATATTTAGGGATCTGACTTTGATATCTATGTGGAATGAGTGTGATGATTTTTTAACCACACTCAGATACAATATTGAAAAATTGCTATAGCTGTTAATAATTTTTGAGTATGAATTCCAGTTATTGCAGCTGCTTAAAATAAATGTATAGTAATACAAAATGAGCACATAATAAATACACAGAAAAATGATCAAAATGATCCAAATTAAACATTTGGCTTCAGTGTTATTTTTAATAGTGTACCTTAGACAGACTACATTTATTTACCTGTTTGAACTTGATCCAGAAAGCAACTCTTATGTATGCATGGTTTTAATTACATTAGCTATGTTAATTAAGCATGTTCTCTTCTGTTTTAATCTAGAAAACCTTAAATAGAAGTATTTAAACTCTATTTTTCAGAACAGATGTAGGTGAAGAAAGACAGAATAGCTCAAATATATGGAAATTGACACTCCTACCTATCAACTTAACCTCACATCTTCTGGAAATATTTTTTGTTTGGTTGTTTGGTTGGTTGTTTTTTGTTGTTTGTTTTTGTTTGTTTGTTTGTTTGTTCAAATTTTAATACAGTTACAGCTCAACTAGTAGGTCAAAATATGGGTGAATTGCTTCTAGATTAAATTGTATTTACAAAAGGTTAGGCAGCCATTAAAAAAAACTGTAGAGCTTATTTGTCAAAATCTTTTATGAAATAGAAATGCTGAGGAAATTTCTTTTTTGAATTATTTTATGAAGATGTCACAGTTGTATATTTAAAGTGATATTGCTGCTTAAATTCCATTCAAAAAAATATTATTGAATCCAACATATGGCAGAAAAGTAACAAGCAAGAAATTTGGAATCAACTATATATGTAAATATTTATCACACTTTCAAAAAAGAATTACATATGCAGTTATTAGGTTTCAGATTATAAGGGGCTGATATGTCTATACATATAAAACATTGGCTTTTGTGGCTGCATTTATTTTATTGAAAAATTGTTATTTCTACTGGCTTAGTAACAATATGCAGATTCATTGGTTCTTTCTCATATTCATGTGAAGCTCAACTATGTGAAGCACTCAAGCATGTAATTGAGTTAAGTAAAGAATGTTGACAAGTGTTGAGCTATTTTCTAAGTAGGAATACTATTATACACATGCTTAAAACTAAAACCATATTCAGGTGAATTGAATCAAGTCTGAAAAGGGGACAGTACAACTTGCTGACTCATCAGTAACACTTAGTGAATTATTCAGAAGATTTATTTTATTTTAGTTTAGTTTAGTTTAGTTTAGTTTTAAATGCTTATTCAAATGCTAATTAGGTTGCTGCTCTGCTTGCTGAAGTTTATAGTTTGAGGTTTCATTACAGCATGCTCATCGTAGGTCAGATAAGAAAATTAATAGCTTTGAAATCTTTAAATCTGGATAGTGGTTTACTTGATTTATCACAGCCCATTTAGTATAAGGATGGACTATTCACGGAGCCAAGTAGTTGCTGTCTTGCCTACATTTCTCTACTTAACGCACTAACCTTTTTTCTTGAAGAGTTAAAATTTTAAATAATGTTTCCTAGTGACATTGTCTTGTAGCTAGTTGTAATGTACAATTGCTCGCAAAGTCTCCTTCTTGAATCAATTCCCAGATAGAAAAGAATTAAAAATTCATAGGAGAGATACTCCTGATGAATGTATTACTTACAGTGCTAAGGTGTCTATTTGACTCTCCAAGTCTCTATGTTTCTGCCATAAAGTGTTGATGAAAAATAGAACAGCTTTCTCAAGAAAAATGAGAGACTTGCTTGTCTTGTTTCCTCTTTTTCACAAGGACAGATAACTCGGGAGATTCAAGGTCTAAATTCCAGTCTAGTGGAGTGAGAATTCAGTTTCTTATCCATTAGTATTTTCCTAGTCACTAGCCTATTTATTCTAGGCCTTTGTTCTTTTATTGGTTAGATGTTCTTCTGGGGAAGATGCAGGCAAGTGAAATTTCTGAGTTTGTCCTTTGGCTGTACCTGCATATATTTTCCATGTTTGCATATTCATCCCCAAGTCTGTATCTAAACCTGTGCCTCCTTAGATGACATCATTCTTGGAGAAGGAAACAAAGACATTTTGAAATAAAAGAAGTCATCACTCTGGTAAGTTCCCTGTTCTGAAAGTCTGAAGACAAGCACTGCAGACAGCAATTTAGCCTATACCTGGCCCATACTTGGGACATAGCTAAGATGGTTACTCAGGCAACAGGATGACTGAGCACACACCAGAGCTAACATTCAAAGCATGTAAGCAAAACAATCAGTGCCTATGTGTCAGAACTGGCATTTATAAAGTCTATTAAAATAATATAAAGGCTGCAGTTGCTTTAAAAGACTAGCACTTTTTTTTTGTTGTTTCTGAGTGAAATACAGAAAACTTGTATTAGTATCCCACCTCTGTAAAAAGTGAATAGGGAGCATTAGGATTCTTTGGATGAAAAGCACCCAGTGCTTCCATGAATAGCAGGATTCTTGAAGGAGCATTCATCACTGGCAGCTGCTTATACAAAACCAAGAAAAAAAAAATGCTGAGGTTAGAAAGAATCTCAAAAAAGACTGTCCACCTCAGGGTTTGTTGATTTACTCGAGGTTTCAGAACAGTGACCCAAAGACTGATTTTACTGTATCCTTCCCAGAGTAATTATGTACAATTGTTTTTGAAAAGAACTGACAAATTACTTATATTCAGAAAGTAAATACAGAAAAGAATAATTAATTATATTGTTTTTCATTCTAATATAGTAGCCTACAAGTTAGAACAACTGTTTTTTGAGGCAGATTGCATTGGTTCAATTCTTGCTTCATTTCAAGTTGAAAGGATAAAATTTACCTTTTCAGGGAGGCTGTTAATAACTGAATTATCTGTTGGGATGTTTTTTTGTCCTTCTCATTGGCACTGCTTTATAGTGCAAAAATTAATTCAAGAGTCGTGGGACAATAGAAGAGAAAAGGAAGGAAGGAAGGAAGGAAGGAAGGAAGGAAGGAAGGAAGGAAGGAAGGAAGGAAGGAAGGAAGGAAGGAAGGAAGGAAGGAAGGAAGGAAGGAAGGAAGGAAGGAAGGAAGGAAGGAAGGAAGGAAGGAAGGAAGGAAGGAAGGAAGGAAGTATTCTTATAGTTTAGGCTTGTGACAAGGACATTCACCTCAAAAAGTTCCTATGGGCTTGGGGGAGTAATAATACCTATCCTCTTGCTGTGCTTTAAAAGAAAGTATTGTGGTCTATTTAATCTTAATCAGTCAAATCAGAGGTTTTGTCTGATGGACAGAAGATAAACTGTTCTCTATTTTTGAATTGACTCTTTCAAATCATTATAACTGCCTAAAGGTTCGCTGTGTTATCTAATACTCTGTATCTCATCTCCCTGGTGCACAATATACTCTAGAGTAGGCCTGATTAACGGAAGGCTAGTTAACAAAACAGAGCAGGAATTTATGACAACAGCATTAGCCCATGCAGAATGAAGCAGTTATCCTCAAGTCCTCAGGGTTTATCTTTAAACGATAAGAAAACGAGTCTGAATATAGTATTAAACAGTCAGAGTGCACTTGGTTGTTTGTTACAGAAAGAGAAGAAATTTGGTATAGCAGTATTAGCTATAGCAGTTAGGAGAGAAAAAAAAAAAAAGTTTGTTTTTAACTGATAATGATGGTTAAGTTAAAAAGACAAACACTAGAAACTGTTACTAGATTATTCTAAACAGAAGTAGATGGACAAAATTGAAAGAAAAAAAGTACTTTCATCTACTCATAAATAAGAAAAATTGTAGAGCAAAACACTTTTATATATATCTGGATAAAAGTGAATATGGTTCCACTAAAACCCATTTGCACAACCTGCATTGCTTCATCATAATACAGTTATATCTGCTGCTATCTGAATGTTTTATTATATGATAATACAAAATAATCACTTTAAAGAACTGATCTGTGTTGTTATTGCTGTGTTCATGATACGGAAAAACTGGCAATATAATCTAATTTACTTTTCAAAAGGAATGTTAATTATTGCATACTGTAGGAGAAGAATGGTATTCACTGAATACCATTCCCTCTTGTAGGGAAGAAAAAATTAGTCAAGAGTTCATATCAGAATTTTTAAACCATGAACAGATCTTTGAACTGTAGCTAAAATAGTGAGGTCTTTGGAAAAGGGAAGAAAAGCAGAGAAAGCTAAAGCAATTGTCAAGCTTCCTGAGGAAACTAGACAATTAATCCAAATGTAAGATCTTCAAAGGGCAAGAAACAAGCAAAGAAAAATATTCAGCTACTCCCTTTCTTGCAGGCTGACTTATTTTAACATTATAGATATGGCAACTAAGTTTAGAGGCAGCCTATCCATAATGCTCATTTTATTTTGGGTACTCTTCCCCTAGAAGACAATCCTTTTGTGTGAGAGAATGCAGTTTGTTTTTGACTACATCTGAACACAGATTTATCCATAAGAAGTGCTAGACCATTGCAGCTTATGGGAACTTTTTAAAACTCTGCCAGAAAAGGTTATAAGAGTTTTAATAAGTGAGACATTGACCCTTTGAGACAACTTACAGTTCTTTAGAAGGAATCAGAGTGCTATGATCTAAATGTAGCTTAGCTTTTTCCCGTCTTCTGTCATCAGCAAACTTAACAGCTGGGGTCTCAGACAGGACATATTTGACAGATAAAGGACTCAGATGCCAAAGTCTAATATACATTTTTTAGCAGCAACATCTGTGTCTGTTGCAAAGCCCTCAGCTGATCTCTTCTCTGGCTTCTTGGCTGTCTCTACTGTGCCTGTGACTCTAGTGCTGGCTATGCTAATGGCCATGTAATGGCCCCTGGTGCCCTCTTGGGGAATTAAACTGCTGATAAATTTTGCTGGCTTGCCTTGTCCCTGGGATTTTATTATTATTATTATTATTTATTTACTTATATTTATGTTTTAGCTTTGAGTGACCTGCAGCTGGAGCAGTTTGTTCCTTATTTGAGAAAAAGGCCCCCGAACAAATGCTCACAAGTTCAGTGTATGCAATGCCAATGATGCTGCCAAAGGAATATTTTGCAGTTTGATGTAAAGTCACATTCTTTTTAGATATAACATATCCTCAAGCCACTGAAAATACTAAAGACATCAGAAAAGGAAATATTCTGGAGAGCACAGTGTACAGCCACTATTTGCTTTATTGTGTTATGAATTTCTAAACAGAGGGCAAGCCCTCGTTATCTTACAGAAGATAGAGATAAGTGCCTCATTTACGTACAAGTTTTTCTAAAAGGGCATTGATGTTAAATATCTCAGAATTTTGAATTTGTCAAGAAGATTTGTACTGTGATTTTTTTTTTTATTTTATTTATTTTTTTCTTACAGCACATTTAATCTAGTTGCAATCTGGTCCAGTCTGGTTTTAACTTGTAAATAGACTGAACCTTTCATGAAAGTAAAATGCTCAGTAAAATGCTTCCAGTAGAGAACTGTTTTCCAAATGAGTGGCTGGCTCTTTATTGGCAAAAAAATAAAAGTTTATTACAAATATATCTATAAATATATAAAATACTGAATATATGTATATATTCTCTACAAGAAGTCTTTAAATATATACTAAGCCTCAAAGGATGTTTGCGTGTATTTAAACCTGTGTGCTGTGAGCATTCTTTCTTTCTCCGCCTCTAGTTACTCAGACTCCCTGTCTTTGCCACAAGCTTATAATGACTATTCAACTGAATTCAAGCCAAAATACTAATATTCTGTTTCTGCAGACTTACTTTTCAAATACATTTCTGAAGATGAATAGTAAAGACAGGGTGACGCTCTTTGTCTAAGAGAAATCCTTCTCCCTTTATGCACAGAAATACAGTAACACCTCAGGGTCTGACTGTCCAGTTCCCTTGGGTTTCTTTACGCATTTTGGTGGTATAAAATTCCTGCAAATATAGTAAACATTGCCAACAGGGAATATTAGGGCATACGGAGCCATTCAATGGAGTGGCTGAGACAAGAGTGTGTGACTGAGAGCCTCGAGACACTGCAAAAAGAATGAAACAGAAGCCTGCACACAGCTCTGATTTTCTCCAAGAATGGAGATTGGGCACGCAGGGTTTTGGTTTGCCTCAGAGTCAAGTTCCTTCCACAGAGGAGAAATCACACATGCACACACAAGAAGGATTGAACTCAATAACTTCATTACAATGCTTTAAACTGGGAGGGGAAAAAAAATATATATATATATATATATATATATGGACAGGAGATGGGAGGAACAAAAAACAACAACAAAAAAGCAGATTTATATCCTTGTCTAATGTTGGACACAAAGGTGAAAGTGATTCAAGATTAAGGCATCTTACTCTTATGTGTCCTCTAGCCTATGTTAGATACCTACCTAAAGTATAGGCTAATAGTATCTATTAAACGCAAAGACAGACTGATGCATTTAAGGACCAGATTCATAGGTATCAATGTCAGGCAGATGGCTATTTTTTTTTACAGTTACCAGTTATAAACACTGTGCAGAAGTGGAGTGTCTGTGGTGGAACTTGTCCAGAAAGTTAAGTTTTTCAGACAGGATTAGAAAGAAAAGCTTTATTCAGAATGACAGCTATATTCCAGAGCTAGTTGTTTAAGACATGTAATAAAAAGTAAATAAATAAATAAGGGTAAGGAAATATGTTCAATATGTTCTGAAGCAGTGTTGAAACAGTCTCCCAAGTGACTACTAGTGATTAGATTTCAAAATCTGCCTGATAGTTCTTAGTACAGGCTTTTAGTTTTTTAAATATTGTATACAAATTCAAATATTTTTGATGGATAAAACTGAAACAGTATGCTATAACAATATACTATAACTGAAACAAAATACTATATATTCTTTGATTTTGATGTTTTAATCAGAATGAAGAAATCTGAATATTTGATATAAACCAAGCAATTTATGAATTTAGAATTTGAGTGACTACAATCATAAAATCATTAAGGTTGGAAAATACCTCCAAGATCATCTGATCCAACCATCTCCCTACTACCAATGTCACCCACTAAATCATATCTCTAAACACCAGGTCCAAACTTTCCTTGAACACTCCCAGGGACGGTGACTCCACCACTTCCCTGGGCAACCTATTCCAAATCCTGACTACTCTTTCTGAGAAGAAATATCTCCTAATTTCCAACCTAAACCTCCCCTGGCATAACTTGAGACCGTTTCCTCTGTTCCTATCACTAGTTACCTGTGAGAACAAGCTGACTGCTCTACCAGAGAGGTGATTGCAAACATTTTATTTCTTCCTTTGTGTTATACTAGGTCTATCCTAACAAGTATTAGCTTCATACCTGTAGGTGATAGACTAGTGCTAGAATTGCAAAAAAGCATGAGTTTAGATCTAATAGATCTGCACAATCTATTTTTTCAACAATTTCCTGTTAACTTTCCACTGATATTTGCATAACTGATATATTATAAAAGTGATTCTATTCTATATCTGTTACAATATTCATTATTTGGTTATGCATAAATATGTATAGACTGATAAAAGTATACTGACTGCCCATTCAGGGAAATCTTTCTTAACATCTTTGCAGACCAGAAGATTTTTCCTTTTTCTTACAACAGCTGAAGTTTCATGCAGAATAAAAAATTGAATTAATATCTCCTGCAATGTACAGAAATAGATCATACCAAGTACTAGAGAATATTTTGTGAGCAACTATTACACATTGATAGATAAGAATTAGATTTAGGTTTTTAGATTTCAGATTTTTAGGTTTAGATTAAATTTCCAAGTAGGATCTCCTCTATCTTGTTAATTTGCATGATTCTGTTTTTGAACATTTTATGTCATATTACTGCCATTTAGAAACCAGCTGACTTTTATAATGGGTGGTGTTACAATTTCTTATGAGAACATATTACTCTTCTGTAGTGAGGTATTAATAACAACAATGTGAAGCTTTGAATGCCAATATAAAATAACACTAAGATATTGATGATGAATATCTATAAAACAAATTAACAACCTAAAAAGACTTAATACCAACATGAATGAAAATATTTATTTAAAAAATAAAGGCAAAAAATATTTTAGAAACAGTATGCATTTTAATAACAAAATTTAACTATTTTCCTTTCTTTTAATAATGTGTCTTACTGGAATTTAGGAGAAGAAAATATTATCTCTACCTAAAAAATATTCAGTCAGTTAGAGCTAGAGTTACTATGCCTAAGGTTAAGCAGCATCATGTCAGTAAAAGATTTTGAGTTCAAAAGAAAGAAAAAACAGCCCTGATTTCTTTGCTCCGTATTCACTGTTGTCTTATCCGTTATTGCTGCAGTGTTACACTGACAAAATAAAACCTTGCAATATACCCTTCAGCATAGAAATGTATTTTGAAATCCATTTTCCACTTTTCCATTGTGAGAAATTGAGCACAAATATTATTAAGACAGGAATCAAGTGTTGAAACCCAAACTCTTGCTAATCATCACCTTATGATTCTTAAATGAAATATATAGGAATGATAATCATGGATATGGCTATATTGTAATTTAAAATTGGTTCTTGTTCAGTCCCCGAGTCACCTTGTATTGTCACAACAAGTTTGCAAGCTATGTGCAGGTGTTATATTTTAACTGAGCTGTGAAGCAGAAGAGATTTTTTTTGGCTAATAAAACTGAGGTTCAGGCCTGATATGCTTGTTTCTGTTGTGTGGACTGACTGACACAATCTGTTCAGCCCCATATACTGTTAGTATTCTCTCTGCCTCCACAGCATGCTCACATGGACAATAGAGAACCACCCAAGATATGTCTTTCTTTATAACTGTTGAGACAGTATGGTAGCAAGCTGCAGAGATGCTGCAGCCAGCAGTGGGTTTATGTAGTGCTAACTTGAGGGGAAGACTGAGACTGAGTCCATATCCTAGCATGTATTGTTCTTACTCAAGTACTCCATTACACAAACAAGATAACCAAACAAGCCAACCTGTACAAAAAGACCAAAAGGTGCTACCACCATATTTTGCATTATCATATCCTATAAAAAAATGGTAGAAGTGAAACGCTTTCTTTGCTTAAGATATTCCACTTTTGAATGATGTTAAGAATTTTTCCTATTGTACTGTGAGTAATGTAATTGGGAGAGTGTATGTTAAAAGTCTCGGGTTTTAAGAAATTTTGGACAGATATTGCTGCACTTGATTTAGTTCTATTTCACATATTATTCATCAGAGTACTCACTTTTGATAGCATATAAGGTATAATATAAGTTAATGAAAACTTTGATTATATTTAAGATTTTTGTGTCAGCATATCAATATAATTACCTGCAACTGAAGCTGATGCTTCATATAGTGTCTAAATTGGCAGAAACACAAAAAGTTAATTATCACTATTGTGTATGTTTGTGCATAAAGTCTTGTGAGTATATGAATTTTATTTCAATAGAAAAATTCAATGAATTCTGTGCCATCTTAAGAGTTGAATATATACTGAAATTAACACTTTTATCATATATTTTCTTTCTGCTTTTAAGAGCACCTACATCTGTGTAGATAACAATTCCTGAAAAATTACAAATTAAAGTTAAGCATTTGGATATGCTTCTTCACTATTAATAGCCAGAGTCCTTTATATGTGTTATAAGACAGCCTATGTAATATAATCTCATAATTTTCTACCCCCATGCCCCTATCCAACCCACCAGTCCCTTATTCAAGTATCCAGGATGTGTGGAGTTCTGTTACCAAGCAGATTTTGCAAAATTTTTCTCTCTCTTCAGCCTCTTTCTTTTATGTACACTAATCAAATGTTGCTCCAAAGACAGGGTTATTTATCTTCTTGTGAGCTGTGCTCTGGGGATCTTGAACATATTATAAACATGAATTTTTATTATTAAATTTTTTTTGGCATACCTAGGAGTTGGAGTGAAGTTATTTTTCAAGTGATGAACAGAGACATAGAGAAATTAAACCAAAAAAAAAAAAATCTATTTATTTTAGTTTTCTAATGTGAAATGCCATTGCAATATTTGGTTTGAGCTCTAGATTCATCCTTTCTATAAATCAGGTCCCAGAGCTCTCAAGTCAGATATTGAGAAAATAAGGAAGATATATTTGTAGGCTAGATGTGACCTTCAGTGAAGAAAGCCAAGCACACATTAAACTGTATTGGCAAGAGAAGCCCTCAGATCCAACGAGGTCCAAGTAACTCTTTACCTTATATGAAGCAAGCACTTGTGAAGCCACATCTGAACTTCTGGGTCCATATATGGGCTCTCCTATACAAGACAGGTATTTATACCTCAGCCCAATGTGAGAATTCTGGTTATACCAAAAAAAATGTTTTCTTAGTTATGAACAAGAAGTCTGTTCTCTGAAAGTCCCTTCTGAACTAAATTATCTTAGAAAAATGTAGTTGTGAGGGGTTTCCTAATATCATAAAGATATTTTTATTGAAGAATTAATACAGCGATAGAATTCAAAACTTAAGAAATAGCATTCTTCTATCAAATGCAAACTATGCAGTCAATATATCAAAATGGTAAAATGATTATACTTTTATGTTTTCTGTGTAGTGCAGAAGGACAAATGGCATGCTATAATTGTCTCTTTTGCACTGACATTACATGAGAAATTCAAATATTTTAACTAGGATTTACTGTCCCATTGCTCTTTATCTCCATTAGCAAATTTCTTCCACAAGCCCTGTGGAAATGGACTGCAGACCGTGCAGAGGACAGAATCCAATTTCGTGTCCAGGTCAAGCCCCTTGTGTGCAGTGAGGAAGGTAGTGTCCCATTTAAAATCACTACATTCTTATTTTAATGACAAATGCTGTTGTAATTTAGACTTACAAGAAGGAAAGAATATCTTGCCTAAGTAATAACAATTCAAGTATCTCTTAATTGATCTTGATTTTACAAGGTCATTATAGATATATATCCATAATGCTTTTTGGTATATCTTTTGATACTGAATAAATAAATATGTGTAATTGTAGTGGATTTACGTGGCAAGGGTTTGGTAGTGGGGGGCTGCAGGGGTGGCTTCTGTGAGAAGAACCCAGAAGTTGCCCCATGTTAGGTAAGTGGTCTGATGCTGGCCAGGGCTGAGCCAGTAAGCGATGTTGTTTACACCTCTCTGACAGCAGATCTAAGGAAAAACAAAATAAACAAACAAAACTGCTGCACAACAGCAGCTGGCAGAGTGAGGAGTGAGAAACAGCCCTGCAGACACCAAGGTCAGTGAAAAGGGAGGGGGAAGAGGTACTCCAGGCACTGGAGCAAAAGTTTCCCTTGCAGTCTGTAGAAAGGACCATGGTGAAAGAGGCTGAAGCCCATGGGTCCCACGGCGGAGCAGATCTCCACGCTGCAGCCCATGGAGGAGACCACAGTGGAGCAGGTGGATGTGGCCTGAAGGAGGCTGTGGCCTGTAGAGGACCCCTGATGGAGCAGATTCCAAGCCAGACCTGTAGCCTGTGGAGAGGAGACTGCACAGGAGCAGGTGACCTGGCAGGAGCTGCTGCCCGTGGGGGATCCAGGCTGGAGCAGTTTGTTCCTGAGGGATGGACCCCGTGGTATGGAACTGTATCTGGAGCAGTTCTTGAATAGCTGCTGCTTGTGGGAAGCCCACGTAGGATCAGTTAGGAAAAGATGGCATCCCGTGGGAGGGACCCCGTGTGGAGCAGGGGAAGAGAGTGAGTGAGGAGGAGTGGTGGAGATGAAGTGCAGTCGGCTGACTGCAGTCCTCATTCCCCCATTCACCTGCACCACTCGGAGGGAGAAAGAAGAGGGTGGATGGGGGAAAGGAAATTTTGGTTTCTTTGCTTCTCACTTGTCTAGCTTGTTAGCAATAGGTAATAAATTTTACCGTCTCCCTACTCTGAGTCTGTTTTGCTCATCACTATAATTGTTGAGAGATCTCCCTGTTCTTGTCTCAACCCTTGACCTCTTTTCTTTGTATTCTCTCCCCCTTTCCTTTTGAAGAGGGGGAGTGAAAGAGCAGTTGTGGTTGAGCTTGGCTGCCCACCAGAGTAAAACCAACACAGTAATGTAAGTAATCAACACAGGAGATAAATCACTGGATTAATCATTTCTGATAAAGTGCTTTTTTTTTAATGGAATTTTACCAATTCTTTGGAAACTGATTTTTTACCTTTCTTTTAGTATCCAGTTCTTGCTATCTATACTATATGGTTCAGTATATAGTCTCAAACCATAGCTCTTCCAACAGCACCTCTTTCAGGAAATGCATTTGCTTTCCCCAGCCTTCATTCCTCTTCAGCTTCTACCTCTGTTAGACTACCCCTGTTAGACCTGCCAAGTAAGATCCTTGTTTAAGTTCTTTGTTCGGGGGAGAAAAGAGGGAGATGTAGTAATGATTTCTACAGTTTAAATAGCATGTATTTGCCAGCTGACCTGGTTTAGGGAGTGATCATGCAGATAAGAAATCAAAAAAGGTGATGATCTTACCATGTGGCTGGGCATGAGCAGCTGAACGGAGTAAGGAGAATAAGCTCATTCCATTCAAATGACTGCAGTTGGACCAGTTTTACTTTATTTGGCTATTGCTTGTTTTATTTAGAAATTCTAATGGGGATTTGCTGTGCCTTGGAAGAATATTCTTGAAAGATTATGAAGGTATACAAAAAATACAGTCCAGAGAAATGTTATAGTGAGAGCTTTCTGGACTAATCTCAACGTTCTTGAACTAACAGCAAAACTTCCATTAACCTCAGTGGCTAGTTCAAGAGTAGACCTCAAATTCCTACAGCAAGAAACAGGTCTTTTGTCAAGCAAATCATTTTAAACCATGTTTGTGTACAATTAGCTTGGCTTCATAACCATTATTTGAGATTTCTGTCTTCAAACTTATTTAATATTAACATTGCACAGGGTGAAATTCATAGCACCATATTACAAAGAGTAACCAAGCTGTATGGAGCATACAGAACAGTGTCTGTCTTTTAAGTACCTGTCCTCTTGGCTTTTTAGTATCATTTAAAAAAAAAAAAAGTGTCATTTTAAATGAACAGTCTTGTGTATTATAAGGATGTACATTTTCCTTCATTTAAGATTAGTAGTTATATGAGAGAAACTATGGTATGCTACAAACCCTGTGTTCAGTTAGACTGTATATGTCTTAGGCCTGTTTTAATTCTGTAGTTGTATAGTTAATATGGCTAATATGGCTAGTGTGTTGTTTGAAGGAAACAGATTTATAGTGTGTAGGAATCATTTGGATGGCATCACAGATTTCTGTTGCCAAGGTCTGAAAAATATTTTTCCAAAGGCAGCATCTGGCTTCTTGGCACATCTAGTTTACAGTTGCTCAGTGCCTCTAGGTCTCTATGGTTGGACATATTTGAATGCTAATTCCTAACTTCCTAGAATTAAAAAGACTTTTTTTTTTTTTCTTTTTGACATTTTATAGAAAGTATGTATAAGCACATATATAGTGAAAAACTTGTAATTTTGTGGGGTATTTTTAGTTCTCTACATCAATAAATCTGTTCATTACTTGCATTCATACTTATTTGAATATCTGTACACATGACAAAATATGTAGCTAAATAATTACAGGAGGAATTTTTTTTTTTCCTTGTTTTCAAACCTTTGCTATCTATATTACACTGAAGTCATCAGGGTCTACTTTATTTCTTCATCTTTACAAAAAGAAATATTTTGCAAGGAATCACAGTAGTTTGCCACATTATTTAACACCAATAGCGAAAAGCTTTAATTTGTAGTGAAGCCCAAATTTTGCTAATATTTAGCTGGATCATTTCTCATGGTTCAACTTTTCCTTCCCCACTCTCCTTTCTTCTCAACATTCAGTACTCTGATTTATTAAAATAAATAAATAAATAAAATTAATAATAATAATAAAATAAACACAAAGCACTTTTGTCTTTGGGCATTATTATTTTATCATAGATAAACGGATCTCTTTCTTTTCCTCTGTTTTCATCATAACATCTGTCCTCATTGCCAAGATTGTATACTTTCTTGCATACATTAAATTACTCACTGAGTTTACTCGTTATTCTTCCTGCCCATCACAATCATTTATTTCCCTTTACTTTAGTTATGTTTCACTCAAAAGCTGACCAAAAGATCTGTAACACCTAAGAAAAACAAATTTTATACAACAGATTCTTTATTCAGTCTATTCCATTAAATCCTTAATAACCTCCCTTTTTAATGGAGTTCAAAACACCATGTGTCAGCATGGTGGTAAATAAGACATCTAAGACAACTAAGGCTGGTTGTAGAAATTTTATTCACTGATTTGTGGAACTTGAAAAAGTGGTGCTTAGTGAAATAACACAAAAATTAAAAAATTAATTGTTTCAATTGGTTTTATTTTTCCTTAAAGAATTCTTCAAGACCTACATCTTTAAGAATTTAGTCTTTCAGACTGACAGCAGAAACAAACAAACAAACAAACAAACAAATAAACAAAAAAGAAACACTTCAGCTTGTGAGTCAATATATGGTGTTCTATCATTTACCTTTAAAGAAATCCAGAAAGGGTGGGATTTCCTAATAATGGGAGTTGTCACATTCAGTCCTCATTTTCTAAAATCACTACAGGGCATTTTAAATTCACTCCAAAATCCAATCCTTGCTATAGAATTCATATCTTCATCATTCTGTCACTTTCCAGGGACTATGAACATGATTTTTTTATTATTATTTTTTTTAAAATGGTATTACAATAATAGATTTCTGTTCATTTTATCAACAAGAGCTCTGATGTTGATGTAATGTTTTATAGATTAGATATGACAGTTTTACACCTGCTTTTCACACACAACTTTTTCACTTCTGTGTTACAGATAGGGGAAAATTATTCTGAACTAAAATTATCTTCTTTATGGTGTCATATAAAAATATATATATCAATTACAATCATAGAATCATTAAAGTTGGAAAAGACCTTCAAGATCATCTGGTCCAACCATCTCCCTACTACCAATGTCACCCACTAAATCATGTCACTAAGCACCATGTCCAACCTGTCCTTAAACACTCCCAGGAATGGTGATACCACCACCTTCCTGGGCAACCTGTTCCAATGTTTGACTACTCTTTCTGAGAAGGAATGACTCCTAATTTCTAGCCTAAACCTCTCCTGGTGCAACTTGAGGCTATTCCCTATCACTAATTATCTGTGAGAAGAGGCTGACCACCGGCTCCCTACATCTTCCTTTTAGGTAGTTGTAGAGACCAATAAGGTATCCTCTGAGCCTCCTCTTCTCCAGACTAAAAAACACCAGTACCCTCAGATGCTCCTTATAGGAAGGCATGTGTTCCAGGACCGTCAACAGCTTTGTAGCCCTTCTCTGGACATACTCCCTATTGTTTTTCTAGTAGTGAGGGGTCCAAAACTGAACACAGTGCTCAAGGTGAGGCCACAGCGGAGCAGAGTACAGAGGGACAATCACCTCCCTAGTCCTGCTGGCTGTGCTATTCCTGATACAAGCCAGGATGCTGTTGGCCTTCCTGGACACCCAGGCACACTGCTGGCTCATGTTCAGGTGAGCATCAACCAGCATCCCCAGGTCCTTTTCCTCTGCACAACTTTCCAGCCACTCTGCCCCAAGCCTGTAGCATTGTGTGGGGTTGTTTTGACTGGCACTTAGCTATGATAAACCTCATCTCATTGGCCTCTGCCAATTCATCCAACATGTCCAGGTCCTTTGCAGGACCTATCCTATCCTCTGGCAGATTGACACTTCCCCCCAACTTGGTGTCATCTGTGAACTTACTAAGGGTGGGCTCAATTCCCTTGTCCAAATCATCAATAGATATTAAAGAGGATGGGTCCCAACACCGACCCCTAGGGAACACCACTGGTGACCAGTTGCCAGATGGATTTCACTCCATTCAGCACTACTCTCTGGGCATGGCCATCCAGCCAGTTTTTAACCCAGCAAAAAGTGTACATGTCCAAGCCATGGACTGCCAGCTTCTCCAGGAGAATACTGTGGGAGACTGTGTCAAAGGTTTTGCTGTGTCAAAGGTTTTCCCTCGTCCTCCAGGTGGGTTACCTGATCATAGAAGTGGATAAGGTTGATCAGGCAGGACTTGCCTTTCATGAACCCATGCTGACTGGGCCTGATCCCCTGGCTGTCCCACATATGCTGTGTGATTGCATTCAGGATGACCTGTTCCATCTCCTTTCTTGGCACTGAGATCAGGCTGACAGGCCTGTAGTTTCCTGGGTCCTCCTTACGACCCTTCTAATAAATAAGTGTCACATTAGCAAATCTCCAGTCTTCTTGGACCTCTCTGGATGACCCTGATCACAGATAGATGATGGAAAGCGGCCCACCAATCACATCCACCAACACCCTCAGCAACAGCAACACCCTCAACCAACACCCTTGAGTGGATCCCATCTGGCCCCATGGACTTGTGACAGTCCAGGTGGAGCAGCACATCTCTGTTTCTACTTGAACTGTGGCGGGGTTCTTCTGCTTCCCGCCCCAGACTTCGATGTCGGGAGACTGAGTACCTCAGGGATAAGTGGTCTGGCTAGTAAAGACAGATGTAAAGAAGGCATTAAGAACCTCAGCCTCTTCCTGTTCCTCAGTAGTCATGGTTTCCTCGTTCATCCAGTAAAGGATGAAAATTCTCCTTGGCCCTTCTCTTGTCATTAATATATTTATAAAAACATTTTTGTTATCCTTAATTGACACATATGAGTGGGTAATAACTTTTTGGTGCAAATCCCCAGAAAAATAAATAAATAAATAAATAAATAATATTCAGACACATTTACAGCACTGAAAGAAGTTTGATAGAACATTTAATTTTTTTTGTACTTTTTTTTTTCTTTTAACCTTAAGCTCTTAGTGACCAATTGAGGTCTTTCAGTAACTTTTAGTTCGTTAATTAGTTAGCTAGTTTATCCACAACAGAAAACAGTCTTAGACTGAATGTACTGAACCTCAAAATACATTCAAGTTGAAGATACATTAAGTCATCCTGGTCAACAGTGATTTAAATGACATCTTTGTTGTTACGGAATTTAGAAATTATGTCAAATCAACTCTACTAAATGATGAACAAATTGTAGGTGGTCTGCAGGGAACCCTCTGAACAGAAAAATGTAATAATGATGAGACCTAATTTATTTGTCATAAAAATTACTGTCAACCTTAACTAGGACAGGAATATTTAGTTTATAAAGTTAAGCAAAGAACACATTTTGCAAATCACAGAATCACAGAATTGTAGGGGTTGGAAGGGACTTCCAGAGATCATTGGGTCCAACCCCCCTGCCAAAGCAGATTCCCTAGAGCAGGTTGCCCAGGTAGGTGTCCAGACAGGTCTTGAATATCTCCAGAGACGGAGACTCCACAACCTTCCTGGGCAGCCTGTTCCAGTGCTCCATCCCCCTCACTGTGAAGAAGTTCTTTCACATGTTGGTGCAGAACTTCCTGTGATCCATTTTGTGGCCATTGCCCCTTGTTCTGTCCCCACAAACCACTGAAAAGAGGTTGGCCAAATCCCTGTGTCTCCCACACTTAAGGTATTTGTGAACATTGATAAGATCCCCTCTCAGTCTTCTTTTCTCAAGGCTGAAGAGACCCAAGTCTCTCAGCCTTTCCTCATAGGGAAGATGCTCCAGGCCCCATATCATCTTTGTGGCCCTCTGCTGGACTCTTTCCAGGAGATCCCTGTCTTTTTTGTACTGGGTAGCCCAGAACTGGACATAGTACTCCAGGTGAGGCCTGACCAGGGCAGAGTAGAGGGGGAGGATCACCTCCCTTGACCTGCTGGCCACGCTCCTTTTAATGCACACCAGGATCCCATTGGCCTTCTTGGCCACCAGGGCACACTGCTGGCTCATGGTCAAGCTGTCGTCCACCAGGACCTCCAGGTCCTTCTCCTCAGAGCTCCTCTCCAGCAGGTTATCCCCCAGCCTGTACTGATACATGCGGTTGTTCCTTCCCAGATGCAGGACTCTACACTTGCTCGTTAAACCTCATTCGGTTTCTTCCTGCCCAGTTCTCCAGCCTGTCCAGGTCTCGCTGAATGGCAGCACAGCCTTCTGGTGTGTTGGCCACTCCTCCCAGCTTTGTGTCATTGGCTTACCTGCTGAAGGTGGACACTATTCCCTCATCAAGGTCATCAGTGAAGACGTTGAACAAGACCGGACCCAGCACCAACCCCTGGGGAACGCTGCTAGTCACAGGTCTCCAGCTGGACTCTGCGCCGCCGATCACCACCCTCTGAACTCGGTCAGTCAGCCAGTTCTCAACCCACCTTACTGTCCACTCATCCATTCCACACTTTCTCAGCTTTGCTAGTAGGATGTTGTAGGAGACAGTATCAAAAGCCTTGCTAAAATCAAGGTATACGAAATCCACTGCTCTCACCCAATCTACCCAGCTGATGATGCCATCATAGAAGGCAATGAGGTTGGTCGAGCACAATTTCCCCTTGGTCCCAAAGTCCCCATGCTGACTGCTCCTCATAACCTTCTCTTCCAATTGCTTGGAGATGGCATCCAGAACAAGCTGTTCCAACACCTTTCCAAGGACAGAGGTGAGACTGACTGGCCTGTAGTTTCCCAGATCCTCTTTCTTCCCCTTCTTGAAGACCGGAGTAACATTGGCTATCCTCCAGTCTTCAGGCACCTCTCCTGTTCTCCAGGACCTTTCAAAGATGATAGAGAGCAGTTCAGTGATCATCTCTGCCAACTCCCTCAGTACACGTGGATGCATCCCATCAGGGCCCATGGATTTGTGTGCGTTGATCCTACTCAGATGCTCCTGAACCATGCCCTCATCAACCAGAGGGGAGCCCTCCATTTCCCATACTCTTTCTCCTCCCTCTAGGGTCCAGGAGTCCCGGGGGGGGGGTGGGTGGGTGGGGGCTGCGGGGGTGGGGGTGGGGGGTGTGGCGGGGAGTCTTTGAAGCAAAGACCAAAGCAAAGAAGGCATTCAGTATCTCTGCCTTCTCAAAGTCCTCTGTTACCAGGACACTCCTCTCATTCAGCAGGGGACCCACATTATCCCTAGTCTTCATTTTATGGTTTACATACTTAAAAAAAACCTTCTTATTATCTTTTATCTCCTTTGTAAGCTTCATCTCTAGGTGGGTTTTAGCCTTCCTTGCCGCATCCCTGCAGGCCCTGTTAACACTCCTATACTCTGGCCAGGAATACAGGCCCTTTTTCCACATTTCATAGAACTTCCTCTTCCTTTTGATCTTGTCAATGAGCTCCTTGCTCATCCACACAGGTCTCCTGCCCCCCTTCCCCAGTTTCCTACTCTTAGGGATGCACTGATCTTGAGCTTGGAAAAAGTGCTGTTTAAACGTTGCCCACCTCTCACAAGCACCATTACTTTCTAGCAATCTAGCCCATAAAAGATCCGACAAACTTTGGATCCATAAAAGATCCAACAAATTTTCTATGCCTTCAGCTATGTTTGCGATGGCTATAATTTCCTTCCAATGTCTCATAATTGATTTAAAATATTGACACATATTGTTAAAAGTGTTATATCTCCCATTAAAGTAGAGATATCAATGGACAGATGGTTACCCCTCCTATATCCACGGTTAAATAAATCATAATGAATTTTGATCCTCGTTCATGGTGTGTAACTCCTAAGACTATATTATGTTCCACATAATAATCTAGATGCTAAGGGTACTCGATTCAGAATGCTGGCAATACACATATATATTTGGCTTGAAGGCGGATGAAACGCTGTCTTTATGATTATTTTTCTTCTCATTAGGTGCTTCAGTTTTACTCAAATCTCCTTTCTGGTAACCGGCTTAAGCATCTTGAATTTTTTTTTTTTCTTGCACTTGAATAAAACATACTATATTAAATAAACTATAACATCTGTTAAGGAAAAAAAATAAAATAAATAAAAAAATCAGCACTGCCAGTATTAACTCATCTAACAATCAGATGATGGGGACACTTCCTTAAATAGGAGTTTGTGTCTTTGGTCTCATCAGCAAGTGAATCTTTCCCCATATCTTGAGTTATTGTTCTATCTGCCAGGTTTTTGACTGATCTTAATTAGAAAGGGTTTGAACAGATCCCACTGATTTAATCTAATTTGAGAGCCAGTCACAGTCGTCAGTGAAGCCCCTCAGTTCTGGCTGAGGATATACACTTTTTACATCTTCTGCCTCCTTGTCAGGAGAAGGCACCCTTCTCCAACCAATGTATTTAAGTCTGGTGGGCAAGGACCCTTTGTAGAATGGACAACAGTTTTGTAATACATTTTGATTGTACAAACTTTAAAATCAATTAAAATCTGCAAACTTTAGCGCAGATTATACCTCACTAATTTGTCAAGGAACAGTGTGTCAAGGTTGCATTAGGGTCTGAACCGAACAACAAAAAAGAGAATTTTCTTCACAGTATCGCTAGTTGGTTGAGGGAAGTGATTGTCCCGCTCTACTCTGTGCTGGTGCAGCCTCACCTCGAGTACTGTGTGCAGTTTTGGGTGCCACAGTACAAAAAGGATGTGAAACTGTTGGAGAGTGTCCAGAGGAGGGTAACGAAGATGGTCAAGCGACTAGAGGGGAAGATGCACGAGGAGCGGCTGAGATCATTTGGTTTGTTCAGCCTGGAAAAGAGGAGGCTGAGGGGAGACTTCATCATGGTCTACAGCTTTCTCGCGAGGGGGAGTGGAGGGGCAGGTGCCGATCTATTCTCCTTAATCACCAGTGATAGGACCTTGGGAATGGTGTCAAGCTGAGGCAGGGGAGGTTTAGGCTAGACATCAGGAAGAGGTACTTCACTGAGGGGGTGGTCGCAAAATGGAACAGGCTCCCCAGGGAAGTAGTCACTGCACCAAGCCTGTCGAAGTTTATGAAGCATTTGGACTGTGCACTTAGTCACATGGTCTAAAATTTTGGGTAGACCTGTGCAGTGCCAGGAATTGGATTTGATGATCCTTATGGGTCCCTTCCAACACGGGATATTCTATGATTCTGTGATTCTTTGATTCTATGAGTACGGAAACAATATCTAACCTTAATGTTCTCTTATAATGATAAGGACAGGACTGCAAGAAAGAGTTCATGATCTCAAATAATAGTAAACTAGTCTGTGTCTGACTAACATCCTCAGTGTCCCAAATCCTTCCATTTTCATTTACATTTCAGTTATAACTAGTTACCTTCTTGTTTAGTTAGCTTCTGGAGATCCAAAAGCCAAACTAGCAAGCAAGGTCTCTTTGAGGTAGTACAGGTAATACAAGTGCAATGTCTTATAACACCCACTTATTTTTCAAAATCTGAACCATGGTGTCACCATGCAAATAAATCTAGATTCTGTGTCTTCTCAAATCAGCTGGAGCTTTCATGTTGATCATAAATGGAGTTTGTCTTAAACCTATGAACAGAGAAGTAGCTACCTAAGACTTTTTCTACTTTTTATCTTGCCAAATCTACATGGGAAAACAGTTTACTCAGAGAATGAGATTTATTTAGGGTAATATACAGTTCTCTATTTCAATGCCATATGTTTTCCGTATAAAGCTACACACTTTCATCAGCAAACTAGTAGTACATGAGGAAACAGAAAGAAGCCTATGTTGCATATTGTTAGAAAGTGTTTAAAGTACAAGTTGACAGAAGAAATATTTCATGGAGGAAAATCAAAAGACAAAAAAATATATATTTTTTTCTTTATAATATTTTATAGACACCACATAAATAACATGATTTAGTTCTTTTGGATAATTGTTCTTAGGTTTTTGTAAACTTATGGCAAATGTGTTCATGAAAAATTATGCCTGTCACAGAAAATTTGGAAAGAATCCTAGGCTGCCCAATTATGCAAGAGTTATAGCTCATGGAGGGGACACCTACTGTTTTAAAGAGAGAAATGGGAATTATAAATTTTCCACAAAGGAAATTCTGTCTGGAAGATTTAATGTTACTGGGACTTGAACAAAAGATGTTCAGTCAGTTTTTTTGTTTTGTTTTGTTCTTTTCTTGACACCCATTTTGTCAACAACAATTAATATTAAGTGCTGCAGTGGTTTGAATCTAACCATAGGCATTTTATTCACACTTCCTTCTTGATACATACTATGTAAAGAAGAAACACACTAAGGAAAGAGGCATATTTCCAACTGTTGTTGTTTTTGTGGTTTTGTGTGCTTTTTTTTTTTTTTTCCTCTTGAAGGACTTTGTTGATACTCCCTGTGCATATTGCTAATATTAATAATCTCATATTCTTTTAATTACTTAGTTAATATAATTAAAAAAAAAAACAACAAACACAAATACCTTATAAAGATCTTGATGCCTTGCAAGGTATAATTTGTTTAAATGATTCATATTGTCAATGGCCAAGAGCACTTAATTTTACCTCATCTGTTGCACAGACTGGTATAGGACTTCACCTACAAACATCTCCTGCAGACTCATAACTGGATCTGTGTGGGAAAACGAGATCCTTGTTTTATGAGAATTCTTGAGATTTTCAGACGTGAAAAGAAGTCAAAAATAGCTGTGTGAAAATATACTTTTCTGCAATGGAAAATTTAATTAAAAGTAAAAACAAAAACAAAAAGAAAAGAAAAAGAAAAAGAAAAAGAAAAAGAAAAAGAAAAGAAAAAGAAAAAGAAAAAGAAAAAGAAAAAGAAAAAGAAAAAGAAAAAGAAAAAGAAAAAGAAAAAGAAAAAGAAAAAGAAAAAGAAAAAGAAAAAGAAAAAGAAAAAGAAAAAGAAAAAGAAAAAGAAAAAGAAAAAGAAAAAGAAAAAGAAAAAGAAAAAGAAAAAGAAAAAGAAAAAGAAAAAGAAAAAGAACAAAAGAAAGGGAGAAAGAGAGAGAGAGAAAGAGAGAGAGAAAGAGAAAGAGAGAAAGAGAGAAAGAGAGAAAGAAAGAAAAAGAAAGAAAGAAAGAAAGAAAGAAAGAAAGAAAGAAAGAAAAGAAAGAAAGAAAGAAAGAAAGAAAGAAAGAAAGAAAGAAAGAAAGAAAGAAAGAAAGAAAGAAAGAAAGAAAGAAAGAAAGAAAGAAAGAAAAGAAAAGAGAGAGAGAAAGAAAGGAAGAGGAAGAGGAAGAGGAAGAGGAAGAGGAAGAGGAAGAGGAAGAGGAAGAGGAAGAGGAAGAGGAAGAGGAAGAGGAAGAGGAAGAGGAAGAGGAAGAGGAAGAGGAAGAGGAAGAGGAAGAGGAAGAGGAAGAGGAAGAGGAAGAGGAAGAGGAAGAGGAAGAGGAAGAGGAGGTAAGTGTAGGCTCAGTATGTACAGGATCAATTCCAATCAATGGACTTTACTATCAGACATTTGGAATACCAATTGCATTCATGTTGAATGAACTATTCTAATCAATACTAATGTTTCTTGGCTAATATGTTTGTATCCATCCTAACTTGGACTGGTTAGAGCACGTGCTAGAGACTATTCATGTAAGTGCAGGTAGGTGTGTGCTTCCAAAAAGTAAATCTTACTAGATTCTATTTATCAAAAGCAATCTTCAACAGTGCTACATAATGTCATCTTCCTCATTATCAACAGTTGTGTGTGCGCGCACTTGCAAAGTAATAATGTATAACATCAAGGACCACTGAAGATATGAAAATCAATGTGAGAGTCATTAAAACAGAATATTTTTTTTTTCTTCTTCTTCTCTGCATTGTCTATCAGATACACACTTCTGGATATTTTCCAACAAGTGATAGGAATAGTTAAAGATAATGATTCACTTTAAACATAAATCCACATCTTGTTAGCTCAGAAAATCCAGCAAGGTGTTACTAAACTGTGGTGTGTCTTCTTTTGTTTGCTTGTTTGTTATATATATATATGTGTATATATATATATGTATATATATGTGTAACTAATATACATATATATACAAGCATATATACAGATATATACACATATTTTATATATATATATATATAGTTATAGTTATAGTTTATATATATATATATATATACACCACAAAATCACAGAATCATCTAGGTTGGAAAAGACCTCCAAGATCACTGAGTCCAACCTCTCACCTAACACTAACAAGTCCAACACTAAACCATGTCACTAAGGGCTACATCTAAACGTCTTTTGAAGACCTCCAGGGATGGTGACTCAACCACTTCCCTGGGCAGCCTATTCCAATGCCTAACAACCCTTTCAGTAAAGAAGTTCTTCCTAACATCCAACCTAAACCTCCCCCGCGCAACTTTAGCCCATTCCCCATCATCCTGTCACCAGGCATGTGGGAGAATAGACCAGCCCCCACCTCTCTACAGCCTCCTTTAAGGTACCTGTAGAGTGCGCTAAGGTTGCCCCTGAGCCTTCTCTTTTCCAGGCTGAACAAACCCAGCTCCCTCAGCCGCTCCTCGTAAGACTTGTTCTCCAGACCTCTCACCAGCTTCGTTGCCCTTCTCTGGACTCTCTTGAGCACTTCCATGTCCTTCTTGTAGCGAGGGGCCCAAAACTGAACACAGTACTTGAGGTGCGGCCTCACCAGAGGCGAGTACAGGGGGACAATCACCTCCTTAGACCTGCTGGCCACACTGCTTCTTATGCAAGCCAGGATGCTGTTGGCCTTCTTGGCCACCTGAGCATACTGCTGGCTCATATTCAGCTGCCTATCAACCAGTACTCCCAGGTCCTTCTCTGCCAGGCAGCTTTCCAACCACTCATCTCCCAGCCTGGAGCGCTGCTAGGGGTTGTTGTGCCCCATGTGCAGGACCCGGCACTTGGCCTTGTTGAACTTCATACAGTTGGCCTCAGCCCATCGGTCCAGCCTATCCAGATCCTCCTGCAGAGCCTTCCTACCCTCGAGCAGGTCGCCACACACACCTAACTTGGTGTCATCTGCAAACTTACTGAGGGTGCACTCAATCCCCTCATCCAGATCATCGATAAAGATGTTAAAAAGAACTGGCCCTAGTACTGAGCATTGGGGGACTCCGCTAGTGACCGGCCTCCAAGTGGATTTAACTTCATTCACCACGACTCTTTGGGCCCAGATACCCAGCCAGTTTCTAACCCAACAAAGTGTATGCCAGTCCAAGCCATGAGCAGTCAGTTTCTTGAGGAGAACATTGTGGGAAATGGTGTCAAAAGCCTTACTGAAGTCAAGGTAGACCACATCCACAGCCTTCCCCTCATCCACCAAGCCTGTCACGTTGTCATAGAAGGAGATCAGGTTTGTCAAGCAGGACCTGCCGTTCATAAACCCATGCTGACTGGGCCTGATCGCCTGGTTGCCCTGCAAGTGCCGCGTGATGACACTCAAGATAATCTGCTCCATGAGCTTCCCTGGCACTGAGGTCAAGCTAACAGGCCTACAGTTCCACGGGTCTACCCTCCAGCCCTTCTTGTAGATGGCGTCACGTTTGCTAGCTGCCAGTTGGCTGTGACCTCCCATGATAACCAGGACTGCCGAGAAATGATGGAAAGCGGCTTGGCCAGCTCCTCCGCCAGTTTTCTCAGTACCCTCGGGTGGATCCCATCCGGCCCCATCAACTTGCATACATCCAAGTGCTGTAGCAGTCACCAACCATTTCCTCGTGGATTGTGAGGGCCACATCCTTCTCCCCATCCCCTTCCACCAGCTCAGGGTACTGGGTATCTAGAGAACAACTGGTCTTGCCGCTAAAGACTGAGGCAAAGAAGGCATTAAGCACCTCAGCCATTTCCTCATCTCTCCTCACTAAGTTTCCCCTCGCATCCAGTAAAGGATGAAGATTCTATTTAGACCTCCTTTTCATGTTAATGTATTTATAAAAACATTTTCTGTTGTCTTTAACAGCAGTAGCCAGATTGAGCTCCAGATGAGCTTTGGCCTTTCTAATTTTGTCCCTGCGCATCCTTAGAACATCCTTATAATCCTCCTGAGTGGCCTGCCCTCTTTTCCAAAGATCATAACCCCCCCCCCCCTTTTTTTTTTTCTTTTTTCTTTTTCTATTTCCTAAGCTCGAACCACAACTTTCTGTTCAGCCAGGCCGGTCTTCTTCCACGCTGGCTTGTCTTTGGGTACGTGGGGACAGACCGCTCCTGAGACTTTAAGATTTCCTTCTTGAAGAGTGCCCAGCCTTCCTGGACTCCTCTGCCCTTCAGAACTGCCTCCTAAGAGACTCTGCCAACCAGTCTCCTGAACAGGTAAAAGTCTGCCCTCCGGAAGTCCAAGACAGTAGTTTTACTGGTCCCCCTCCTGACTTCGCCAAGAATAGAGAACTCTACCATTTTGTGGTCACTCTGCCCAAGACAGCTCCCGACCACCACGTCTCCCACCAGTCCTTCTCTGTTTGTGAACAGAAGGTCTAGCGGGGCACCTCCCCTGGTAGGCTCTCTAACCAGCTGCGTCACGAAGCTATCTTCCACGCTCTCCAGAAACCTCCTAGACTTCTTCCTCTGAGCTGTGTTGTGCTTCCAGGATATGTCTGTGAAGTTGAAGTCCCCCACACAGACAAGCGCTGATGATTTCGCAAGTTCTGCCAGCTGCCTGTAGAACTCCTCATCCGTCTCCTCATCCTGGTTTGGTGGTCTGTAACAGACCCCCACCAGGATGCTTGCCTTGTTGTCTTAACCCGTAGGGACTCAACGTTATCATTCCCAGTCTCAGCCTCGAGTTCTACAACATCAAACCACTCTGTAATATTGAGAGCCACACCACCACCCCTTCTGTGCTGCCTGTCTCTTCTGAAGAGCCTATAGCCAGTCATCGCAGCACTCCAGTCATGAGAGTGGTCCCACCACATTTCCGTGACGGCAACCAAGGCAACCTGCCTGCTGCACGATGGCTTCCAGCTCCTCCTGTTTGTCGCCCATGCAGCACGCATTAGTGTATATGCACTTCAGCTGGGCCATTGCCAGCTCCCCAGACCCTGACATTGTTCCCCCTTGCACACCTCTAATGAGCCTTATTCCATCCCCATTCCCGTCTCCTTCCTACCTAGTTTAAAGCCCTCTCAATGAGCCCTGCCAGCTCCTGTGCTAGTGTCCATTTTCCCCTTAGAGACAGGTGGGACCCATCTGCAGTTAGCAGGCCGGGTGCCAAGTAAAGAGCCCCGTGGTCAAAAACCATATATATATATATATATTATAGCTTTTAAAAAGTTACTCCTAAAAAGCTTTTCATTTTATTGCTTCTCAAGAGAAGTTAAGGACGTGAAAGGTAAGTTACTGTATTAACATATCTAATATCAAAAGTACCCAATTTTCCTGTCATACACCACAGGAATGTCATAAAGGCCTTAAAAACTAAAGCTAAGGACAGGAAATAATTCCTATTACTCCCGCTGTACATATATGTTCGGTGCTGGTTCAAGCTAGAGTTCAAACTCTTCCTGTGATGTAGAACTTTGCCTCACTTAGGAGCACAGATATCTCTCCTGATTAGCATACATTGCTCACTTGAAAACTGATTGTACAGAAAAGTCTGTGAAATAGAAGAAACACTTAGAACATGGATTAAATGTTGATTGGGTAGGGTTCAGTTAACAATTGCTCTTAACCATTGTGATCACTTGGTTTCTAAGAGATAGTGTTAAAACTCCAATCATGGTTAGTTGTTCAAAAATTGTGCAACTGATTGAGAGACCTTTTTTGACATCTAAATGTCTTAATGTCTTCCCTGACAGTATTTACAGTCCTTCCTAGCCCACACATCTAATTCTGATAATAAAATTAATTCAGCTTTTGAAACTGAAAATTAAAATTTATTTATTGGAAAATTCATCAATTATTCTTCAAAACTAATTTTAAAATATCATTCTAGAAAAAAGAAAATGGTAAATTTTTGAAAAGTTTTTTTTTTTTTTTTTTTCCCCAGAAAATTGCAAATGAAATACAGAAATGGGACTTTCTTATAGTTCAATTACAGTTTTGGAATATGTTGAGGAAACATGTCAACTGCCACAACTCTTTCAGATTTCATCATGTATGCATATGACAATAATTCCAGGCATACTTTTGAAAATCAAGATGAAAAGCTCAGTCCAGAGTTTTTTATTCAGCACAAAAGCGTTGCTGAGAACTCCAGCTTCCAATAATGTATTCTCTACAACATATATTGGTAAGAAGTTGAATTCTGAAATTCTAAATGAAATAGTTTTGTTTGTTTGTTTGTTTGTTTGTTTTCAGAATGTACTCATTTTCCCCTTCCAAGACAGACATCCCTTTCAGTCAACATTAGCTGTAAAGCTGTAACTGCACCACCAAAGAGCCACACTAAAGCTCATTTGAATAGTCATATCTAAGAATAAAAATGACTTACCTAAGAACACTTAATGTGTTTACAACCAAATTGTCAGCAATTTTAACTGAAATATTTTTGAGGGTTAAAGTATTTTTGAAGAAAACAAACAAATAAATAACTAGCTCAATGAACACAGGAGAAAAGCATATTTGCTTCTCTCTGGATGTTTGATTTCTAGTAGAATGACACGTATATGTAGCAATATTGCTACACACCTATATAATTAAATTGCCATATGCTTTTATCTTAAAGGAAGTGTGTCTGGATATTGTGGAAAAATGCATATTTTAGACAAACAAATCACTTTTTTTTTTTTCATAACAACATTATATCTAACAATTTGTAATTTGCTTATTTCCCTTCCCTTCCCTTCCCTTCCCTTCCCTTCCCTTCCCTTCCCTTCCCTTCCCTTCCCTTCCCTTCCCTTCCCTTCCCTTCCCTTCCCTTCCCTTCCCTTCCCTTCCCTTCCCTTCCCTTCCCTTCCCTTCCCTTCCCTTCCCTTCCCTTCCCTTCCCTTCCCTTCCCTTCCCTTCCCTTCCCTTCCCTTCCCTTCCCTTCCCTTCCCTTCCCTTCCCTTCCCTTCCCTTCCCTTCCCTTCCCTTCCCTTCCCTTCCCTTCCCTTCCCTTCCCTTCCCTTCCCTTCCCTTCCCTTCCCTTCCCTTCCCTTCCCTTCCCTTCCCTTCCCTTCCCTTCCCTTCCCTTCCCTTCCCTTCCCTTCCCTTCCCTTCCCTTCCCTTCCCTTCCCTTCCCTTCCCTTCCCTTCCCTTCCCTTCCCTTCCCTTCCCTTCCCTTCCCTTCCCTTCCCTTCCCTTCCCTTCCCTTCCCTTCCCTTCCCTTCCCTTCCCTTCCCTTCCCTTCCCTTCCCTTCCCTTCCCTTCCCTTCCCTTCCCTCCCCTCCCCTCCCCTCCCCTCCCCTCCCCTCCCCTCCCCTCCCCTCCCCTCCCCTCCCCTCCCCTCCCCTCCCCTCCCCTCCCCTCCCCTCCCCTCCCCTCCCTCTCCCTCTCCCTCTCCCTCTCCCTCTCCCTCTCCCTCTCCCTCTCCCTCTCCCTCTCCCTCTCCCTCTCCCTCTCCCTCTTCTTTTCCTTTCTGGAAGGTGCAAAATAGTAGTAATTGCCTTTGCATTGCCACTCATTTTCTTTATTTTTTTTCTCCTTTCCAATACCAGCTTGTAATTGGAGAATGTTGTGGTTTAACCACATATTCAATATTCACATATTCATATTCACATATTTATATTATGTGTTCACATATTCATATTCACATATTCATATTATACCACATATGCATATTCACATATATGAACCTTATATTCATTTTATGGCTGATGCCATCATGGGTTGGATTGTCAGTGTTCTAAGTGAATGGCTTTGTTGAGTTTTCCAGAATAACATTACATTTTATTGCAATGGTCACTAAATATAGGTGGTTTCCCAATACCAGCAGGGTAAACCCAGCCTAAATTCTTCAGTTTGAGAAAAGATAAAGACTAACATTTTGGCCAAACGTGAGTATAGAGCAACTGCAATTTAGGAACAGGACTGGGAATCACTCTACAATTAACAACACATCTGAATCTGAAAGTAATTTGGCAGGGTTTACATTCTATATAGCTCATAGGACAAGATGATGATGGTTGACCTCCTTTCTTATGAGTTAGACAAGTTAATAGTTCTTACTTACTTACTTACTTACTTACTTACTTACTTATTTATTTATTTATTTATTTATTGTTATACTCATGGCTTCTTCAAACAACAAAAAAAAACTTGATTGTTCTTCAGCTAAAAGAGGCATATTACTTCTCCGTCCAGTATCAAAACACTTATCAAAGCTTTCTGCCAGAGGCAGAGAATGATTTTCTAGAAATATCTGCAGCTCTTTCATCTTACAAAAATGAAGTGGGATGGACCTTTGAGTCTTAGAATATACTGAGAAAAGTATGCTATGAGCTGTGCTATAAGCAAAGCATGTTTATACTGCCTGTCTTTGATTTATTAATCTTGCAAAACAAATGACAAAGTGAATGCACACAGCTGTCACCTCTTCCAGTATCCGAACTTTTAATAATTGTAATGTTTCAGGGGATACTTTGTAATAAATAATAACAATAACAATAATAATAACAAAACAATAACAAAAACAAAATAATAACAATAACAACAATAGCAATAATAATAAAGCTGTTTCAGAATGTTACCACTGAGTCTGGAATTGTAGCTGGTTGAATAACTCAAGAAAGGCTGTTTTTCAAATAGTGTGTGTATTTAATTTCATACTCAGAGAAATAAGGAATGCTTAAGAATGCTGTTGAGCAAAATCACAGAATAATAGAATCATAGAATATCTTGGGTTGGAAGGGACTTTAAAGATCATCGCGTTCCAACACCCCTGCCAAGGGCAAGGACACCTTCCACTATATCAGGTTGCCCGTAGCCCCATCCAACCTGGACTTCAACATCTTTAGGCATGGGGCATCCACAATTTCTCTGTGCTACCTGTTCCAGTGCCTCACCACCCTCTGAGTGAAGAATTTCCTTCTGACATCTAATTGAATTCTACCCTCTTTTAGTTTAAAACCTTTCACCCTTGTCATATCATTATCTGTCCAAGTGAAAAGTCATTCTTCATCCTTTTTATAAGCTTCCTGTAAGTATGACTCAGTTGCTCAAAGCGTTTTCTTCAGCTTTGCCTTGACATACTGATAATGTGCAAAAAATGAGATTTGTAACATACAAAGTCCTAAAATGGCTTTTACAAGATAGAGGTATGCTAATCCTTAGCATATGCAATTCCATCTGTGTCAGACACAGCAGTACCTCAACATGAAATCCCAAGTACTAAAAGATTTTCATTTCTTTAGTGACAGATTATACTTAAAAAAAAAAAAAAGTACAGTAGCATGAATATGGTAATTTATTTGTAAGCAATTCAAATTTTATGAAAGTGTAATGTCATGATGGAAATTTATTTGGAAAAGTTAAGCTTACAAGGAAATAGAATGTCCTAAATAACAAGAAGGAAAAAAAAAAAAAAAGGAAAGAAAAAAAAAAGGAAAGAAAAAAAAAAAGTGAGTATGAGAAATACAGAGCAAAATTTTTAAGACTGTTCTGGAAATGCATTCCAGTTTATAATACATTAAAGCTCCAGGAGAACTTCAATTATGACCATGCCAGCCATGCATGAGGTGAAATTCAGATGTTAATACCAGAAACACTTCATTCTGGTTAAAAACCCATACCAGTAATAGGATTAGATTTTAAAAGGACTTGAATAACAGAAAATAAAATTGAAAAAAAAAAAAGTGCTAAATAAAATAATAAGAATAAAAACAATATTCATTTTATGTGGCCTTTTATAAACTTCTGCTTTTATAATATCGTGACTTATTAGGTTAAAAAACAAAAACAAAAATATTATTTTATAATTTAACACTGATGATGCCCTCAGAGCCTAGCCAGCAATGTCCTTCTTGAGGAAAATCAAGTGAACATAATCCTGAAAATGCTGAGTATTTCCTTCAGCGTTCTGAGTGTCATCAATACTCACCGAAACTGAAATGAATCAGTTAGTGTTCAACACCTTTCAGGAAAAGACCTATAAATATAAAGTTGTGTATTAGAAGCCTTGTATACTAGAATTTATATATGATGAGCATAAATCATAATGGGTCTTTAACTATTAGCAGATAGATTAGCATATTTAGTATTTTGCAATGGAAGAATGATCTTGAAATATGTTTGAAAACTCTGAAAAAGGGAAAAACTAAAGTAGTAAGTGGAAAAAAAAGAACAACTAATATTCAGGAAAGCATTCTCTCCTCTGCATGGAGGTGAAATAAAGACTCAGTTTTTACTACATAATTTTCTGATTGTAAAGTTTTAATGCACCAGGGGAAAAAAAAAATCACTTTTACGTGCATTTTCCTAGTGTTTTGTTGTTGTTGTTGTTGTTCTGTTTGTTTGTTTGTTCTTACTTCCCCAAATTAGCTGTATGATTTCTGCTGGTAACAGAAAAATATGGTACCAGAAAATATAGATTTTGGTGTTTTTACCTTCTGTTTTGGCAGAGTAGCCAGTGTAGCTGTGGGGAATCAAAACAAAATTGAATTCTTGAGAGGTGGAAAAAAAATAAAAGAGACATCGATTCACCTTGAAACACTTTTAGCAAGTTATCCCTCAATATTTTTTTTTCTTGTAGGTAACAGGTATATGTTAGCCTGCTGCTAGCTTCTTTTCAATTACGGGATCAGTAAGAAAGCTTTTTTTTTTTTTTTTTTTTTTCCCACTTCAATACTTCACCATAGTAATTTAAGAGACCAATAAAATATTCAGATAGTGAAAAACAGTGAAATGGTACATCTTCAGAGAGTAAGAAGCAGTCACTATAACTTTCTTAGACATTTATAAACAACCTTTTTCCTCTCTCCCTAATTTGTGAAAAACTTAATTCTGCTTCTTTTAATGAAATCAGAAACCAAAATTTAGAAGAAAATAATAGTTTTATATTTTTTATATTTCCTGTCATGCTGGGGAAAAAAAAAAAGTTTTGTTTTTTTTTTTTTTCCCATGAGTGGAATCAAGATTATAAATCTGTGGCCTCATCTGTATTTTCAATGATTATTTATTGCCTAAGACATTGGGAAAAGTTCTGTTTTACTATGCTGGTTCCAGCTGCATAAGTCTAACCACAAAGACTTCTCAATAACCCATTCAAACTCTGCCTGGAAAGGTCAGTATTGGAAGAGTAATCTCAATATGTACTTAAAAATCAGTTATTTTTCATTGTACAGGTGATTTTTTTACAGGTGAAAACAGGTGTTTTTTTTTTTTAAACATAGAGCTAGTTTATGAGATCTAAGAACTTGAAATAGTTATTGCAAAGACTAGTGCTTAAAAATTGGTGGGAATGACAGATTAGTGAGAAAAAGCAATGGTAATAACCAACAAGGGACCAGATCAACACACCAAGCAGCAGAGTGGCAACTGGAAAAGCACTGGGGAATGACCTATGACCTTCATTCATTCACTGTAATGCACAATCTCTGCTTTAAAACAAAAGACAGGTATTTCTATTGACCTAAATAAAGTATTTTTGTCTATTATTATTATTATCATTAATAATTTTAATAATAATTTATGAAACTGAAATTAAAGCAAACAACAACAACAAAAACATTTTTTTCCATTTTATCTGGGAAATAAAAATGCTAGCTACTTTTGTGTTGAAAATGTCAGTAAATTTATTGGACTTTCAATTCTTTTATTTAGAGTTTAACAATTTAACCTTTTTGACACTACACCAGAAGTTCAGTAATGAATGTTTTAATATTTAATTACCTTTTGTCATTGCACAATAGAGCAGAAAGTAGGAAGGTAAGGTTATTAAAGCAACAAGCACATGTAAGAATAATAATCAGAAAAGAATTAAAAAATGGAGTAAACTGAATCATGAATAATAAACTAATGTGGCAGATAAAACTATTCTGATTTTGAAAATGAAAACTCTACTAAAATGTTTTGCAGTTGATAAAAAAAAAAAAAAACTTTTGTGGGATTCAATACCTTTCAGAAACATAAAATTGAAATTCTCCAGCTTTACAGGAAACTGATGTTTTCTTCTTTAAATTTTACAGTATCATTATTTTTACAAGAATCATTTTGAACATTGTTCCATGTTCCATGTTTGAACATATTCCGTGTTCATTATTGCATATTCCTCTTCCAGTTTTAAGCAATGCTTTGTTAAGACCAACATTTTGCTCAGACTTTTTTTTTCAACATATTCTTATTTTATTTTGTTTTGTTTATTTTTAATTTATTTTATTTTCACTTATTCAGACCTCAGATAGGGTTGAACAAGCCTTGGTAAAACAAATGCATAGTTAATTGTTTTAGGCAATTGATTGATATTCCATAAATCAATCCTATCATCTTCTTGGAATTGAATTTTATGGGCATATATGGAATTATGTCCTGTTTACTCGAGATATTTTTGAAAACGCCATTAGTTTAAAAAGTTATCTGTTCGAGATTATCATAAAAATAATAATTTGAGAATCCAATAAATAACACTGTCCTTCTTAGATTCATTAATCACATCCTGCATTTAGAGTAGTTGAACACGAGAATAGTATTTCCAGTCATGTTGGAATTATGACTTTCTATTCAGGGGATCTCAGTATACGAAGTTTTCTTCTAAGTATACATACAATCCCTTTGACATTAGTACTGCTTATTGGTATAATAGTATTTTTGATTGAGTCTTGAACACGTTTTTTTAATTTCCGATTTGCATCACAACAATAGTAAGGTTGTATGCCTGCAGTTGCAACATCATAACAGTACCTTATTTGGAACTCCTGCAGTGTAACATCTTATTTAACTTTGGAAATCCACATACCTCTGAGTTTCTCACAGAAATCAGCACAGAGAAATAAAAGCTTTCATGGGGAAATGCTTCAGATTACTCTGGAATGAGCTGAATGCATTTGGCCAGAAGAAATCAATTGTAGTGATTGTTACTGAAACTTTATGACACATATGTCTGTAACAATATCTCTGGAAAGATGCAAATGTATACATATGAAATTTAACAAATCTGAGTAATGACTCTGAATTACTTTCATTTTAACTGAGCTACTTAAGCCCTAAACATTTAAATAACCATTTTCAATAAGATCACTTGAATTAGCATGTCACTTTGGAATACTTTAGGATAAAATATAGACTAACATTATATATGTATATTCATTCTGAAATAAAGCTGAAGGAGTTATTTTACACTTTTTCTAGTTCACTAATGTTCTGTCTTGATCTGAGTAATACTGATAAAATTCAGCAATATAAATAGGATAAAAATTCCAGATCTGTTGATATCACATGTGCTAGACTTTGGACTTACATCACTATTTATTAATTCATCCAGAAAGAAATATGTTTAAAAGGGTTTGTTTCATCTGTTGCAATTGAGGCAAAGTATGATCATTAGAGCTTCAAAAATAACATCATCATCAACAACAACAACAACTACAAACATTAAAAAAAAAAAAAAGAAAGAAATCTACACTTAGGAAGTGGTTCCATATTGTTTTCTAGCCTCAAGTTAAACCAGCTGACACTATGCTGGAGATAGTGGTCATGATCTAGGAGCAAATGCAGGAAATCTTTTCTGTTTCCTGTTGTAGCTTAGTTTAGATATCCTATCATTTAACATGTCTTTTGAGAATTCTATTTTTACACATCCTGCTCTTCAATTTAATGCATAGAAAATATTGTTTTAACTTAGTCAAAACCTGAAAGTAATATACCGTTGATAATCATGTACAATGTCATTTTTTGAATGAGAGTTCAGAAGTCTAACTATTTTTTCTTGATGAAGAAAATGCTACAAGATGATGAAGATGGTGCAAGAAAGTTTCAGTCCTCAGCAACACTTCTGAATTGTTATTGATTTCAGTAAATAGAGACCTACGTTTATAGGTGTGTTGGTTCTGCAAGAGTGATTCTGCCTGATATCAGGCAACTGTCTCATTGCTTTGAGCTTCAGTGTCTCTGAGGAGCAAGCAGAAGAAAAACATATTTTTAACATTAAAATGATAAAAAAGTGACTGAGAACACAGAAAGGATAGGCCATTATTTAGTACAAATAAAAATAGTAGACCTATAAATGGATCATTTTTTTTACATAGTTAATCTTTAGAATGGAAATAAAATTTCCTTTCTGCATGAATTTTCTGTATATCATTCCAGAAAGTCTTTTTTTTTTTTTTAATAATTATTTTCTAAAAAGTATGTGCATTTCCTAATGTTTAGATTTAAAATATATATTTTGATCTTCTTAAATAGGCAAATTTTATATGTGTGAATTTAACTTATATTCCATTAAATTCTATAAGAAAAGATAAGAAAAAATAGTCATAAATAGTAGATAAAATTTTTTAAAAAAATAGCTTTCTACTATTTCTAGGATTACTACAAATGAATAACTATAGTATTTAGGAAAAACAAACAAACAAATTTTTTATGAAAAAGACAGCTGAATGTTCTGATTTCAATCACCAGAGCATATCAGAAGAGACAGTTTAGTGTGGGAGGTTAATAAAGAACAACTTTGTCCAAACTTAATTGAAGTTTTAATTAAGTAATTAAAACTTAAAAAAAGCAAGACCCCTATTGTTTGGGGGGCTGTCTGGCTGACTAGCTACAACTTTCTTGAAACATTTGACTATTTCCTTGAAGACACCAGATAACATTATTTTCAGGTCTATGTTTGTCTTCTAAAAAGACGGGTTAGTGCCTGGAAAAAGAATTTGCATAGATGTGTTTTCTGGTATAAATCTGTTTATTACTGTTAGAATAAATGTGTTCTAGTATGTTCATCCACATTACAGATGGACATACAGATATCAGAGTTCTGAAATTTATATATATATATATATATATATAAGAAAATGGAGTGAATATTTACAAACAAGTAATGAAAAAGTCTACAATAAACACATGGACCTTAAAAATTACTACAGTTATAACAATTAAAGAATTAGATTACTCATAGTCCAAAGATTTTCTTAGTAGTAAGGAACATATTGGACACACTGAACTCAACAGAATCTTTGCTATTTCTCTCAGGTACACAAGGAATTCTCTTACAATCTTTTAGAGCTTTGCCAAATTCTATTACATGAATATTATCTCACCAGAGTAATTTTTAATTTTTATTTTATTTTGTTTTATTATTTTATTTTATTTTATTTTATTTTATTTTATTTTATTTTAATTTTATTTTTCTATTTAACACTCTCACTTGTTTGCAGAAAGAGCTCCTTTTTTTCTTCTTCCAGGTCAGAAATATATTTCATTGGATATGACAGGTATTTAGGCCAAATAGATTGTACATGCTAAGAAACAATAGAGGAATTAAATCACTTCAACCTTGGGAACCTTGAAAAAATTAACAATTTGGAAGGTGACAGAGGATAGAGTCAGTGTTAAACCTTTTGTAAGTATAAACCTAATGAATTACTGGCACAAATATCTTTAACTTGCAAAATTGTATTGGTTAGAGTGTTCTCTCCTTGAATGTTTACATTTCCAAAAAACTTCTATCTACCTCTAAAACATGGGTTTTTCCAGCGGTGAAAAAATGGAATTTGTTATGGGAATGAGGCAAATATATATATATATATATATATATATATATATATATATATATATATATATATATATATGTATATATATATATATAATTATTTTTATATATTTATAATATATATTTATTATATATGTATATATAAATACAAAATATAAAAAATACAAAAATACAAATATAAAAAAATACAAGTTACTTTAGTTCATCAGTTGAGCAATACATCTAGCTCAAAACTATAGCTCAAAAAAAAAAAAAAGAATATTAAATAGCTTGAATAAAGGATAAAAGAAATTGATGTTATGTGAGAAGAATATAATGCTTATAATCAAATTTTCTTTTTCCTGTCAAGGTTCAAATTTTGCTTGAAATATATTGTTATATATAGGATCTGCATCCATTTGTTTTCAGCAATATAGAAATACTGTATATTATATCGTATTATCTTTTATGTTCATTTTATTCTATCATTAATATATTGTCTTTAATATTTGAGACATTTCATACTATAATAATGAATTTAGGATGTTAACTCCACATGCTCTCTTTTATGAGTTAAATGTAGTAGTTTTTATTTATAATATTCTTTTTCATATTACATAATCTTCACGGTAAGGGTGACGGAGCACTGGAACAGGCTGCCCAGGGAGGTTGTGGAGTCTCCTTCTCTGGAGATATTCAAGGCCCATCTGGACACCTACCTGGGCAGCCTGCTCTAGGGAATCTGCTTTGGCAGCTGGGTTGGACTCGATGATCTCTTGACGTCCCATCCAACCCCTACAATTCTGTGATTCTGTGAATACAGCAGTTCAGAGAAAAATCTAGTGTAACCTTGTTCACAGGAATATTTATTAAATATCTAAATAAATTTATCTAAAACACAAGCTACTCTTTTTTTTTTCATTAATGACTACAATTAACTTAAGCTCAGAAATATATCTGACCAGCTAAAATTATTTTTATTTTATTGTAGACATTCTTGCCTTTATCAGTCATGTGAGATCTACACGTTTCTCATATCTTGCTAATGTGGTTTAGCTTAGTTTATTTAGTCTTCAGACTGTCCCTCTCAAGTTGATACTGTCCAATGGAAAAAGAAAAAGGATAGAATTTGCCCCAATGCAAATGATGGAGAACTTTCTGACAATTATAATCAATAATTTTAAATATTTTTTTCAAATTATTTTGTCATTTGAAGTAAACACTTTTGTAATTTCTAAAGTACATTCTTATTTCAAGTAGAAAATCTGACTATTTTTTTAAATTAACTTTGAATCTAGTCTTTGAATCAGAGATGATTTGCTCAAATAATCCATGTACATTGAAGATATAATTATTTTCTCTCCTCGTCATGTTTTGGAGGGAGACCGGCTGTTTACTTAACTACATATCTCCCATGACTCTGTTCTAATTTGTGACATTCACTCCAAAAATAAAAATTTAGATTTCCTTTTTCTTCCTGTTACAGATCTCAAGTATCTGAAGACTTCATTTGTCTAGATACTGAATACAGAATGTCATGTCTTACTATAAATAGTAATCCTTTTTATATCAGAGAATGAAGATGTCTTTTTTGTTTTCTTGTCTATTTTTTTTTTTTTTTTTAAGTCTAAGTAGAGTCACAGTACCATTTTTTTAGTATTATTATTTCCAAAAGATTTCCAGGTATAATTCTGTAATTATTACTACTATTTAGTGCTTTAACTCCAGTTACTGTATCTCTAGCCATTGAACTCTCTGGATTAATCAGGAATAAATGAGTTAGGACTATTTCATTTCCTTTGTGCTATTTTAGCAAATAGCTAATGGGGTTGAGAAAATAGCTTCTGGGGATAGAAACTTCTTCTCAGAACTTTATTATACTCTGACATTAAATCAGTTTTTAGATTTCAGTGGCCATTCTCACTTATATAAATATAACAGATATTTCTAAAAAAAAAAATAAATATACAAGATCCAGATGACCAAAGTTAAATACCTAACACAGGGGTTGAAAGAAAAAATGAAAACTGGAATTGAAGAAAATATCCCAGATAACCTAAATTAGATTCAACACAACAGAGAAGATACAAACACAGTCTAAAGTGAAGTGCAGTATTGCTATATCATAAGATGTGGGAAGACTGGACAGCATTCACAAGATAAGGAAGGTAGTAGGCACACTCCCACAGGGCCAAGTAGAAAAAGACTGAAGCAACTCAGGAGTTAACAAAACTTGGATGATACACAGTACCTTGTTCTCTTGGATTTTACATGTTTGATTCAAGTTTACACACCGTAAATACTTTTATCTTGTAAAATCTCAGACTTTTATCTGAATCGACAGATTGACGTCATGAATTTTCTGTTGATGACAGAAGCAGATAGACATCCAGAGAGTATATACCCCAGTAGAGGATTCTGGTATGCATAGGAAAAACAAGACAAACACAAACACTTCTTATGGTGAAACCTATCTGAAAGCACTGACAGTGAGTTCTCAACTACATCAACTACATCTGCCCTGCATTGATAGTTTAGGTATGTGCACGGGGGTTGGAAGAAGGGAAATAAGTATAAATGAACCATTAACAACTTTAGTTCCACATGACTGTGGAGGGAGACCAGTGGGTAATAAGAATCACAGGAACAACTTAGGAAGCGGGTTTTAGATATGGAGAATATCAAAGAGTGATTTTGACGCAATGATGGGATCAGTGAAGTCATCTTCATCTAATCAACTAAATTAGAAAAGCACTAAGCAGTGAAGACAATAGTGCCTGATTGGGGAAGACATCTAACATGAACATCTGACCCCCTGTAGATGCTTGAGCTGATGGTGGAACTCTGCGTCTAAGGGTTGGGCAACCATCCAGGAGCCTCTGGTCCCTTTCCCCTTTCCCTTTCTCTTTCTCTTTTTTTTTTTTTTTTTCTCTCTCATTCTTTCCCTGTTTGCTGTTTTACAGAGCAGAACCAGAACAAAAATCCTAACTGACTCCAACTAGTTCTATTATTTCTTAACCTCTCTAGAATTGATGCTTTCATTTACTAAAATCAACTTTTTCAAAGGACTATAATCACTTTATTGCATGGAAATAATTTCTGCAGATAGGCAATAATCTATTTCCAGTCCTGGATATCTGTTGCACTTTATAGATACTTCATTCTTCTATTAAAGGCATTTGATTTACGACAATACCTTTCAACAGTAAAAGATTGAGGGTTAGCAATAACTTAAAATGCAGGAGAAGAAATATTCCTTTACCATGAAAATATTCTTAAATTCAAGAATAGTTGAAGAAATGGTTATAAATTATTTCAAAATTATTGTGATTCTTTGTCTTTATCTTCATTAACTCACTATTCCTCCTTACAGAGTATAGTGATCTCACTAATCAGTGTATTTCTGACAGACTTTCTGACTGTGACTGATTTCTACTTCAAGTTTGTTGTTAATAATCTCTATCTATAAATAATTTTCTCTCTTGGTTACTAAGCATAATCATAAGTGCTTTACAATACTTGTAACATAAACCTTTTCAGATAGAATTCCCATTATGGACACAAATTTCTTAATATTTTATGATATACTTACATGTTGTATAGAGAGGAAAAAAGCTGTATGCAGAATTCTGATTAAAACCTTTAAATCATTTTCTCTACATCTCCCGATAATCAGCTTTGCTATTTAGTGACTGTCTTGGTTATGTTCCGAGCAGGTTATTAACAATTAATTAGCAATACATCTCAAATGCTCTCTGAGCAAGTGTACTAATTGCATGGCACCAGAATGATACTCCACTTGGTAAATAAACTGTAGCCATAACCATTTGTTTCAGAAAAGACATATACACAGTTTACATATATATTTCGTGTTATATTCCAGCCTTTACTCAGAGTTGCAGACAGGAGGCATAAAGCCTATTTATGAGTTTTGGGTGAAACTCTTCAACCATTACACAACAGATGAAAATAGATTCACTTAGTTTATGCAATATCCCTCTCTTATCATTTCTATCGTGTTTTTTTTTTTTCTTTTTTCTTTTTTCCCCCCGTTTCATTCTCTCTCTATATCAGAAATCTTGCTCTTCACATTAGAAAGGAAACTTGAGGAAAAGTGATCTCCAAAGAAACAGCTGGATGACTAAAACAAACAAGATTGTGGACTCTGAGCAGGGTCAAAAATGAAAACAAAAATAAAGCAATATTTTTACATATACAATTTGAAAATATAAATAAATGTTACACGTAACAATAAAAGTTGCTAAAATAACTAACTCAATGACTTCAGATTTATGAGGCATTGGAAAATCTATTTCCAATCTGTTTTTACATATACAAACTAAAAATATAAGTAATTGTTATATATAGCAATTGCAGTTACTAAAATAACTAACTAAAATAAAACTGGATTTATGAGGCATTGGAAAATCCATTTCCAATCAGTGCAGCATTTTTTTTTTCTTCTGTGAAACGAATTGGAAGTAATATATGAGGCATAATTTAAAATTATTTTCAGTAGCTTTCTTAAATTGTTTTCTTACCTACCTGTATAGAGTGTGTTTCTTGTTGAATTCCTCTTCTACTTTCAGAAAACGGAGGGAGATTTTTCTCTCTTAGTTTAGTTCATGGAGCGGGGAGGGGGGCAGGAAAAATATCCAAGTACCGACTATTTACATTGTATACATTATGGCAAAAAATGTATTTTACTTCCACCTGTTGCAATTATAAATTTCAATACATTTAATGCAGGAATGAATTAATTTCTATAAAATAGAACTGTTATTTTTGAATTGGAGACAAAGAACTTTACTCATATTGTAGTTTCTGAAGGTTTCTAATTCATTTCTAAAAGAATAGAAGCTTCATGCATTCAAAAGAGGGCCAAAACTTCTGTCACAATCATAGTTTGAAAGACAGTAACAGTAGATGTGAAAACCTCATACATATTCAGATACTGAAACTGGTATATTAAAACAATGTTGAATTAGAATCATAGAATCATTAAGGTAGAAAAAGACTTCCAAGATCATTTGGTCCAACCATCTGCCTACCAGCAATATCGCCCATTAAACAATGTCCCTAAGCACCACATCCAACCTCTCCTAAAACACCCCCAGGGATGGTGACTCTACCAATTCCCTGGGCAAACCCGTTCCAATGCCTGACTGCTCTTTCTGAGAAGAAATGTCTTCCAGTTTTCAACCTAAGCCTTCCCTGGTGCATCTTGAGGCCATTCCCTCTAGTCCTTTCACTAGTTATCTGGGAGAAAAGGCCAGCCCCCGGCTCCCCACAACTTCCTTTCAGGGAGTTGTAGAGAGCAATAAGGTCTCCCGTGAGCCTCCTCTACTCCAGACTAAACAACCCTAGTTCCCTCAGTTGCTTCTCATAAGACTTGTGCTCCAGGCCCTTCATCAGCTTTGTAGCCCTTCTCTGGACATGCTCCAGGGACTCGATGTCTTTCTTGTAGTGAGTGGCCCAAAACTGAACTCAGTACTCAAGGTACAGCCTCACCAGAGAAGAGTACAGGGGGATGATCACCTCCCAATTCCTGATGGATACACTATTTCTGATACAAGCCAAGATGCTCTTGGCCTTCTTGGCCACCTGGGTACACTGCTGGCTCATGTTCAGGTGAGCATCAATCAGCACTCCCAAGTCCTTTTCCTCTGCACAGCTTTCCAGCCACTCTACTCCAAGCCTGTAACACTGCATGAGTTTGTTGTGACCAAAATGCAGGAGCCGGCACTTAGCCATGTTGCATCTCATCCAATTGGCCTCTGCCAATTGATCCAACATGTCCAGGTCCCTCTTCAGGGCCTTCTTACCCTCCAGTAGATCAACACTTTCCCCCAGCTTAGTGTCATCTGTGAATTTACTGGGGGTAAACTCAATTCCCTAATCCAAATCATCAATAGATATTAAAGAGGATGGGCCCCAACGCCGACCCCTGGAGAACACCACTGGTGACCGGTTGCCAGGCGGATTTCACTTCTTTCACAGCTACTCTCTGGGCATGGTTGTCCAGCCAGTTATTTAGCCTTCAAAGAGTGCACATGTCCAAGCCATGGGCTGCCAGCTTCTTCAGGAAAATGCTGTGGGAGACTGTGTCAAAGGCTTTGCTGAACTCTAGGTAGACTACATCAACATCATTTCCCTCATCCACAAGGCATGTCACCTGGTCATAAACGGAGATGAGGTTGATCAGGTAGAACTTGCCTTTCATGAACCCATGCTGACTGGGCCTGATTGCCTGGCCGTCCCGTATATGCTGTGTGATTACATTCAAGATGACCTGTTCCATCTCCTTTCTTGGCACCGAGATTAGGCTGACAGGCCTGTAGTTTCTTGGGTCCTCCTTGTGACCCTTGTTATAGATGGGCATCACATTAGCCAGTCTCTAGTCATCTGGGACCTCTCTGGATGACCATGACTGCTGACAGATGTTGGAAATTGGCCCACAAATCACATCTGCCAACTCCTTCAGCACTCTCAGGTGGATCCCATCTGGTCCCATGGACTTGTGACAGTCCAGGTGGATCAGCAGGTCTCTAACTATTTCCACCTGAACTGTGGGGGGGTTCTTCTGCTCCCTGTCACAGACTTCCAGGTGAGGAGACTGAGTACTCAGAGGATAAGTGGTTTGGCTAGTAAATACAGATATAAAGAATGTATTAAGAACCTCAGCCTTTTCCTGATCCTTAGTAGTCATGTTCCTCCCTTTGTCCAGTAAAGGATGAAGATTCTCCTTGCCCTTCCTCTTACTGGTAATATATTTGTAAGAGCATTTTCCTTAACCATAGTGGCCAGGTTGAGTTCATGCTGGGCTTTGGCCTTCCTGATTTTTTCTCTGCATATGCTGGCAACTTCTTTGTACTCTCCCTGAGTTGCCTGTCCCTTCTTCCACAGGACATAAACTCTTTTTTTCTCCCAGACACTCAACAGAAGTTCAGTGTTCTGCCATGCCAATCTTTCCCACTGTCTCATTTTACGGCACACAGGGACAGCCTGCTCCTGCACCTTTAAGACTTCCTTCCTGGGGAGTGTCCAGCCTTCCTGAACCCTTCTGGACTGACTCACAAGGGACTCTCCCTAACAGTGTCCTAAACAGTTCAAAGTCTGCCCTCCGGAAGTCCAAAGTAGCAGTGTTAATGCCCCCCTCCTGATTTCACCATGAATAGAGAACTCTACTATTTCGTGGTCACTCTGCCCAAGAAAACGCCCTATCCCCACATCTCCCACCAGTCCTTCTCTGTTTATGAGCAGCAGGTCTAATGGGGCACACCTTCTGGTAGGCTCACTAACCAGTTGAGTCAGGAAACTGTCTTCCACGCACTCCAGGAACCTTCTAGACTGCTTCCTCAGGACTGTTTTTTATATGCAGCATATGTCTGGGAAGTTAAAGTACCCCATGAGAACAAGCCCGGGCAATTGTGTGACTTCTGCCAACTGTTGTAAAATGCCTCATCCATCTCTTCATCCTGGTTTGGAGGTCTATAACAGACACCCACCAGGATGTCTGCCTTGCTGGCCTTCCCCCTGATCCTTACCCATAGGGACCTCACTTTATCATTCCCAACCCTGAGCTCAATTACACTGAAATGCTCTCTAATATAGGGAGCCATGCCACCGCCCCTCCTTTGTTGCGTGTTCCTTCTGAAGAGCTTATAAAAACTCATTGCAGCCCTCCAGTCATGGGAGTGGTCCCACCACATTTCATTGATGACAACCAAGTCATAGTTTGCCTGGCACACAATGGCTTCCAGTTCCCTCCATCTCTCCCTTTCCAGGTGGAACAATCCAAGTGACTTCAGCTGCTCCTCATATGTCTTCCCCTCCTGACCCTTCACCATCTCATAGACATCCTTTGAACACTCTCTAAGAGTTTATATCTTTCTTATATTATGGTGCCTCAAACTGCACACAGTACTCATGGTAAGGCCACACCAGCAAAGAGCAGAGTGGAACAATCACTTCCCTTGACCAGCTACCATTTCTGTGCTTGATGAACCCCAGGATACCATCTGCCCTCCTGGCTGCCAAGGCACACTGTTGACTGATGTTCAGCTTGCTGTCAATCAAAACCCTCAGGTCCCTTTCTGCAGGGCTGATCTCCAGCCTCTCACCCCCCAGTCTGTACATGTAAACAGGGTTGCCCCTTCTCAGGTGTAGAATCCATCACTTGCTCTTGTTAAAATCCATGTTGTTGGTGATTGCCCAGCTCTCTAATTTGTCTAGATCTCTCTGCAAGGCCTTACCACCCTCGACAGAGAAAGGTCATACTGTATTTTACATTGCTTTCAGTCTCATTAGTGGTTAGTTTGTACCCTAGTTTCTTGGATGTTGTATTTAGTATTATGATGTTGTATTTAGTATTATCCTTTTATATCTGCTGTCATTCATACAGCCAAAATAAAAGTAACTTCTTTATCTTGATCAATTTGCATGAACAATGCATTTTGCATGAATAATCAGATTTACTGATTCAGTAGATAGCTCATTAACGTTGCTTTAGAGCACAGATGCTCACTAGGGATGCCAGAGACCCACAGATCTGTTCTTGTGTAAGTGCAGGAAATAAATGTTATTGAAGGAATATATATCATAAGAACTGTTCATAGTTGAGTACACAGAAAGGAATGATAAATTCATAATCTTGCCTTGTAGCAAGATTCTTCTTTTCTATTTTTCTATTCTTCTTTTCAGAATTCCATTCATTTTCGAAGTAGCAGAATGCATTACCAACCTTTAATTATCTCTCCATATTTAATTACCTCTCCATAAATTTATATATATACATTTTTTTTACTGATTTAAATGTGGTTATCATCAATATCTTATAATAGACATTCTCAAAGTTCCTCTGTTCTTTTTTTAATTTAATTTTATTTTTTATGTTTTTTTATTATTATTTTTTTCCCTTATAGAAGCTTATGTTTCCATTGAACTCTGTTGTTTTTGACTGAATAATAGACGCATATGTTATAAGTTTCCAGCTAGAGTTCTGCTTTTGTGTACGCCTCATTGAAATTAGCTTCAAAAACTCTCCCTGTTTTTCACTTAGAACAGAAATATGTGATCCTTAGTGACATAGATAACAATAACTTGATGGATCAAATATTTGAGAAGGCTATTTTTCTAGAATTCAGAAAAGATCAGCAAAACTCAAATTGCTTAAGAGTTACTGGTAGCAGATAAAAGATAATGTCAATATATACACTTATAAGATATTCTTACTTACTCAACAAGTCGTATTTCAAGACAAATGTATTAACAAATTAATGACATTCAGTGAATTGCCAAATGCAAGTAGTTACAAAGAGAATAATTTTCACTTAAAGAATACATTTGAGGAGTCACTTTAATTACTGAGCTTGTTTACTTCAAAATAATTTATATAGGGTTTCAGAAAGGAAGAATACATATGAAACATACTAGATTTCTTATTTAATCATCTCCATAAGTTTACCATCTAATGTAGAATATTTTTTTCTCCCCAGATACACACAGTAAAAAGTATTGCAATGCATGGGAAATCCTACTCTAAAATACTCTTGAGTATATGCTTTGTTTTATGTAAATTGTGCTTTAAATTTGTTTCCCTTGACTTTTAATTAATTAGAATAAAAAGAATAATTTTATTAAAAAATAGTCTATATTATTCATTGTCTTTATATCAATAGACCTAGGTGAAAGTGGTTGTGAAGTGATTAAGAATCATTTAAGAGAAGTTATTGTTATGGCTTCACTTTGAGAGATTGTAGGAAAATTAGGCTTTGAAAAAATCATGGATACAGAGTTTCCCACAACTAATTTGCTTAACTGTTATCCAGACTATTACATCCTCATAATTTTGTCTGGAGTGACACACACACAGACACACACAACAAAAATAATGTTCTAATTCCGCCCCTACACACTTCTGCATCTCATCATCTCTTTTTACTTCTTTAAATTAATGTAAAAAGATGTCATACATTTGGATGCAACTAATGTAATATCATTCATGTAAGAAGAGTGGTTATGAAAAAGCTCTTGAGATCCCAGCTTTTAGTTGTCTGAGCTTATACGGCTATTGTGTGATGTGATTGAAACAGAAACTAAAGACAAAAACAATGCATAATTGGACAAAGGTCATATTGCCTCTCTTTTCAATGTTTGAGGAATTGTTTCTGAAGTATCAACACATAGCTCTGAAGGTTTTTTTGTTTTGTTTTGTTTTTGAGGGGAAGATGAAAGAAGACCTGTCTCAGTGGTCCAGAATAAAGGACCAGAAAATAAGTGTTTTCTATTTAGAAAATATTTAGATCATCAAAGAGAAAATTAAGGGGTGATTAGATCATATTCTACAGTTAGAAAAAGGAATAAAATTTTTCATAATATAGGTCTCTTCAGTTTAACAGATACTGCTGTAAGTCATTAAAAATGCATAAACTGACACTCAGAGTGGAAATAAGACATTTGTTGAATATAAGATCATTTCAATTGTGTTAGAAACTCTACATTGTTTCCTACATTTACAGATCATAATTATTTTTATTTAATTATGTTTGGTTCTTTATTTATTTATTTATTTATTTATTTATTTTATTTGCATTTATTATTTTCAAGAAACAGCCAAGAGCCACTTGAGCGCCTGTGGGTAAAATTTAAGGACCGGACCAACAAAGGAGATCTTGTGGTTGGGGTCTACTGCAAGACACCTGATCAAGAGAAGCCTGTTGATGAGGCCTTCTCGCTCCATCTACAGGAAGCAATGCACTCACACGCTCTCATCCTCCTGGGTGATTGCAGCCACCCATATATTTGCTGGGAAAGCCACATGGCAGGCAATAAGCAATCCAGGAGACTGCTAGAGTCCACTGAGGACAGCTTCCTCATTCAGGTATTAGACAAACCAACCAGAGAAGAAGTGTTACTGGGCCTGGTGCTCACCAATGCAGAAGAGCTCATTAAAGAGTTTAAAAATGGAGGAAACCTAGGTTGCAGTGACCACACCCTGGTTGAGTTTGTGATCTCAAGGGACATGGGCCTGACTAAGAACAAAGTCAGGACCCTGAACTTCAGAAGAGTTAAATTCTATCTGTTCAAAGAATTAGTGGAGGAGATCACATGGGACACGGTCCTTAGGGACAGAGGATCTGATCAGAGCTGGCAACACTTTAAGGATATTTTCCTTTGAGTGCAAGAGCTCTCTATTCCCATATGCATTAAATCAAGCAGGGAAGGTAGGAAACCAGCTTGGCTGAATAAGGATCTGCTGGTCAAACTTAGGCAAAAGAAGGAAATGCACAGATGGTAGAAACAGTGCCATGTGCCCCCAGAAGAGTACAGAAATGTTGGCCTGATGTGTGGGAATGGGATCAGGAAAACCAAGGCACAGATGGAACTAAACTTGGCAAAGGATGCAAAGAATAACAAGAAGGGGTTCTACAGTTACATTGGCCTTGAAATTAAAACTAGGGAGAGTGTACTGCCTCTGACAAATGAAGATGGAGAACAGGTAATGGCAGATGTGGAGAAAGCAAAAGTACTTAACTTCTTTGCCTCGGTCTTCACTAGTAGTCAGGCTTCCCACATCTCTTGTGTCCCCTAACCTCTAGGCAGGGGCAGGGGATTGGAGGCCCTCCTACTGTAAGTGAAGAACACGTTTGTGACCTCCTGACACAACTTAATAACTACAATTCTATGGGCCCTTATGACATGCATCCCAGGGACCTGAATGAATTGGCTAATGTAGTCGCCAAGCCACTCTCCATCATATCTGAAAAATCATGACAGTCAGGTGAAGTCCCTGGTGACTGGAAAAAATGAAACATCACTCCCATTTTTAAATAGGGCAGAAAGGAAGGCCTGGGGAACTACAGACTAGTGAGCCTCACCTCTGTGCCTGGCAAGGTCATGGAACGAATCTTCCTGGAGACAATGTTAAGGCACACGCAGGACAAGGAGGTGATCTGAGACATCCAGGATGGCTTTACCAAGGGTAAATCATGCCTGACCAATCTGGTGGCCTTCTATGATGGAGTGACTGCATCAGTCGATAAGGGAAGACTGACTGATGTCATCTATTTGGACTTTATAAGGTCTTTGACACAGTCCCACGCGACATCCTAATCTCTAAATTGGAAAGGTAGGGTGGACCATCTAGTGGATAAGTAATCGGCTCAATGGCTTCACCCAGAGAGCAGTGCTCAATGGTTCTATGTCCATTTGGAGGCTGGTGACGAGTGGTATTCCTTAGTGTTCTGTTTTAGGATTAGTGCTTTTCAATATTTTTATTAATGACATAGATGATGGGATTGAGTGCACCCTCAGCAAGTTTTCAGATGACACCAAGCTGAATGGTGCAGCTGATGCAACAGAAGGAAGGGATGCCATTCAAAGGGACCAGGACAGGCTGGAGAAGTGGCCCCACATGAACTGCATGAGGTTCAACAAGCCCAAGTGCAAGGTGCTGTACCTTAGTAGGGGCAATCCCAGACAGTACAGACTGGGAGAAAAACTCATTGAGAGCAGCCCTGCAAAGAAGGACTTGTGGGTTCTAGTGGACAAAACACTCAACATGAGCTGGCAGTGCACACTTGCAGCCCAGAAAGCCAACTACATCCTGGGCTGCATCAAAAGAGGTGTGACCAGCAGGTCGAGGGAGATGATTGTCCTCCTCTACTCTGCTCTCATGAGGCCCCACCTGGAATACTACACCCAGGTCTGGGGACCCCAGCATAAGAAAGATGTGGACCTGTTAGAGGAAGTCCAGAGTAGGGCTACAAAAAATGATGAGAGAGCTGTAACACCTCTCCTATGAAGAAAGTCTGAGACAGCTGGGGATGTTCAACCTAGAGAAGAGAAGGTTCCGTGGAGACCTCATTGTGGCCTTTCAGTGCTTAAAGGGTTCTTACAAAAAGGGTGGAGAAGGACTCTTTACTCATGTAGATAATGATAAGACAAGGGGGAATGGTTTTAAACTGAAAGAAGGGAGATTTAGATTGGATGTTAGGAAGAAATTCTTTACTCAGAGGGTGGTGAGACACTGGAAGAAGGTTGCCCAGAGAGTTTGTGGGTGCCCCATCCCTGAAGATGGTCAAGGCCAGGCAGGATGTGGTCTTGGCCAGCCTGATCTAGTGCCTATGATGTGTGCGTGTGGATGGAATTTAGATGATCTTTAATGTCCCTTCCAACCCAAGCGCTTAAGCTTTTACTTCTTCTTTCTCACAGAGAAATAAGTGTTCTGAAAGACACTGTCATGGGGCTAGACATCAGTTCATTTACCAGTGGACTAATGGCTTGGGAGAGTCAGATATTGCAAAGCAAATGGAGGCTCTCAACACCATCAGCAGTAGTACCATGAACAGAGTTTTATGCACCATGTGGAATTTCTTTTAATTTTTCATCTGAATTTTCAGTTCTAGGTATTCAGGAACAAAATCATCATCACTTTACTCTGATTTGCCCTCTATAACTTCGATAGGTAAAAACACTTTCTCTGGTAGTATAACTAAAATCTGTTGCCTTAAACGTGTAGTTCCTGCATACAGTTAAGCATCACTCTTGGGGAATGTCTAGTTGCCATGAGCAAATCATGTCCTTTAAGATACCCCTACTGATTGAGAGTGGTACTCACTGATCTTTCTTACTGGGATATTTCTAGATTTGTTATTTTTCTTTAGCAGACTAGTGTTGTAATATATAAGCAGTAAACGGAGACAGAAAATAAAAGACCTGTGAAAGGAAGAAAAAAAATATATTCTTGCTGTGGCTAGAGGATAAAAGATCTTCAAGTACAAAGAAACAAATGGTGAAACCCTGTCACTCATCCAGATACTGTCTCATTTTTTTTCTACTTCTGACAATTTAAAAAAGTATTTCTATGGGATTTGGTTGTAAACTAGAGTCTATCTAGTGGGACACTGTCCATGTTTGTTAAACAGCAAAACCAAGACAACTCAGAATGTGAAAATTTAGTCACTCAGAATTCAAAGTGGGCTGAAAACCAAACTCAAAGTATTTCATGTTGCATTGGATTCTTGTGTTAAGATTTTGGTACCAGGGGAGCTGCAGGGGTGACTTCTATGAGAAAAGACCAGAAGTTGCCCCAAGTTAGATAACAGCCAGTTGCAGTCAGCTTCAAAAGGGACCCACGGGTGGCAAAAGCTCAGCCAATGAGTGATGCTAGTTTGTGTCTTTATGATGTTTAACATATTTAAGAAAGGAAAAAATGCTGTGTAACAGCATCTGGGAGAGAGAAGTGAGAAAATGTTGAGAAAAATAACCCTGCATACGCTAAGTTCAGTGAAGAAGGAGGGGGAGGAGGTGTTCCAGGCACTTGTTCCAGGCAAGCAGGAGTTCTCCTGAAGCCCATGGAGAGGACCATGGTGGAGCAGGCTGTTCCCCTATAGCCCATTGTGTACCATGCCAGAGCAGATATCCCTGCTACAGCCCATGGAGGAGCCCACTGTGGAACAGTTTCCTGAATGGAACTGCAGCCCATGGACAGTAGCCTATGGTGGAGCTGCAGGCCCAGCAGGAGTTCCAGCACAGGAAGGACCCAGTCTGTCCTTGTAGATTGTACCACATGGTATGGACCCATGATGGAACAGTTCTTGAGGAACTGCAGCCCTTAAGAAGCCCAAGCTGGATCAATTCCTGAAGGATTGTATCCTATGGGATGGAACACCACAGTGGAGTAAAGGAAGAGAGTGAAGATGAAGGAACAAAAGAGATGAAGTATTATGGACTGATCACAACCCTATGCTCCATCCCCCTGAACTGCTCAGGGGAAGAGGTGGATGGGGAGAGGGTGGTTTTAGTTTGCTTTTAGTTCTCACTACTATATACTACTATAAATTGAAAATAAATTAAATTAATCTTCCCTATGCGGAGGCTGTTTTGCCCATGAAAGTAATTGGTGAGTGATCTCCCTGCCCTTATCTTAAGCCACCAGTTTGTTGTTGTTGTTTGTTTGTGTGTTTGTTTTTCCCTCTCCCTGTGCCCTGGGGTGTATGAAGAGCAAGTCATGAGCTTATAGGTAAGGATTAAACAGCAGACTAATATTTGTGACACAGTTGTGGGTGTTTACTATGGGCCACCTGATCGGGAAGAAGAAGTCAATGAGGCATTCTACAGAGAGCCGTAAGCAGCCTCATAATCAGAGACCTGGTTCCCGTGGGGTACTTCAACCACCCTGATATTTGGTGGAAAGACAACACAGCTAGGCATAAACAGTTCAGAAGATTCCTGCAGAGCACTGATGATAACTTTTTGATACAAGTGGTGGTGGAGCTAAAAATGAGAGGTGTTCTGCTAAACCTTGTACTAACAAATAAAGGAAGACCAGTTGGAGATGTGAAGGCTGAGGGCGGTCTTGACTACAGTGGCCTTGAGCAGGTAGAGTTCAGGAACCTGCATGGAGGAAACAGGACAATATGTAGGATTGCAACATTGGACTTCAGGAGAGCAAACTGTGGTTTCTTCAAGGGCCTACTTGGAGAAATCCCAAGGGTTAAGACCCTAGAAGGAATGGGGGTCAAAAAAAGCTGGCTAATATTCAAGCATCACTTCCTCCAAGATCAAGATCAGTGCATATCTATGGGTAAGAAATCAGTCAAAGAGGACAGAAGACCTGCATAGATGAGGAAGAAGCTCCTGGAAAAATTCAAATAGAAGAGGAAGAAAGCTTACAGAATGTAGAAAAATGGACAGAACACTTGGGAGGAATACAGGAATGTTATCAGAGCATGCTGCAATGTAACAAGGAAGGCTAAGGTCCATTGGGAATTAAATCTGGCAAGGAATGTCGAGGACATCAAGAAGGGCTTCTTCAAATACATCAGAAGTAAAAGAAAGACTAGGGAAAACGTGGGCCTTCTGCTTAATGAGGTGGGTGCCCTGGGAAGAAGGATACAGAGAAGGTAGAATTACTGAATGCTTTCTTTGCTTCAGTCTTTACTGATAAGGCCAGATGTCAGTACTGGGTCCAGTCTTGTTCAACTTATCTATCAATGACCTGGATGAAGGGAGAGCACGCCCTAAGCAAGTTTGCTGATGATAGAAAACTGTGAGGAGTCACTGATAAACCAGAAGGCTGCATTCACAGAGACCTGGACATGCTGGATAGCTGCAAGGAGAGGAACCTCATGAAGTTCAGCAAAGGAAAATACAGGGTCCCACACCTAGGAGGAATAACCCCATACACCAATACAGGTTTTGGGCTTTCCTGACTGAAAGAAGCTCTACAGACAAGGACCTTGGAGTCCTAGTGGACAGCAAGTTAACCATGAGCTGGCAATGGACCCTTGTGGCCAAGAATCACAGAATCATGAAATCATCTAGGTTGGAAGAGACCTCCAAGATCATCTAGTCCAACCTCTGACCTAACACTAACAAGTCCTCCACTAAACCATGTCACTAAGCTCTACATCTAAACATCTTTTGAAGACCTCCAGGGATGGTGACTCAACCATTTCCCTGGGCAGCCTATTCCAATGCCTAACAACCCTTTCAGTAAAGAAGTTCTTCCTAATATCCAACCTAAACTGCCCCTGGCACAACTTTAGCCCATTCCCCCTTGTCCTGTCACCAGGCATGTGGGAGAATAAACCAACCCCCACCTCGCTACAGCCTCCTTTAAGGTACCTGTAGAGTGCGCTAAGGTCGCCCTTGAGCCTTCTCTTTTCCAGGCTGAACAAACCCAGCTCCCTCAGCTGCTCCTTGTAAGACTTGTTCTCCAGACCTCTCACCAGCTTTGTTGCCCTTCTCTGGACTCGTTCGAGCACCTCGCTGTCCTTCTTGTAGCGAGGGTCCCAAAACTGAACACAGTACTCGAGGTGCGGCCTCACCAGAGCCGAGTACAGGGGCACAATCACTTCCCTAGACCTGCTGGCCACACTGTTTCTTATGCAAGCCAGGATGCTGTTGGCCTTCTTGGCCACCTGAGCACACTGCTGGCTCATATTCAGCTAACTATCAACCAATACTCCCAGGTCCTTCTCTGCCAGGCAGCTTTCCAACCACTCATCTCCCAGCCTGCAGTGCTTCTCAGGGTTGTTGTGCCCCAGGTGCAGGACCAATAGTATCCTGGGCTGCATTAGGAAGAGAGGTGCTGGCTGGTCAAAAATGGTTGTCCTCCCCCTCTACTTAGCAGTGCTGAGGTGACATTTGAAGTACTGTGCCCATTCCTGGGCTCCCCAGTAGAAGAGGGACATAGAACTACTGAGGAGAATCTATTGGAGGGCTACAAAAATAGTTAGGGGGACTGGTGCTCCATGTGAGGAGAGGCTGAGAAAGCTGGTCCTGCTCAGCCTGGAGAAGAAAAGGATGAGAGGGGGATTTTATCAACTTATATAAATATCGTAAGGGAGGATACCAAGACTCTTTTCAGTGGTGCCCTGTGACAAGACAAAAGGCAACTGGTGCAAACTGAAACACAGGAAGTTCCAGCTGAATATGAGAAATCACTTCTTCATTGTGACGGTGACAGAGCACTGGAGCAGGTTGCTGGGAGAGGCTGTGGAGTCTCCTTCTCTCGAGATATTCAAAATCCACCTGGAAATGATCCTATGCAATGTGCTTTAGGTGACCCTGCTTGAGTAGGGGCGTTGGACTAGATGATCTCCAGAGGTCCCTTCCAACATCAACCATTCTATGATTTTGTATATATATATATATATATATATATATATATATGTATTAAAAAAAAAAAAAAAAAAAAAAAAAAGTAGATTTGATTAGATAAGAGGAAGAAATTCTTTACTATGAGGGTGGTGAGGCCCACAGAAGTTGTGGGTACCCCATCCCTGGAAGTGTTTAAGGCCAGGCTGGATGGGACTTTGAGCAGCCTAGTCTAGTGGGAGGTGCCCCTGCCCATTGTACAGGGATTGGAACTAGATGATCTTTAATGAACTAGATGATCCTTTAGGGTCCTTTACAATCCAAACTATTCTATGATTCTATATTTGAGCAAACAGGATCCTTAATTTCATGCACTTACATTAAGGACTCATACACCTGAGTGGAAGCATAGTTAAATTTTTAATATTTCAGCCAGTTTATAGATATAATGTTTCTGCAGCATTTTTTCAGCATTTCATAAATATTTTGCCCAGCTAAACATATTGAATGTTTTGCTAAACATTTAGTTTGATAAAGTTAAGGATTCCATGTATGGAATCCAGTATAAATTCCTGGTCTCATCATTACTGTCTCTTGTCAATATCTTCCTAAGTCTTCATTGTCTAGTTCATAAACTAATTCATGCTAATTCTCATTATAGAATCACTTTCATTAACACATTAATTATGTCTTTCACAATAAAATAACCTGGTGCAAAAGATATTATGAAAGAGTAATCAGTGATTAAACCTGAGATACGTATTGATCTGGAACAGTGAGATTTTAAGGAGGAATATGAACTTTATGGGGAATCAAATTCAGCTCTAGACTGTAGAAATATTGAATCAAAACTAATACTGTTGTTTTTTTTTTCTTTTTTTTTTTTTTTTTTTTCCCCAGGCAAGCAAAGTGTCTAAGACCCTACTACACACTGTGGTTATATAAAGTGGGGTTCAATTGCCTAAACAAACAAAACAAAACAAAAACAAACAAACAAACCACCACCAACAACAAAAAGTGCTATTTAAAGTGCTATTTCTGCTTTCTAAGTTTTTGAGATATGTACCAGTGCTGGGTCTAGCTGGGATGGAGTTAATTTTCCCTGCAGCAGCCTATGGGATCTTCTTCTAAGGAGGGCGAATGAGAGAGTGGCTGTGGTGGAGTTCAGCTGCCCAGCAAGGTAAAAACCACCACAGTCCTTAAGCCTGGCATTTATGTCACAGGATTTATGGCAGATATTCACTCTTCTGGTCAAGTATCCGAGAATCCAACAGGACACACTAAGTCATACCATATTATAAAAATGACTATATTTAAGCAACTGAATCCACAACTAGGTCTCCATTGAATATAATGGAAATTTAAAAACATATCTCTATCTTTTAAATGATAACTTTTAAAAGTGGATGACTAATTTTACACGTCTATAGTCTGGGTCTGAATTCAGACTGACATTCAAGACACAGTTGGGTCTTAGTTGCACAGACAGTAGTGTCTAGAATCATTTGAAATAATCAGTGTTATCTCACCTGGCTTTCAGCCAATACTACAGTAGGGGCAGGATATCCCTGAATCATGGGTCACATTTGTCATTTCCACATACATGACTTGAGTACCTTAAAATATCTCAAGTACAATTAGCAGTCTATGTTGTGATCATTGAATTGTATGGTGTAACCCAGAGGTCAACACCAAGTCCAATCCTGTTCAATGCCTTCGTTATTGATCTGGATGACATACCCTCAGCAAGACTGCATATGACACAAAACAAGGAGAGACAGATACACCAAAGGGTTGTGTTGTCATCCAGAGAGACTTCAACAGAATGGAAAAATGGAACCTCATGAAGTTCAACAAGACTTGCAAAGTCCTTCACCTGCAGAGGAACAACCCCAGGCACCAGTACATATTCGGGTCAACACAGATGGATAGCAGCCTGGTAGAAAAGGACCTGGATGTCTTGGTATACACAAAATGCATGAGTCAGCATTGTGTTCATAGTGCAAACAAGGTTAATGATATCCTGGGCTGCATCAGGCAACATATCCCCAGCAAGAAAAGGAAGGTGATAATTCCCCTCTTTTCTGCCCCAAACTGAAAACAGTACTAGAGGTGAGGCCTCACCAGAGAAGAGTAAAGGGCAATTACCTCCATGGTCCTACTGGTTACATTATTTCTGATACAAGCCAGGATGCCGTTGGCCTTCTTGGCCACCTGGGCACACTGCCAGCTCATGTTCAGCCGAGCATCAATCAGCACCCCCAGTTCCTTTTCCTCTGCACAGCTTTCCAGCCACTCTACCCCAAGTCTATAGTGTTGCATGGGGTTATTGTGGCCAAACTGCAGGATCCTGCACTTAGCCATGTTGAGCCTCAGTCCATTGGCCTCTGCCCATTGATCCAACATGTCCAGGTCCCTCTGCAGGGCCTTCTTACCCTCCAGTAGATCAACACTTCCCCCAGATTGGTGTCATCTGCGAGCTTACTGAGGGTGCACTCAATTTCCTCATCCAAATCATCAGTAGATATTAAAGAGGATGGGCCCCAACACCGACCCCTGGAGAACACCACTGGTGACCGGTTGCCAGGCGGATTTCACTTCTTTCACAGCTACTCTCTGGGCATGGTTGTCCAGCCAGTTTTTAACCTAGCAAAGAGTGTACTTGTCTAAGCCATGGTGTTGTGGTTTAACCCGGCTGGCAGCTAAACACCACACAGCCGTTCGCTCACCCTCCCCCCTCCCTCTCTGGGATGGGGGAGAGAAACGGGAAAATGAAGCCTGTGAGTTGAGATAAAGACAGTTTATTAAGACAGGAATATAATAATAACAATAATAATAATAGTGATAATGATAATAGTATTAATAATAATGATGTGTAAGAAAACAAGTGATGCACAATGCAATTGCTCACCACCCGCTGACCGATGCCCAGCCTATCCCTGAGCAGCCGGCCCCCTACCCCAGCCAGCCACCCCTATATATTGTTTAGCATGACGTCAGATGGTATGGAATACCCCTTTGGCCAGTTTGGGTCAGCTGTCCTGGGTCTGTCCCCTCCCAGCTCCTGCTGCACCCCTAGCCTGCTCGCTGGCAGGACAGAGCGAGAAGCCGAAAAGTCCTTGGCCTGGTGTAAGCACTGCTCTGCAACAATTAAAACATCAGCATGTTATCAGCGCTCTTCTCATCCTAATCCAAAACATAGCACCCTACCAGCTACTATGAGGAAAATTAACTCTGTCCTAACTGGAACCAGGACACATGGGCTGCCAGCTTCTCCAGGAGAATACTGTGGAAGACTGTGTCAAAGACTTTGCTGAAGTCTAGGTAGACTACATCAACAGCAACTCCCTCGTCCACCAGGGGGGTTACCTGGCCATAGAAGTGATGAGATTGATCAGGCAGGACTTGCCTTTCATGAACCCATGCTGACTGGGCCTGATCCCCTGGCTGTCCCACATATCCTGTGTGATTGCATTCAAGATGACCTGTTCCATCTCCTTTCTTGGCACCAACGTTAGGCTGACAGGCCTGTAGTTTCCTGGGTCCTCCGTATGACATTTCTTATAGATGAGTGTCACATTAGCAGGTCTCCAGTCATCAGGGACATCTCTGGATGACCCTGACCACTGATAAATGACAGAAATTGGCCCAGCAAGTCACATCCACCAGCTCCTTCAGCACCCATCGGGACCTGTAGATTTGTGGGTGGCTAGTTTGTCTAAATAATATTCCTTAGCCTTCCTTTTGCTGCTGATGTATTTGAAGAAGCCCCTCGTGTTGTTGTTCACAACCCTTGCCATATTTCATTCTAAATGGGCCTTGGCCTTCCTCATTGCATCCCTGCATTCTCTAACAATGTTCCCATATTCCACCCAAGTGGTCTGTCCCTTCTTCCATATCAAGTATGATTTTTTCTTCTGTTTAAGTTTTCCCAAGAGCTCCTTTCCCATCCACGCAGGTCTCCTGTCTCCCTTGCTTGATTTCTTTCTTGTAGGGACGCACAGATCCTGAGCACAGATCCTGCATATTAGCCAACTCTCCTGGGCCCAACTAGGGCCCACTTCCCTCTAGGGCCCAGGGGATTCCTCCAATTAGGTCCATGAAGCGGTCAAAGTTATCTCTCTTGAAATCTAGGGTTGCAGTCCTACTTTTTTGCCCTGCTTTCTCCTCACAGGATCAAGAACTCCAATATCTCTTGATCAGTGTAGCCAAGACTGCTTTCAGACTTCACATTTCCAACTAGGCCATCTCTGTTTGTTAGTATTAGGTCCAGCAGCAATTCAACATTCACTTAATGTTGTTCTTCTATGCACTTATTTTATATAATAAGAAAAGCATTATGCTACTGACAGCAATGATATTATGTTATTATGACAGCCTTTGATATTATGTTGTTGTTTTGTTTTGTTTGTTTGTTTGTTTGTCTGTTTTTTCTTGGCTATTATATGAGTTTTTAAGTATTTAATTTGTTATTTCAGAAGTACCTCACTAAATATTTCATTCAGTAGTTCTTGTGAGAATCCTTAAGAATGACTAAATTTTATGAAAACATAAGTTCACCTCTTCTTGTCATGAATTTCACAGTGAATATTGGTGGTTCCTCTGATAGAATTCAGTACTATAACAAGGACTAGACCTTGGGGTAAAACCCATCATAACTACAAAATGAGAACAATGTTTAATGCATTCAGAAACATACATTCTTTTAATATTTTGAGAGCTGGAGTTAAGTTTTAATTAGTTGATAACATCTTTTTATGTTTGCTCCTTTACATGTTTGCTATAAATAAGTCTTAACATAAGAGTCCAGTTACATAATGAGCAATGGCTTTACTTATTTTTCTGTCTAAATGTAAGTTGTATGTAGTGACTACACTTATGTATACTATATAACTCTTTGTGTGGTAGTTTAAATAACAAGCCTAGACATTATCTTACAAACTAAAACTTAAGGGATAAATTAATGACCAAGTTTCTATTCTCAGCTGTACTCTATCATTATCCTTTTGCTTTGTTTGTTTTGTTTTATTTTGTTTTGAATGTGATTAATTTTGTGGACCTAGAAATGTCAAGACCAATCTCATCTTTCACGTGAAGAAAAACTGAACATACAGATCAATATCACTGTTCAAAATCTCTTTTCAATAGCAACCAGATATTAGTCACATTTCCCATTCTCATGTTTTTTCTCTAATGTTAGCTTTGATCTGTTCCTCAGGGTCTAAGAAAAAAAAAATGACAGAGGTTGATTTGTTTTTTGGAGATCCCCCAGATCAGTTCGTTGATGTAGGTGGCAATGTTGCTAAGGCTGTTGCTGGTAAGTCTAGTGTTATAACCAAGTGTGGCAAAACACTGTACCTTTCTGAGAAGATCTACTGACACCTAAATAACATACGGAACAACATGATTTATTAGATTATTCAAAGCAAAATTCTGCACTCAGGTCATAGCTCTAGTGTGCATTATAGCTATGCATTTTTTTTTTTTTTTTGGGTGTGTGCGTCTTAGTTTCCCTTGAAGTTTTGGTAAAATACTGCTTACTCAACATCTGTGAAGTACAGTATAAATGACAGCAGACCCCAAAATTATGCATTTCCCTGCTGGTAGCTGGTAGCCCAGAGATTTGATTTACTCCTCTCTCTCTTAGAAAGCTATATACTTCATTGCTTTAGACATTTTAGAAAGTACATGCTAGACACATGCATCTGCCTCACTGCTCTGTTCACCAGCTCTCTAACAGAACTGAGAGTTATACATGTGATCTCCTCTTTGTATATGACATAATACACAAAACCATAGATAGACTTGCCATGTCTGAAATAATCAGTGAATCTCTTCTACCAGTGGCTGTGAAAAATTCTTCTTGTTTTCTTCTACAGTGCATCCTAACAAATTAATATAGTGGTCTGTTTAACTGCTTGAGACCCATGTATAAAGTAAAATATTTTTATGGGATATAGTATGTTTCAATTAAATTTTACAACAGTAGTACATTTGATTTTGATGGAATTACTCTGGATATTTATGTGTGTAAATAAACATAAGTGCCAAGGATACATTGACCTCCTGTAATAAAAAAAGTAGAATGACAGATGGGATCTGAAAAAAAATGTCTAAGATTTTAAATTACTCTGTTTACCTTGTTATTGTAATTTTATTTACATTTCTGAAACCCATTGTGAAAATTAACCAGTTATATTTTTATATCCTCTGACATATTTTCACTTGTGTTTTGATGCAAAAAGCCTTAAAACTGCATCTTTAAACAAATATATACTATGCTATAAACAACATGCTATAAACAATTGTTCATGCATTGTTGTAGTCACCAGAGTCAGCAATAAATAAATTGAATCTCCCTTTTCTATTGATAGAAAACATTTTTTTTTTCCTTTTTTTTTCTTTTTTTTTTTTTCTCATCTGTGGAAAATAGTTGTGCTTATCAAGATGACAAAAGCTAAGAAATTTGTGCTTTGGATTCTTGCTATAATACCATTAAAATTCATACTCAACATATCATATCTTCAAAAATGTAAAGTGGTGAGATCCTGTATTGAATTATTAAAGAAATATTAGTTTAAAAGCTTTGAGAATGTTGGTATAATGCAGAGAAATGGCAGTATTTTCTCTCTTACACTGAGCTTTTTGCCATAAAGAAAATGGAAATTTGACCCCATCTGCATCACCTAAAGTTTATGATTTCAGAATTTCAACAGTTGTTTGTTTGTTTTTCCAAATGACAATTAAAAATAGCTGTAAATGTTTAACAAAATTGTTCTATGGGTATCTTTTTTGTTACACTAATTATTTTGCTGCTGTACAATTTGATCAGAAGAAGGTGTATGTTACAATATTAAATTAAAACAACGCTTTTTTAATATTAAATATAAACAGTGGTTTGAACATTGTATTGAATTCTTGTAAATATTTCTCTGCCTGGTAAAAAAAGGAAGTTGAACTTGTGATTTAAACAAATAGAATAATATACAGATTATATACAGCTACAAGTTACAGTCACCTAAGTATTATCCAAATATAACAGTTAATTCAGTTGGACACAAATAGATATCTAGTACTGCATAAGATACTCTAAGGAGACCACAGCATTCATGAAGGGCATTCAAATACAACAGAGATAACATAATATCCTTGAGAGATTTATGTCCTCTTGGTCCCAGCAGTCAGAAGTGATGTAACTGTTGTGAAAGGAATTATGCACTTCACTTCATAACAGGGAAGCAACAATTTATTTTTTTTTTGATGAAAATAGTGATTTAGCAGGGTTTAATCATGAATAAGACAATGATTTAACAAAATTATAATGGCAAATGGGACATTAACAGGATTTGTGATGGTAAATTCACTCAATTATTTACTGTATTATAAAACATCAGGGAGACCTTCACATTGAGTCACAAGGTTCAGAATGGTGTTCTTTTTGCCATGCAAGCTCCGAGAAGTCTATACACAACTAAATCTTATCCCAATCCCCGTATCCTATCCCAGACTTCAGGGTTTATGCCTAAAGGATTACATGCACAGTCAATCCTTATATCACTTATTTAAGATTACAAAGTTTCAGTATGCTTAGCAAATTGCTTGAGAAGTTTCAACCAGCTAACTCTTAGTCACTTATAGAATCATAGAATCATAGAATGGTTTGGGTTGGAAGGGACCTTAAAGATCATCTTGTTCCAACCCTCCTGCGATAGGCAGGGATGCCACCCACTAGATCAGGTTGGCCAAGACCCTATCCAAATCTGGCTTTTATCAAGTGTCTGTCTCAGGTAAGGAATCTCCAGACCTTGAGGAGTAACCTTGAGAGATGTTCCTGCTCAAGGGTAAGATCCTTGTACAGGAAATACAGGAGAGTTCAATGGGCTCTGGGATATTCCCTATTTATGTTGTAAGATGATTGACTACTAGTCATATTTGCATACCAGCATATTTTGTTGATGCATACTCTGTTAGCTTTTGGTTCTATCTCCCCTAAATCTACCTTGACCCTGGTTCAGCTATGATGACCAGATGCATTTATCATGGCTCCCACTGATTGTTAGTGCCCAAGCAGGGTTATCAGTGAAAGGTCAGGTTAGGGGGCAGTACACTCCTACAACACCTCAGACCAGAATCTTAAACCATGCCATCTATATATGATAAAAAGACTCAAGCCATAATATTTGTATGCAATCTAGCTTTTTTTTTCTAACACCCATTGCAGGCATTGTGAGGTATTCAATGAAATCATGGAAGTCAGAAAGGATTTTCATCTCTCCCTGGGATGACATCTGTAACCATAAGATATGCAGAAACCCAGATGATATTCAGCTGCCTCCACATACACATCTAGTGCCACTTAAGACAATATAGGATATCTCAGATATTTATACAGAGATGTCAGGTATGACATGGTTATGAAACACTTGTGCTCTTCTGGAGTAAAAGCTGGAAGCCAAGTAATATACAGAATCTAAGTCACCTGTCCGGGGCACACAGACTTGACAAAAGACAAGATGGACTGTGGAATGACAGGGACAATATTCCATTACACTTAAAAGGATATTAAAGACATGATTCAGCTTATTTACATAAGCACAACACAATACTTGTGCTACTAACCTGCCAATTTATGGCATGCACAGCTATCGTGGATCCTGCATTATATCTGTCCATTTCAAGCAGATGTTTCAGACAAGTTAGGGAATCTCAAAATTACACTGCATGTCTGTCCCATATGTCTAGAACTGATTTGCTGCCTTGGTAATCTGTAGAAACATGAGTACATTTCAGTTCCAATACTTTTAATATGTCTATTAGCTGTATTAGATGCTGCTGGTACTCCTGGAGCCTATGGAATTATTTTCCTTTCTTAAAATGTGATGTAATTTGTACAGCATTTTAGTAGTAGCTGATAGGAAATGCTGCCCTTTAAAATCAAAATCTGATGTTACTATGTGTAGTCATATATCTGGCCATTTAATTTACTTTCAGGAAGTGAATTTAAATTCCTATATTGATGTACCCCCACCTAATAAATTCAAGTCTATGACTTGCTGAATATTCATGGGGCATAATGGACACATTTAACAATGAAATTTAGGATCCTGAAATTCTTTTCCCTTCTCTAGAATTAAACTACAACAATACATTCAGGAAAAGTTGCAGTCTCATCATCACATCTGCATTCTTCTAAGGAAAATTATTAAAATGTCTTAAACTATTGGGATTGGTCTCATAATTTTTCAGAAAGTTATTTTCAGAGGAAATTTAAAATAGTGCAAGCACAAATAAAGGTTTTTGTTGATATCTTCAGCCTTATGAAAACCTTGCTTTTATCCCTCCAGAAAAAAAAAAAAAAATCAAAGATGGATGAGGAAGAGGAGAATTTTTTCAGGAATGGTGTTAGAAGATTTGCAGATGATAGCCTTCAGAGAAAGAGAGAGGGAGAAAGGGAGAGGGAGAGACAGAAAATTTAAAGTATTCTGCTTTCATCTGTAATTATTAACACAAAGACACACACACACTAGAACCTATTTCTATTAATGGAATTTTGGGAGAAAAAAAAAAAAAAAAGATGAGTTTTTAATTCCACCTTATATCGTCTAATTTAACTGCTAGATAGAAGATTTTGCATACCAAAATCTAAGCCTGTTTCCAGGTAATATCTCAAGGACTTCAGGCAATATATGGGTTAATGTATTTTAATTAATTTCATCATATTCTTTAATATCCTGAATACCACAAATTTAGAATTGTATTGACTGTATTTTATCATGAGCTTGTCAATATGCAGTTGTGACTGATGAGAGATGGAAATTGACTGGTATTAAGAAAAAGGCTATAAACTATTAACAGAGTTTTTAATTTCTATGTAATAAGTTAAATGAAATGTAAATTCAACTTTTAATAATGCATTGCTGTTTAACATCATGCTAAATTGTCTTAGAGATCAGAAGGTCATTATGTGTAAACATGTGTATACCTGAGTTTTTGGAAACTTCATCAGTGAGCACTTTGATATTTCTTTAAAAATTTCATTGTGTTCAATTATTAACATAAAACACAGTAAGTAGTGACATTACAAAGAATTAAAAAAGCATGTAATTTTACTGGATTAATTAAAAGAATATTTTGAAAAGATATAGAAATCAATAAGGATGAGCTGAAAGGAAGGAAGATCCATGGCTGCTTGGATTGTTACATTGGGATGCTGATTGTGGAAAGGCTTTAGCAGGAAAGACTTGCTTAATGGTGTTGTGGTTTAACTCCAGCAGGCATTTAAGTGCCATACAGCCCCTCACTCACTCCCCTAGCTGTGGGATGGGGGAGAGAACTGGAAAAATAAAAGTGAGAAAACTCACGGGTTGAGATAAAGACAGTAGAAAAGGTAAAGCAAAAGCTTCACTCGCAAGCAAAGAAAAACAGGAAATTAATTCACTACTTCCCATTGACAGGCAGATGTTCAGCTATTTCAGCTTTTATTGCTGAGCATGAAGTCATGTGTTATGTCCCTTTGCTCAGTTTGGGTCAAGTGTCCTGGCTGTGTCCCTTCCCCATCTCTTGTGCGCCCCCTGCCCCCCCCCCCCCCCCCCCCCCAGCAGCTAAGGTGGATCTTGGTTGCCCACCCAAGTAAAACCACCACGCATGCTGGCAATACTTTGCCTAATTCAGTCAATAATACCATAACCCCTCTTTGTGGCAACGGCACATTGCAGGTACATGTTCAACTTGGTGTCTACCAGGATTCCCAAAGCCTTTTTCGTAAAGCTACTTTCTAGTTAGATGGTCCCTAGCATGTACTAGTGTCTGGGGTTGTTCCTCCACAGGTGAACGACTTTGCTCTTCTCCTTTTTACTTTCCTTCATGACATCCTTGTCAGCCTACCTCTCCAGGCAAGGTTGTCAAGGTTACTCTGGATGACATCACAACCCTTTGGTCTATCCACCACTCCTCCCACTTTTGTCTCGTGAAAACTTGCTGAGGGTACTCTCTGTCCCATCATCCAAATCATTAATGAGGATGTGAAATACAACTGGGTCCACTACTGACACCAGTGATTCATTGCTTATTACTGCCTCCAGCTAGACTTTACAACACTGGTTACCATCTTTAAAGCTTGATCATTCAACCAGTTTTTACTCCTCCTCACTGTCTTCCCATTCAGCCCATACATCAACAGCTTGTCTATGAGGATCTTACTGGGGACATTGTCAGAAGCCTTACAGAATTTCAGGAAGATAATATCCACTACTCATACATCAGGTTGATCATTTCAGAAGCTTATCAAGTTGTTCAAGAATGACTTCTTCTTGGAGAATACATGCTGACTACTCCTGATGAGTTTCATGTCTTTCATGTACCTGGAAATAGTTTCCAGGGTTAGCTGCTCCATCACCTTCAAAGGGTATGGGATGAAGTTGACCAGACTGTGTATACCTGCATCCTCTTCCTTTCTTTTCTTGAAGACAGGAGTAACATTTGTTTTCTTCCAGTCTTTGGGCATTCATCCTGTTTCCATTATATTATATTACATAAATATATTAAATGAATATATTAATTATATAATCATTATTAAACAGTAAAGTAACTATTATAGAGTGTGGTCCTGCAATCGTGAACTTATGAACATCCAGTTTGCTCAACTATTCCCTGACCTGATGTGCATTGCACTGAAGAGTAGTTTCCTTGCTCCAGCCTTTCAGCCTGATCTCTGGGACCTGGGATTCCTGAAGGACAGTCTTGGTTGTGAAGACTGAGGCAAAGAAGGCATTCAGTATCTCAGCCTTTTCCTTGTCCTGTGTAACCAGGGATACCATCTCATTCAGCCATAGGCCCAGACCTTCCCTAGTCTTTCTTTTGTGATTGATGTACTTGTAGAAGCCCTTCTTGCTGGCTTTGTCATCCGTGGACAAGTTCAATTCTATCTGGGCTTTAGATTTCTTAACTTGAACACTAGCTGCTCAGACAAAGTGTCTGTATTCCTTCCTCCCTGGTTACCTTTTCTTGCTTCCACTAACTGTAGGCCTCCTTTTTGGGTCAGGAGCTCCCTGTTCAGCCTTGCAAGCTTCCTGTCATTTTTAACAGACTTCTAATTCATGGAGATGAGCCTCTCTTAAGCTTGAAGGAGGTGATTCTTGGATATTAACTGGATTTATTACTGCCCTCCTCTTTCCAGGGTCTTATCCCACTGTACTCTATGGAGCAGATACTTGAAAAGTCCAAAATCTGCTCTCCTGAATTCCAGGGTTGAGAGCTTACTGTGCATGATCCTTGCTGCCCTCAGGATCTCCATCCTTTCATGGTCAGAGCAACCAAGGCTGCATTTGGCCTTTACCTTCCAAACAAGCCCCTTGTCAGTGAGAATGAGGTCCAGCATAGCACCTCTCCTTGATGGTTTCTTGTAGTTTAACCCAGCAGGCAGCCAATCACGACACAGCTGTTTGCTCACTCCCCTCCACCCTGATCAAACACAGTGTGATGGGGAAGAGAATCAGGAAATAAAAAAATAAGAGCTCATGGGTTGAGATAAAGATGGTTAAATAGGACAGAAGAAGAAGGGGAAAATATTATTAGTAATAATATATATATTAAAGACAAGCAATGTACAACACAATTTCTTACCACCTGCTGACTGATGCCCAGCCTATCCCTGTGCAGTGGCCACTTGTTCTGGCCAACCCTCACAGTTTTTACTGTTCTGCATGATGTCATATGTTATGGAATATCCCTTTGGACTGTTTGGGTCAGCTGTCCTGGTTCTGTCCCCTCCCAGCTCCTTGTGCACGCCCAGCCTCCTTGCTGATAGGGCAGCATGAGAAGCTGAAAAGTCCTTGGCTTTGTGTAAACACTGTTCTGCAACAACTAAAACATCGGTTTGTTATCAGAATTATTCTTATTTTAAATCTTAAATGTAACACATGCTAGCCCTTATGAAGAAAATTAACTCTATCCCAACTAAAACCAGGATACTCCTCTATCATTTGGAGAAGGATGTTATCATAAACACATTTCAGGAACTTCCTGGTTTGCTTATACCTTACTGTGTTTTCCTTCAACCGATATCAGGGTGGTTGATGTCCTCCATGAACACCAAGGCTTGTGAATATGAGGCTTCTCTAATCTGTCTGTAGAGGGCCTCATCCAATTTTTCTTCCTGGTCTGGTGGCCCGTAGCAGGCCCCGCACTATAATGTCACCTAGCCCTGATTTCTCTTTAATCCTAACCCTTAAACTCTTGGTCAGCTCCTCATCCATCCCCAGGCAGAGCTCAATTCACTCCAGCTAGTCATTGACATAGAGAGTGACAGTCCCTCCTCATGTTGGTTACCAGTTATTTGGGGAACTTTAGGATTTGTAACTGAGGGACCATGTCAAAGGCCTTACGGATGTCCAGGTAGATTACATCGGTTGGTCTTCCTCTGTCAACCGATGCAGTCACTCCATCATAACAAGCCACCCATGATATGCCCTTGGGGAAGCCATTCTGGCTGTCTTGGATCACCTCTTTGTCTTGCATGTGCCTTGACATTGCTTCCAGGAGCATCTTTTCCATGACCTTGCCAGGCACAGAGGCGGGGGGGGGGGGGGTGTCAGAATCTCATCTCTGCAGTGTCTCTGTGAAACTGCTGTCAATCTCTTCATCATCTGCGGTGGTGATGCTCAGTCTAATATTTATTATTTGTTTATTTTATCATTTAATTGCACTAATTTCAGAAAATGAACAAAGAAACAATCACAAAATCACAAATACTGGTAGACCAGAGCAGCAAAAATATCAGCAAAAGCCACCAGTAAAAGTAATTAATGAACTCATTATGCTTCATTCTATCATTATGGAGAAGTGCAGATAAGCCTCTAGACCCATCATACTGTAGAGAAGATCACATTTCATATAAAACGTTGATATAAATAATGTCTTTAGAGGAGTTGATCAGCACAAATGTCAGGTTTGCATAGAATTTCACAAAATAATCAACTTTGCTCACAGGAATTAAAGAGATTCAATTAACATCATGCTACACAACAGATGTGGTAAACCTTCCAAAACTATGTAATATTCAGTAACACATAAATATTATTATCATCACTGCAAACTTTGCTAGATTCAAACCTAATCTCATCTCTTGCTAAATCAGAAGTCTTTTAGGGCAGAGTATATCATAAGAAATTGGAGATGTCTGTGGAGTAACCATCTACATCCAAGCTAATTAACCTTGACTCCCTTCTTAGTTCATCCAGTCAAAAGAAATAGGCACTGTTGTGACATTTTTAATCTCACAAATTCTAATAACTTATTTCAAAATGAGACAAGTTATACTACATAATTATTTTCTTTTTATTTTCTTTTTCTCTCTATTGACTGTAAAATCATGTAAAAAATGTCTCTGTTTAGAATTCATCTCATCTAACTTCAGCCATTTACAAGTGAAATATCTTGTATGAAGTAGTTTTCTAAACTCTCTATTGTATGAGCCTTCATCCAAGCTGTGATACTTTTAATCTGTTTTACACAGTTATTTAAAGATTGGATGAATCACCCAGGCTGTATCTATATTTCTTATTTCTGAATGAAACCTAAGTGATTAACTTAGAATAAACATGTAAAAAATCAGGGTAATAGCTCTTTATATAGAATGACAGGCAGTTAACTATCTGAAAAGGACAGCACAATCCCCATGATTCTTTGCTCAGAACTCAGAAACCTAACCTCCAGATTACCCTCAGTATTCATTGTGAATAAGGTATGTACATGTTCTTTACCAAAACAATACAATGTATTTCCTATCTTTTCCATGTTTTAGTTCACTGGTTAGAGGCCTCAGCCCAGGAATTCTGTATCTCATATTCAGTACTTTCTTCTGTCTAAGGGACCTATTTCACATATGACTGCTCTCTATATCATCTGAATGTGTTGTGTTCTGCAGTCTTTTATTTTTTGTTTGTTTGCTTGTTTGTTTGTTTTACTTACCTGCTAAGGTGAGACCTGAGCTTTAGTTACAGCTCCAATGACTATATTACTGCTCACAGTACAGTGAAGAAATACCCAAGGATTCACAGGGAAGAAATAAAAAGTAATTTTATACTGTTTTAATGAAAGTTTGAAGAAAAGTAAATGTCTTCACAAAAGCTAGTGTTAAACAAAGGTAATTTCATGTTGTCAGGAGAATAAGATGTATTAATGCTCTTATAAATATGAGAGATTGTATAAGACACCTTTAAAAGATCAGGAAAAAGGTCACCTAGGGAGAAATAAGGTTTTCCAGTGTATGAGGGGAGACTGATGACTGGGATTTTAAGCAGCAATTTTAAATCTTCACAAATCCTTATAGACAGAAAAGAGGCTTAAACAATGGACTGATATGGAGAAGTATCATTGGTTTTGAAGATAATTTAAAAGGTTAGTTGATAACATACACATACGTAAATGTGTTCCAGGCATAATAATTTCTTTCCATACTTGGCCTTCAAACATTTATAGACCTATCGTATCCTGATTTAGTCAACAGTTAGTCTGCAAATATTTATTTATTTATTTATTTGTTGTTTTTCTAGTAAATCACTTCTTACAGTACTTGGATAATTTTATTGCTTTTCTCTGAACTGTTTCCAGTTCATCAGCATGTTTCTAGGACTGCTGAACCCAAAATGGTACATGTTGTAGACTGGTACATGAAAGGAAACAATGAATCAAAGCTACTTCTTTGATGGGGTTGGGTGTGAGGTGAGGGTATCTTCTGTCACTAACTAACCTCTCAGAGAGTTTCTAAGGTTGTGCTGATTGGACCATGTAGTGGTTTCACATTGATGAGAAGGTAAGCTCCACCACACTGCTCTCTCATTCCCCCTCCTCAAAGGCAAAGGGGAAGAAGATATGATGAAAAAAGTCTCAAAGGTTGAGATAAGGACAGGGACATCGCTCACCAATTGCAGTTATGGGGAAAACAGATTCAGCATGGGGAGGTTAATGTAATATATTGCCTATAGCTAATAACAGACTAGAGAAGTGAGAAGCTAAAAGCAAACTAAAAACACCTTCCCCCTCATGCACCTTATTCTTCCTCCTCCCTGCAAGCAGCACAAGGGAATGGGGAATTGGGATGATGGTCGATTCATAAAAATTCATGTCTGCCACTCCTTCATTATCACTCTCTTCCCTGCTCCTTTGTGGAGTCCCTCCCATGGGATGCCATCCTTCCCAAACTGATCCAACACGGATTTCCCATGAATGCAGTTCTTCGAGCACTCTTCTAATATGGATATCTACCATGGGGTCCATCCTTCAGGAATGGAATTTTCCAGCATGGGTTCCACATCAGCAACATTTCCTGCTAGATCACCTGTTCCACCATGGGATCCTCTGCACAGGCTGCAGTTACTGACTGGAGTCTGCTCCTGCAGGGGCTCTCCATGGGCTGCCGCTTTCCTCAGGCAAGATCCACCTACTGCACAGTGAGCTCCTCCATGATCTGCACTGTGGAGATTTGCTCCACTGTGGTACACCATGGGCTGAAGGGGGGAGCCTGCTCCACTGGCCACAGAGGAACTTCTGTTCCGGTGCCTGGAGCACCTCCTCCCCTTCCACTTCTTCTCTGACCTTGATATCTGCAGGGTTGTTTCTTTCTACATTTTCTCATTCCTCTCACACAGCTACTGTTGCACAGCAGTTTTTTCCCTTTCTTAAGCCTGCCCTCACAGAAGCACAACCAGTGCCACTCATTGGCTCAGCTTGGTCCAGCAGCAGGTCCCTCTTCAAGCTATCTGGAGCTGGCTCTTATCTAACATGGGGCAGTTTCTGAACTCTTCTAATAGGTGCTATGCCCCTATAGCCCCCTCAACACCAAAACCTTTCCATATGAGCCCAATACAGACTGGGAGCCTTATGGCTGGGAAATCAATGAGATATATATGCTCTAGTAGACAGATGAATGGTATTATCAATGTAGAACTTCCATGAATGAAATTACAGATGAGAGGACTGGAGATAAAGCAAAATGAGCTTAAGGGAAAAGATATAAGATGAAAGGAAAAAAAAATCAAAGAAAAAATAAGGAAAAAGGGAAATTGAATGAAAAATATAAAGACCACAAAAAGGAAAAGTAACAATGAGAAGAAAAATGTTGACAAACTGCAGAAAAAAAAAAAATCTGTCTGCCTACAAATATGAGGGACTATCCCCCGCCTCTGCAAGTTGGATTTGAAAACTGTACTATAGGCTTCTTACCTTAAATTCTTTCTTTGTTCCTTTCTCTCTCTTTGGTGGACATCATATTTTGTGTTCAAGTATTCTTAGAAGAAAGAATATTAGAGTCAATGTCCAAGAATTTTTAATCTTTGCCTAGATTATCTGTTTGCATGTTGTCTATATTTTAAAAAGAGGATATGAACATTGTGATTCAAAAAAAAAAAAAAAGGGAGAAAAAAATCAGAAAGCAAAGCCTAATAGCAATAAGCACTCACTAGAAATGGATTCAGTCTTTGGAAATGAAAGGTAGAAATAAATAAGATAAGAAAGAGGAAATTGATGGCAAGATAAAGAATGTTTTCTGGGAGTTTAGTAGAGTGAAAAATCACAGAATGCAAAAGCATTTCCATCTCAGGGTAAGATTGTCAGGTTTGTCAAGAAAACTCAAAAGTTTGTCATCACAAGAACTTTGTGACCCGGAGAAAAGTCCTTGTAGATTGTCCTTGTCTCTTTCTCTCCTAAAGAGAGAAAGAGACTGAGGCTTATAAGCAGCACAAGAAAATGAAGTTCATAGAGACAATCTATTTTTGTACTTCATCATGAATTCATCGTGTCTAAGATTCAAGGAAAAAACACAGGACTGAACATCCCTTGTTTGAACTTAATACCCACTGTGTTGGGTTTTTCAGTCCAAACTAACACTTAACTGTGAAGACGTTTCAGATGTTCTTAAATTACCTTTATGGATAAGAGGAATTCAGTGCATTCTCTTAGATGTCACATAGCCTGTACTGGGAGTACATGCACCAAATTCCAGCTAAGATTTTTTTTCATCAGGAATATTAAACAATCTTATTCTATGTTATGCACAGGGTTCTGGGAGTCCCACAATGGGTAAAACACAGCTTGTGTACTGAAAATTAACCTGAGTATGATATCATGCCTAAACTTAATAAAGCATCACAGAATCCAAAACGCTGGAAACACTCATTTTTAGTATCCTCCTTGTCATCTTTCATCCATGATCCCACTTATTTTTATTTAAGCTCACTGTTTCATCTTGCTTGAAACCACAGTTTTAGTAGAACCACTGGTATGGTCAGAACATGAGGTTTATTATCCTGCTCTGAATGGCAGTGATTTGCTGCATATATGACCATCAGATGCTCTGGAAAGCTTCAAAATTGGTTAGTTGGTCCATAGCCAGTGATTTTAATAGAATAACATTATCTTTTTACTATCTTTTGACACCCTTCACATAATCAAATATACATATATAGCATTTGTAATATATCTGTCTGTTGACATGGCATAGGGTTGTATTATAAATTAGTTATGAATTACCTACAATTATGAATTACCTATGAATTAGCTCCAGTTCAATCAAACCTTTTATAGGCTCACTAAGACTGCATTCTTAGTAAAGTTCCACATGAAGATCACTATATGTACACTAGGCAGGAGCTGGATCATTTTCAACAGGCAAAGTACATTAATACAGTTAATGTACAATTACAGTACATTATAAGTTAGAGGGCTCATGTTAACTATAAGAAAATCTTTACAGATAATTTTATAATTAATCCAGGTGCCAGCCTCTGTACTGTGAATATTTGTAGAAAGGTGACTGAATCTGGGCACAACAGACTTAAGTCTGTTTATCTGGATTATAAGGACGTTGTAAGGATGTGTATGGACAAAATTAGAAAGGCCAAAGCTCATCTGGAGCTCAATCTGGCTACTGCCGTTAAAGATAACAGAAAATGTTTTTATAAATACATTAACATGAAAAGGAGGACTAAGGAGAAACTTCATCCTTTACTGGATGCAGGAGGAAACTTAGTTACAAAACATGAAGAAAAGGCTGAGGTGCTTAATGCCTTCTTTGCCTCGGTCTTTAGCGGCAAGACCAGTTGTTCTCTAGATACCCAGTACCCTGAGCTGGTGGAAGGGGATGGGGAGAAGGATGTGGCCCTCACAATCCACGAGGAAATGGTTGGCGACTGCTACAGCACTTGGATGTACGCAAGTCGATGGGGCCGGATGGGATCCACCCGAGGGTACTGAGAAAACTGGCGGAGGAGCTGGCCAAGCCGCTTTCCATCATTTCTCGGCAGTCCTGGTTATCATGGGAGGTCACAGTCGACTGGCGGCTAGCAAACGTGACGCCCATCTACAAGGAGGGCCGGAGGGTAGACCCGTGAAACTATAGGCCTGTTAGCTTGACCTCAGTGCCAGGGAAGCTCATGGAGCAGATTATCTTGAGTGTCATCACGCGGCACTTGCAGGGCAACCAGGCGATCAGGCCCAGTCAGCATGGGTTTATGAAAGGCAGGTCCTGCTTGACAAACCTGATCTCCTTCTATGACAACGTGACAGGCTTGGTGGATGAGGGGAAGACTGTGGATGTGGTCTACCTTGACTTCAGTAAGGCTTTTGACACCATTTCCCACAATGTTCTCCTCAAGAAACTGACTGCTCATGGCTTGGACTGGCATACACTTTGTTGGGTTAGAAACTGGCTGGGTATCTGGGCCCAAAGAGTCGTGGTGAATGAAGTTAAATCCACTTGGAGGCCGGTCAGTAGCGGAGTCCCCCAATGTTCAGTACTAGGGCCAGTTCTTTTTAACATCTTTATCGATGATCTGGATGAGGGGATTGAGTGCACCCTCAGTAAGTTTGCAGATGACACCAAGTTAGGTGCGTGTGGCGACCTGCTCGAGGGTAGGAAGGCTCTGCAGGAGGATCTGGATAGGCTGGACCGATGGGCTGAGGCCAACTGTATGAAGTTCAACAAGGCCAAGTGCCGGGTCCTGCACCTGGGGCACAACAACCCCTAGCAGCGCTCCAGGCTGGGAGATGAGTGGTTAGAAAGCTGCCTGGCAGAGAAGGACCTGGGAGTATTGGTTGATAGTCGGCTGAATATGAGCCAGCAGTGTGCTCAGGTGGCCAAGAAGGCCAACAGCATCCTGGCTTGCATAAGAAACAGTGGGGCCAGCAGGGCTATGGAAGTGATTGTCCCCCTGTACTCGGCTCTGGTGCGGCTGCACCTCGAGTACTGTGTTCAGTTTTGGGCCCCTCGCTACAAGAAGGACAGCGAGGTGCTCGAATGAGTATAGAGGAGGGCAACAAAGCTGGTGAGGGGTCTGGAGAAAAAGTCTTACGAGGAGCGGCTGAGGGAGCTGGGGTTTTTCAGCCTGGAGAAGAGGAGGCTCAGGGGAGACCTCATCGCTCTCTATAGGTACCTTAAAGGAGGCTGTAGAGAGGTGGGGGTTGGTCTATTCTCCCACGTGCCTGGTGACAGGATGAGGGGGAATGGGCTAAAGTTGTGCCAGGGGAAGTTTAGGTTGGATATTAAGAAGAACTTCTTTACTGAAAGGGTTGTTAGGCATTGGAATAGGCTGCCCAGGGAAGTGGTTGAGTCACCATCCCTGGAGGTCTTCAAAAGACGTTTAGATGTAGCCCTTAGTGACATGGTTTAGTGGTGGACTTGTTAGTGTTAGGTGAGAGGTTGGACTGGGTGATCTTGGAGGTCTCTTCCAACCTAGATGATTCTGTGATTCTCTGAAGTACTGAAATGCTGAATTTCAGATCTAAAGCTTTAGATTTTTACTTGTGTCTTCAGGAGATGAAAGGTATTCACAAAAGTTAACTAGAGAGGCTTGTTGCCTCTACTGTCAGAGGAGAGAGGTCAACTGCTCTAGGGATGGATTCAGAACATCTAAAAATAAGCTCTTGAATAACATTTGAATGAGTCTCTGTCCAATAATGGAGGTGACTATGGAGAACATTTCCACAAGAATAACTGTTTTTCATGTGCACATGATGTCGCTTCCCAAATACTTTGAGTGTTGGTCCCAGAGTAGGAGAAGGATTTGTGATGGTGAATGGAAATATTAGTAAACTATGGAATTATGTGTGTATATATGTATATATATATATATTAGCATCAGCAGCACAACAGTAATAATTAAAATTTATCTCAGTTTCTCCCCCCCCAAAAAAAAAAAAAAAAGTAATCCCTTTCAATCATTCTTCCCTCTCCCATTACTCCTACCTCCTTGGCTATGACATTGTTTAAGAAACTGTGTATGTTCTTCATACAGAGAACATAAGCCAGGCTCCCAGATGAGGATTTTCTAAGTATCATTTTAATAACAAAACTATGACCAATGAAATAAGTGTAACTTTAAAGATACACTTGTTTTGAGATAATATGAATAAAAGATTAAATCATGATTAGGAATAAATTAATTGGGTACAGGTTGAATAAAAAACTTTCTGCCCCTACATTACAGTAATCAAAAATTTACAGCTGCCTAGTTTATTTAATATAGCATGGATTTCCCAGAATGAGAAGTCTTCACGTGTTCCTCAGTATGCTCTGGAAGCTCTGGAAGACTAACCATTTGGGCTAGGTAAGTCTTCCTATGTGATACCTACTTTCTTGCTATTTGAGAATGAAACAAACTAATTTAAACTTTCTTGCTATTTGAGAATTAAACAAACTAGCAAAGGAAGAAAATGTACTGCGTAACAGAAATGTGGATTATATTCTGTATGGTTTCATAAAGAATTAAAATTTCACATTAACAACATAAATACCTTCATAATTTGATAGTTTTCCTTATTAAATAGTAATAAAGTAACATAACTTTGGTACCTTGTAAAAGAATAATGATAGTAATGATAATAATAAAAAAGCAGGCATTCCTGTCTTCATTTCTAACTGTATAAAAATAAACTGTATTCAAACAAACAAACAAACAAAACACTTTAGCCTCACATCTGTAGTATTTATTCTATAAAATATGCACATCTGATGTGATCTTTTTTAGACGGTTACTGATTATAGATGAAGATCAAAATAAGTCTTCAAGCAAGCTCATATATAATTTACAACTACGTGTGTTTCAGCAGCTGCCAGTATTATGCCACTATACGTTTTATATTTGCAACATAGTCCTCTATGTTAGAAAATACATCTATTTCTGTCTGAGGTAATTTTCTCTACTCTATTCTTTACAGTTTGTATAATTGAAGACTTTTAATTCACTCAGGAAATCAGATGAAACAAAGGAACTTATGTTTTAGGTAAAAACTTCATGCAGAAAATAGCTGATTCAGTCATGCAGTTCTCAAGTGGAAGTGATATGACCTTTCTCAGCTTTAGTACTTGTACAAAGAACAAAATGTATTTAAAGCTAGTTCCTACTAAACTATAACAGTTTCCAAAGAACAAGGAATAAAACTCTAAATGTACATAGACTTTACAATTACAAAAGAGAGTATAGTCACAAAAGACCACTGTATTTAATTGTGTGGTTTCTTTGTTCATTAGCTGCTTTACCAACAGTGTTTATTGTTATTGTGGTGAAAAATATTAACAACATTTTATGAACTTTTCCATGCACACAGAAAACATTTATATATGTTGTTCTCAAGGCATATATGGGTAATTAATATGATCTCTAATAAATTAATAAACTGCTTTTAAATTAGAAAAAAAAAAAGAAAAAAAAAACTTGTATTGGAAAAACATTAGAAATAAACAGAGACTTTCTGAGAGTATAAGAACAACATTTAAATGATCATATTAAAAGTTCTGATAAGCTGTGACTATGGTTATATTTCTGTACTCAGGATGTAATAATACTACTTTTCTTGAGTTATAGTATTACTCTAAATGTCAACAATTCAGTGTAGTGACGAGTAGTTTTAATGGGCAGTGAGAATGGCCTAAAGCTGAAGTAATTATGTTTTTATATGCGCATGTTAAGGGTATGTCCATGTAGGTATGCATGTTAAAGGAATTCAAAAGTTGAAATATTAATCGTTACAATGCCTAGGAAATGTAAGACTAAAAGCTGCACATGCAAATATAATTCAGCACCCAGAGAGATAAACATCATGTAACGTGGCATAGTAATACTATTATGCGGTTGTTTTTTGTGTTTTTGTTTTGTTTTGTTTTCCTATAGGATAGGCAGCCTTTAATTCTTCTATTCCTTATATCTGATTGCTTTGCAACTTCAATATTCATTAATGTATATTTTTATGCATAAAAATAGAGGAAAATCATAGCATAGAAAAATAGCAATCTCCCTCTAAAGTAATCAACAGACTTAAGATCTTTATAAGCATTTCAGTTCTCTTATCATATGAACTAATTAAGAAAATTATAGCAATAAATTGGCTGTTAACTTTTCCATTGGCCTAACATTACAGAAGGAAGGAGACGCTCAGAGTTGTGAGTTTCACAATTACTTTTTAGAATTAAAAAGAAACATTAAATTTAGGAACAATATTTTCCAATTGATGGTCTCGAGAGAAGTTTGTCTGATGTGATAGACTGCCACTCTCCTTATTGCTGTCATCTGTCTTTGGATAGCAGTTCTCCATTCTCAGTATTCATTTCAGTTTTGATTCTTTGTTGATATTTCCATGGTGTCATGCTTGGTCCACTTGCTTCATGATTTCTATTATGTATTTACCAGCTCCTGCCCATGCTTATTTTAGTGCCTGCTTGCCATCTTCACTGTTGTTATTGACCATCCTCTTCCATAATCAACTTCTTTCTCTACAAAAATTTGCCATTCTGTCTCTCTTCTCCTATCACTTTATGCTTTTACTTACCAATCTTCCCTACTACATAGGACCACAAATAAAATCATAGAATCACTTAGGTTGGAAAAAACCTTCAAGGTTATCCATTGACCTAAGACTACAAGTCCACCACTAAATCACGTCCCTTAGTGCCACATCCACACGTCTCAAATACCTCCAGGAATGGGGCCTCCAACTCCATCACCTCCCTCGGCAGCCCTTTCCAATGCCTAAAAACACTCATTGTGAAGAAATTCTTCCTGATATCCAATCTAAAACTCCTGTGTCATGTTAAGGATATGTGGTTGAGGGAGGCCCTCCCATTGAGTCACGAGTTTCAGAAAGGACCCCCTTGCTTTCTAAACTCCCTCTCAGAGGGGAGCCTAGGTAAAGCTGGATCCAGTCCTAGTCCCAGACTTGGTCAATGGTTTATGTCTAAAGGATTATGAATATAGCCACTATTAGAGTCAACATTTGCCTGTTTCAGAGCCCTGCCAAGGACTTTCACCAAGACAGTTTTGCAAAGTTGAAAAGACAGGTAATTTATTAAGGCGACAGATATCACAGATCAGGAATTGCCATTGATAAATTAACTTACTGCAATAAATGAGCTCAAGTTAATAGTTTAGTGCTTTAGTTATCAATATTTGCCCAGGTAACATCTGACAGAGTTGGAGGCAAAAATCTTACCAAGAGGAATCCCTGCTTGGAAAGGAGAGAGGTCCAGGCCCATCGACCTGTCTGATAACTGGAGTTCTCATCCTCTACATCCCCCAAAATGAGGTTTCTGAATGCCAGATTTATACTTTGAGAGAGAAGGAACTGAGTCAGTTATAATGTGACTGGCTCTCAGCAAGGCTTGTTGCATTGTTTGGTAAAGAGGAAGGGGTAGGTGAGACCAATGTTCAGTAAAGAGACAGGTTGCTTTCCCGGCTTTACTTGAAAAAACATCAGGCTGTGAGGCTTTCATCTAACCTCTAACCCCAGATATCACTTATTTGTTGTAGTTCTTGGGCCCATTGTCCAACAACTGTCCTATATTTTGGCCAGATGAGCAAGATCTGCATGTTATTTAAGTCACATTCCTGCTCAAGCCCAGTCTCAGCAATCCTCTGCTGATTTACAGTCACTCGGTATTTCAGCACCAACAAGCCTGGCATTATTCCACACCCTAGCACAACTTGAGTTGGTTTTCTCACACTCCATCACTTGCCACATGAGAAAAGAGACCAAAACCTTCCTTGTTGCAACCTCCTTTCCAGAGGTTGAAAGATGAGGACGCTGATGATGTCTCCCCTCAGACTTCTTTTCTCTGAATTAAACAACCCCAGTTCCCTCAGACATTTCTCACTTATCTTGTTTTCTAGTTCCCTTCACCAGTTTTGTTGCTCTTCTATGCACACACTTGAGCAACTCGGTATCCTTGTTGTAGTGAGGGGCCCAAAACTGAATTCAGTACTCAAGGTGTGGTCTCACCAGTACAAGAGGACAATCATTTCCCTAGTCCTGTTGGCCATGCTATTTCTGATGCAAACCAGGATGACATTGGCCTTCCTGGTTGCCTGGGCATACTGCTGGCTTGTGGTCAGCTGGCTGTTGATGAGGTCCTTTTCTGCTGGGCAACTTTCCAGCTACTCTTCCCCAAGGCTATACTGCTGCACAGGGCTGCTACGCTGAAGGGCGGGACCTAGCACTTAGCCTTGTTGAACGCCATGTGATTGGACATGGTCCATCAATCCAGACTGTCCAGAACCCTCTGCAGGGTCCTCCCACCCTCAAGCAGATCAACACTCCCACCCTACTTGGTATCATCTACAAACTTACTGAGGTTGCACTCAATGCCCTCAACAATATTATTCACCAAGACATTAAACAAGACTACCCCCAATACTGATCCTTGAGGAACACCACTAGTGACCATCCACTGTTTACATTTAATTCCATTTACAGCAACTGTCTGGGCCCAGCCACTTAGCCAGTTTTTTACCAAGTGAACAGTACGTCCATCCAAGCCATGAGCATCTGGTTTCTCCAGGAGAAGGCTATGGGAAACACTGTCAAATATCTTGGTAAAATTTAAGTAAACAATATCCACAGCCTTTCCTTTGTCCACTAAGCAGGCCATCATGTCCTATTAAAATTACCTTTAAACTTTTTTTTTTTTTTTAGAATTAAGGATTATCTCTACTACTTATTACTTGTTGAAATCTCTATTACTTATTAGAATATACTTTCTTATCAATTTATTTTTCAACTGTCAAGAAAGCAGTGTAAAATTTCTACTGAACACAATTGAATGGCAAACTTTTAGAGGTCAAATTTAGGACATATATCTTGTCTTTATTTTAAAACTTAGACTACCTCTTACAAAGCAACAAACTTTTCAAATATGTAAAACAATTTTTTTCCTCAAACTTTATTCTCAGAAAAAGCCACACTGACTGAAATGTAATGAGGCAATTTTTCAGTACTAAGGCATATAATTATTTTCACAGATACAATATTATGAATCAGATTTTTTTTTTTAATCCATGAATAAATATATGCATATATATTGCTATTTCTACCTATGACAAAAACTATATTTTTGTCTTCAAGGAAGAAATATTTTGGCACATGCAGGTAGTTTAGCTGAAAACAATATTCCATTGTTGGTACCTGCACATAACAGGTTATAGGTTCACTACTGTATTTGATGTTTCTTGCAGACATCACAGTAGTTGAGGGACATATACTGGAATCCAGAAGAGGCACGGGTAAGGGTCTTCTTCTATATTATCATCATAAATAAAATATCTTTATCTGTTTTTTATTTATTTATTTATTTATTTATTATTACTCTTTTTTTTTTGGGGGGGGGGAGGGGAGGTAAGGTTTTGACTACCATGGTTAAGAAATTCATTGTCAATCATAATTACGATGTTATAACAGAGCACTGAGAATACTTTGATTCTCCCTCAACATATAATATAAATATCTGCTTCTCTTTTTTAATAATAATAATTAATAATAATAATAATAATAAATGTTCAGGGAAGATTCTGGCTATCTCAGTAAAAGATGCTGTCATTGATTTTTATCCAGTTTTTGGTACTGCCTTCTTTTCCCCATGTTACTATGACAAGAAAAAATATGTTTAATTTAGCTATTAACCTTCAGCCCCTCTAAGGAATGTGTCATCATTTCCATGTTTTATGCCAACTGATTTCATATGCATTGATTCCATATGCATTATCTCATACTTAAAATGGTTTCTCTACTTTTAAATCAGTTAAAGCAAATGTAAAGCAGAAAGTAGAAAGAATTGTAGAAATCTGAAAAGAAACTTTGACATCAGGGGATAGATAATGATATGCCTTGGGGTAGGATCTACTTAGAATAGAGGTACAGGAAATGGGGCTTAAGTGATAAGAATTTGTAAGGTCTCAAACATCATTTGTCTATTTTCCTGTTCACAGCTGTCTGCTTATTCTTGGTTGGCTCTTTTGCAGTTTTAACAGGACTAAGGATCTTGATACTAAGCTATACTCAATTACACTTTTTCCTGAATCCTGTGAGGGGCTTTATTGGGATCCCTGTGAAATACAGAGGACTTCACTTAAAAACGTGTATGTGTATGTGTTTGTGTATATGTATACGTATATGTATACATGACAGCCGTGGTGCTCAGAGCTCAATGATCAAACAATTAATCTGTATACAGTTCTTTTCTCTGTCACTAGCTCTAGCTCACTTCATCACTAACATTCCAGAGTAGAGGCAATTCACAGGAACTGGGAGTACTTTCACCTATTTTACTGAGTCTAAGACATTGTCCAGAAGGGCTTAAAATGGAACATGAGGAGTACATTATTCTATGGTCTATTTGTTAAGGAAGTGTAGTGGGTTTATGTGGCAAGGTTTTGGTAGCAGGGGGCCATAGGGGTGGCTTCTGTGAGAAAGATCTAGAAGCTGCCCCATGTTTGGTAAGAGCCCCACTGCTGACCAGAGCTGAGCCAATTAGTGATGTTGTTTTGCGCCTCTGTGAGAGCATATTTAAGACAGGGAAAAAAACGCTGCGCCACACACAGCAGCTGGGAGAGTGAGAGGAGTGAGGAACAGCCTTGCACGTGCCAAGGTCAGTGAAGAAGGAGGGGGAGAGGTGCTCCAGGCGCCAGAGCAGAAGTCCCCTGCGGCCTGTGGTGAGGACCATGGTGAAGCAGGTTGTCCCCCTGAAGCCCGTGGAGTACCACAGTGGAAGAGGGTTCCACCCTGCAGCCCATGGAGGAGACCACGGTGGAGCAGGTGGACCTGCACCAACGGAGACTGCGGCCTGTGGAAGACCCCTGCTGGAGCAGATTTCTGGCCAGACCTGTAGCCTGTGGAGAGGAGACCATGCAGGAGCAGGTGACCTGGCAGAAGCTGCTGCCCGTGGGGGATCCAGGTTGGAGCAGTTTTCTCCTGAGGGATGGACCCCGTGGTATGGACCCATATCTGGAGCAGTTCTTGAAGAGCTGCTGCCTGTGGGTAGCCAACGCTGGATCAGTTCAGGAAGGACTGCATCCCGTGGGAGGGACCCCACAGCACAGGGGACAAGAGTGACCGAGAAGGAGCGGCGGAGAAGAAGCGCTATAGGCTGATCATAACCCCCATTCCCCCGTTCCCCTGTGCCGCTCGGAGGGAGGAGGTGGAAGAGTGTGGATGGGGGGGAAGGTGCTTTTGGTTTCTTTCCTTTGTTTCTCGCTTCTCTAGATTGTTAGCAATAGGCAATAAATCTTACTATCTCCCTACGCAGAGTTTCTTTTGCCCGTCACAATAATTACTGCGCGATCTCCTCATCCTTATCTCAACCCTTGAGCCCTTTTCATTGTATTTTCTCCCCGTTCCTGTTTCAGGAGGGGGAGGGAAAGAGCAGTTGTGGTGGAGCTCGGCCGCCCACCCGAGTAAAACCACCACAGGAAGTCACCCGTTGCAAAGAAATCCTAGTCATTTCCTGCTAGGTCTTCTTGTTTAACTTTGCATGTTAAAGTTAAAGTCTTCAGGATAGGAACAAATAAGTACCTACTCTAACATTCACTCAAAATTTCTCCTTCTGTTTCTGATCCAATAAGAAATGCTCTTTCTTTTCCAATAATTTCTCTATCCTTAGGAATCATCTGGGTGCATTTCCTTGTATGTGGTATGAATTACGAAACAACATCAGTGAATATATTTTATGAATTGCAGATTATAGCACTTTATAGTTAACAACATGGACACTTTTACGCAGGTCCTGTCCCACGTTGGTCAGAAGTAATCCAATCTACTCTGAAACCTCTTAGCTTTGTTTTCAGAGTACTTTCCTCATGCTAATATTCTGAACATAAAGATTACAATGAAATGAACATACTTTTGTTTGAAATATGTCCTATATATCAAAAATAAAAACTATGCACTCAATTAAGGCCATGTGTCTAACTGAGATCAAGGATTTCTCTGAAGTAGCAAACAAAAATACAATAATCTCTCTTTGTGACTCACTTTTAGAAATCCATATCTTGGATTTGGTTGGTACTCTTCTATTTTTTATTTTACGCCCCCCCCCCCCCCCCCCCCCCCAGTGTTTTAGGTCTAACACTGTATCTAGTCTATATCTCCAAGTAACTCATTTCTTAGTACTCTTACCTATGATAGTAACATTCTTACACAAATAGAGATGGCAAAAATAGCTTAACATTCAAGTATAAGTCTATATGTCAATATTAAAACTTCTCTCTATTATTTTGATGATGCATTGAGTCTACGAATAGTACACTTTCTTCAAAATCACAATCCTTGAATATTTAACTAAAACAATTCATTTTATCCAATGTAGATTTAAAATATTATGGAAACTGAAATTCAAATATTCCTCCTTAAGGATATTATTTTTTCTTTATTTTTTTTTCTTTAACTTTTCTTCACTTTTTGACAACATTGCTTAATTTTTTAATTTGTGAAAAATAAATATTTTATTAATTGTTCCAGTTAGATATGGAACTATTTCTTTTTATTTTTTTATTTTTTATTTTTAGATCTTTTTACAATATTATAGGAAGTGATGAGGTTTCAGCGACTGCTCTAAGTGAAGAAAGGTAAGTGGTAATGAATAATTTAAAGGAAAGTTTGGTTGTAACAAGCTGCCCAGATTTCTAGATAGTTGACATAAAAACTATTGATAATTTATGCTATTAACTCTGCATACAGTAATTCAGTAGGGATTAAAAGTTTATTCATAAATATAAATATAACAATATAATTTTCTTAGAATTGTAATCAACTACTACAATCACATTACATAATTATTACATAGCATTTTTCAGATTATTATTTTTCTTGTGAGGTATGAAGGATTTTAAGTAATAGTTCCTAACTTTGTCAGTCAAAAACAGTCTTTTGGGGAAAATAATAATAATAATAATAATTGTTATGTTAACAAACAAACACCCTTTCACCCCCCCCCCAAAAAAAAAAAAATCTACAGACATTTATAACATGACCATTTTTCTGCAGTGTTGCAGATGGCATCTTTTCTTGCTAATAACTTTGCTAATAACATTGGTACTGTTCCTGTAAACACTTACTCTCCCTAAGAGTAGTATGACATCATAATCATTCACAGAATAAAGATGTACAGAGGTAGATCTTAAAAGATATTTAGGTGTGCACATAGACACTGAAAGACATCTTCCTATTGCCAATTATAATATATGCAAAGGGTGTTTTTTATGGTATGCTGTACTATAATTCCTGTAAAGCTGGTGTCAGAGTCACTTTAAAGCTGTCCTGCCAACTGTCCTATCTGAGACACTCAGGTGCAGATCTGTTTTATATATAAAAATTACAAATATATATGTCACTTGTGAATCATTTAACAGGTCGTGAGTTCATGTTGGCTTCTCCTTCTTTTCCTTCTCCATCTTTTTTTCTTATACAGTGATTAAGGTGTTTGTGTTGAATATTCCCAAGTTATCCACAACATGGTAAAATGGTTAAATGAAGATATCTCCCTCTGCAGAAATGAATCCAAGACCACAGAGAGGGAAAACATGGTGTTGTCTGACTCTTACTTCACCAATGATTTTGTTACTGTGAGAACTCGTGTAGGACATGGTTCTTATCACAGTTGGCATTGCTAAGCATGTATTTTGTTTAATGAATTTCTAATGATAAATGTATGTACATTACAAGGAGAACAGATCAGAACCCAGTATTCTTCAAGCGCAATCTCATAGAAATCTGTTCAGGTACCACAGTAGACAGACTGAACAACATATTATGGGATTTTCAGAAATGTCTGTGAGTCTAATGCTCACTGAAATTAACAGTATCTTAAAGATAAAATATAATTATTATCATTATTGTTAATAATACAATGATAATCATTGTTTTAGTTGAACAATTATGGAAGTGAAAAAAAAAATATATGTTTGCTTTGCCAGAGTTCATTGATAATACCAGAGGTTAATCTTTATTTAATGTCAATAGAAGTAGACTATTTTCTACCTGTAACTTAGGTTTTAAATAATCATAATATATATAAAATAAATAATCATAATATCATAAAATAATGAATATTCCATGTACATTATTGGGAATTATATGTTAGACACATAATTAGGTTATGTCAGTTAGGTACTGACATTAGTAAAGTTGTGATAAAAGAATTCTAGTCCCAGCTTTCATTGATATTATTAGAATTCTTCCCTCATCTATGATTTTTAATATTCATCATTTGCTTGCTGTTAAAAAGAGGTTGCAAACAGATTAGTGTAAAAATGTTTATTAAATAATTTAACATTTATGTAGGAGGAAAAAAAAAAACTATGCATACATTTCTTTTTAATCCAAAAATAAAATGATCCAGAAATAAAACAGAGCAAAACACTCTCTAATGCATCTCTTTAAAAAAAAAAAAAAAAAAAAGAGTCTAGTCTGTCAATTAAATAGCATTCTATGAAAATGAATATAATCTGTGAGGAATAAAATGAAATGCAAAATGTGGAGTTTTTGCATCTTTTTGATATTTCTGCTGTTCCACTCACAAATATTACAGGGTAAGAGAACACACCATATATGTGGAACCTAGAACTAGGAACTTCATTTAATGATTTAATAGTCTAATAACCCATATTAATTAATAAATTCAGAGAAAAGTCTCATTAAAATTAGTTAAAGAGTGTTTTTGTTGTTGTTGTTTGTTTGTTTTTTCCTTAGAAAATGCCTCTCAAGTATTAATTCCTTTTCCCTGGTGTTATGCTCACAATGTCAGTGTCCTTCTGTACCCCACCTGAGACTGACAATAGCAGTCTCCCTGTAGAGCAGGGTTACATTGTGTTGTCTTCACTTGAGTTCTTTTATGGTAATAATTTCTTCCTCAGACTTAGACATATTTGGATTTATTTTTATATTTTCTTGTCACAGTACACTTCCTTCCCATTGGTGTCCAGCTGAAGTTTGAGAGCTGCAAAATAGCTTCCCCCAGTTTGATCTGACACAAAGGGCTACTGTTAGTTGTGAAGTGGCTATTTAAGTCTTTCTTTTACCTTACTATATATATTTTTTTTCCCAGGGCATCAGCCACGACAGGTTAGGGAATAGTCAGCTGACTGCTAAGGAACAGTTATGACAGCCAAAACAAGCTAAAACAAGATCAGGCCAGCATGAGTCCTGGTGCATTGTTGACTCCCTGTACTGTCAGCATGCATTATCCTTCTAGTGAAAAAATCATACTCACTGGGCTACATTTTCCACAGTATCTTCCTGGGAAGATGAGAGTTGCTTGCTTCACTGTAGTACAGGAGTTCATCTGGACCAGGTCAGATTGGGAGTGATTATATGGTACATAAAACGCTGATCTGATGAATTTCTAGTGTGAAGCATACATACGTTACAGGGACGTTGGTAACCAACTCCACTGAATTCCAGTTCCAGAAGTGTGTCTAAGGTACTGCAGTACATGACTGGAATAGTCTTGTTATGGGATTTCCTTGGAGTGTAGCAAGCAGCACCTTTTCATAAACAGTCATAAGATTTACACTTTATCTAATTCGGAAAAGTAAGAGAACCTTGCATGTCATTTTCACATAGCGTTAGAGTACAGGAGACAGAGTGCACTCACTCAAAAATACCAGTAATAAAAAGTCATAAATAAATAAACACATTCGTATGTGAAAATGTACTGCAATGCATGCAAAATTGGTACTTCCAGCCTGTACAAATTTAAAACTACACTAGCAGCTTTTCTTGGCAGACCTGCAGCAATTCGAGTGACATATTATGCTTCAATATCCTTCATCCTGGTTACTCATATAGCTGTTGCCTCAAAGGAAATTTAACCAAAGTGTTGTTCCTTCATACCATTAATAATTTAATAAACAGACTAATATTATTAAAAATAAAATTATTTCAATATTTAATATTTCAATAATCTTCAATAAACCTCCATCTTTTTGAAATAGTATATCTCAGAAACATAAATTTATATTTCTATATTCATCACTTTTATATATATAAAAATATATAGTATAAAGAGGTTTGATTTCTATGGGGTTTGAAACTGTTTCAAATCTTGGTGATTTTGTAGAACTTCGGGACACATAAAATCTAACTCATTTTCTAATACATATACTGAAATATAGTAAAATTTTAATCATTTTATCAGAATTGTATTTTGTATCCTCTATTTCAACAAGGGTACCTTCTTACTTTGCAAATTGTACAAGTGCCTTTATAACAGTGTTGTGAATCCAGATGTTTTCTATCACACATGTAAATACCATACTCTGAGACTCTATCATTCATTTGTATGGGAAAAAAAAAAATATCTAAGAATAGCATACAGTCAAAATGCTGAACAGGAATCTGTTAAGCAGTTGAGATTTCCCCTTGCTAGAGGCCAATTCCCAGCCATCCAAGTGAGAAGAGGTCATCATAATAACTGGAAACCTCAGAACAGAAAACCAACAGATATAAAATCAACCAGCATCTATGTTCTAAGATTTTTATAGCCCTAAAGTCTTTTGGATTATCACCAGTGAAACTTGTATAATCCAACTATGTGGACCAGACCAAGACAAGTATGGGCCAGATGCAGTTCTGGCATCCTGACACAAGAAAGTCACTCAGGATTGCCTGCACTCCTTTTTTCACCATATTGACAGTCTTTTGGATGGCAATGGGTAACTGATTTTTGTTATCATTATTTCTTTATTGCCAGCTGCAATATGAGGCAAATGTCTAGGCCATTCTTTCAAAATATTTTGAGATCAACGTAAGAAAAATATTCTGAAATCTCTGATCATACCTATTTGTCATTAAATTGATAATCAGGTGATACCTTTGTGTTACTTGTCATTTAGTGCAACTTCTTTACACCCACTTAAATCTTTCATTCTCCACTTAAATCTTCATTTCATACTTTTATTTTCTACTTAATTGTTCATTATTTATTTATTTTATTTTATTTTATTTTATTTTATTTTATTTTATTTTATTTTATTTATTTTATGTATTTTATTTTATTTTATTTTATTTTATTTTATTTTATTTTATTTTATTTTATTTTATTTTATTTTATTTTATTTTATTTTATTTATTATTATTATATTATTACATTACATTATATTACATTACATTTGTCTTTTCTATATGCATAAGAAATCTTCTTTTCAATTTTCTGATCTTCATGTCATTCCTGGTTCAGACTATCAGCTCAATTTCTGTCAGAACAGGTGATTTTCATAACAACCTTTCATCAGTATTCAGCTTTACAATTCCATTTTAGCAAACCTTAATAACATGATTTTCCCAAGGACCTAGTTTCTAGTAAAGAGTTAGAGTTCGACTGTTTTCTGTAAGTGCAAATTATCTAACAATTGCCTACTAGGAAATCAAAATATAATAAGTTATTGCCAGAAGCTGTTATTCTTTGCTGTGTTAAAGGGTGCTTTAAGGAAAACCATGACTGTAATTTTGTTGTTTTTGTTGTTCCAGCAGTATGTTTCCTGGAAGGTGAAGTGACCAGAAATACTTTCAGTCTTCTTTAGCTAGAAAGAAAACAATACAGATTTCCTTCAGAGGTGGCTATCAACACATTTTTCATTTGCAGTTGTACAGATTTTATACACTTTACTCTGGAATAATTTTATTTAGTGGAACTTAATGTTAACATGCAGATTTTTATTTTATTTTATTTTTAATAAAATATCAAGAATATAAAAATGTTTCATATGCTTCATTTTCTTATTTGGATTTCAGTTTACATTCAAGTGCTGATTTTTGATTAAACTGCTTTTTTAAAATTTTTTCTCTTTTTTTTTTCTCCCATATAATTCACTCTGTAGTTGTGGTTGTGTCTTACAAATTAGAGCTCAAGGCATTCTCTTTTCTTTGGTTCCAGGAAAGATGCTTCTAAACCATAGTTCTATAACCACATGATTAATATTCTGATCTTTTTCTGTTGTAGGATTTTCAGATACATATATATAGTTGCTGGTCTTCAATTCAATAATCATATGAATTTAATGTGTTAAAGCTGAAGGGGTAGCTTATGAGACAGAATATCTCTGTTCTGTTATGATTTACTATGTAAATACATCAAATCAATCTTGATTATTTTACTAGTATATATAATATAATTAATAACAATGAGAGTAAATTAAAAAAAAATAATCTAACAACAGCAGAACTGGCTGCTTAAGTTTATAGTGACAGAGAGTCTTAGCAGAACTCCATCTGAAGATGAAAAATGAAAATATATATATATTTGAAGTTCCTATATGAATTTGTAAGAAGACTGCCCTGGAAAATCATCATCCATAACCACAGCATTACTTATGTTCAAGGTGATCCCTGAAAATCACTTGGTCCAATTCCTGCTCTGGTAGGATCAGCTTTGAAGGTAGATAACGTTGTTTCTGACTTTATCCAGCTGAGTTTTGAACATTCCAAGGGCAGAGATTCTGTAGCCTCTGTAGTCAACTTGTACTGATATTTGATAAGCTTCACTGAGAATTTGTATATATATATATATATATAATCAGAATTTAATTCATAATAATTTACATCCTTTATTCCTCCCCCTGTCTCTGATCACCTCTGAAAGGTGACTTTTTTTGTTTGTTTGTTTTTTGTTTTTCCTGTGGGAGCAGGTGTCCTCAGCTACAGAAGTACAGGATATTTCTTGCAATCAAAAGCTTGAACAGATAATATGCTTCCTCAAATCAAAAACTTGAACAGATAATATGCTTCCTCAGCACTTTTGCTAGTGTTGAGGTCTTTAACTTGAAGACAGACACTGTCAAGATGGTGCAGGGAACTGTACTCTTCAGAAAGTCATTGCTTTGGTTGCAGTGCCACTAACAGTCCTATGCTGTCTGAGCAGCTCCTCTAGGATCTCTTCAATGTCTTCTTCTGCATTCAGTGTCAATGCCGCATTTATTCATCCTGGTTGACACATTGATCTTTGTTGTCACTCCACAGCAACAGCTAAACCAGTGCTTCCCAAAAATTGTTGCCTAAGAGCTTGGTATTACCTAATCAATTAACAGGAGAAGCTGGAGGTGTAGGCACATCTTTATCAAGAAACAGAAGAAGAAAACTTTTTTTCTTTTTGAAATAAAAGATAAAGCTTGTTAGCTGCTAATCCCTACTTGCTGGCCCTCTTTACCATGATCCTCACCAGGAAAACGTGAACTACCTTTAATACCACCTTCGTCTTTTGTAGCTACAGAAAAATGCAAAGAAAAATGTGTCCGTATGTTTATTTTGACCTAGTTTATATAGTGATACTATTTCTAGAAAAAACACAACAGCAGAAAATGATGAAAAAACAGGTTACTATATTAATTTATTATAGTATATACTTCTCAATTGTCCTTGTTTTGAAACTGTCTAGTTTTATTACATTTATCAATGCTACTCTTGATTTATGTTACGGTAAGGAATACAAGATTCAGAATATCTGATGGTTAATCTTGAGACATCATTATTGAAAAAATAAGAAATATCACAAAGAAAAAAATAAAAACACTACTTTATTTTCTATAAAAAGCTCAATATAGAGAAGTTAATAGCTACTTAATAATTAATTTGTTTTCACTATAGTCTGCATTTCCTGACCTTTTATTTTATTTTATTTTATTTTTAGTTACATGACAAATGATGATTTAATCCAAGTACAGATTTTACATAATTGTAACATTTTCAAGCATATAAAAAACACTGTTTTCCTAGTGGTATAGAGTAAATTTAATAGAACAATATTCTGGAATTACAATGAATCCATGAAGAGCTTGTATGTTTGGTGAATAGTGAATAATTTTGCGTTTGCAGCACAACAACTTACAGAACAATTTTTATCTTTGCTCAGTGAGCTGAGAATCTGCTAAATTGTTCTTCATTTTCTCAACTCAGCCTTAGCATCATCATCTTTCTGAAGCTGTTGGCATGGATATTCTAAGAAATTGCCTATGTATTAAGTTTAAATTATCTGTCATTATTATTCAGAAAATAATAAGACTGAAAGCAAATCATATCATTAGCAACAGCATTTTCATCGGTAACTTATTTTCTACTCCGTTTACTGCTAAATGTACAGTTTACCTAAAGATAGAGTAAGAGAAGAAATACTGACGAATTAATAGTGAACATGTAAAACACCTAGAATATTACTTTGTTGTAGCATAAGCTGTTTCATAAGAAAGTGTTGTTTCAGAAGAGGTAGGATGTATGTCCTTGTATATAAACTATTGTTTAAAGCTTAAACCAGGATGGTGTTTTATGCGTACATACCTGACATACATGCCTTTAAGAAGGCAAGAAAAAGGGGCAGGAGACCTGCATGAATGAGCTCCTAGCAAAGCTCAAACAGAATATGGAAGTTTACAGCATGTGGAAAAAGGGTCAGACCACTTGGGAGAAATATAGGGACACTGTCACATTGTGCAGGGATGCAACAAGGAAGGCCAAGGCCCATTTAGAATGAAATCTGTCAAGGGACATAAAGGACAGTAAGAAGGGCTACTTCAAATACATTAGTAGAAAAAGGAAGATAGTGGAAAATGTTGACCCACTGCTGAATGGGGCGGGTGCCCTCAAGACAGAGGATATGGAGAATGCAGACTTGCTGTATGCCTTTTTCGCTTCAGTCTTTACTGCTAAGATCAGTCCTCAGAAATCTCAGACCCTGGAGACAAGAGAGGAAGTACAGAGAAAGGAATACTTTTCCTTGGTCATGGAGGACTGGGTTAGAGATCACTTAGGCAAACCTGACACCTGCAAATCCATGAGCCCCAATGGAATGCATCCACAAGTACTGAGGGAACTGGAAGGTGTTATTGCTAGGCCACTCTCTATCATCTTTGAAAGGTCAAGGAGGACAGGAGAGGTGTGTAAGTACTGGATGAAAGCCCATGTCACCCCATTCTTCAAAAAGAGCAAGAAGGATGACCCAGACAACTACAGGCCAGTCAGCCTCACCTCCGTCCCTGGGAAGTTGATGTTGAAGCTCATCCTGGAGGTCATCTCCAAGCATGTGGAGGATAAGAAGGTGATCATGAACAGTCAGCATGGATTCATCAAGGGGAAGTCACATTTGACAAATCTGATATCCTTCTATGATGAGATGGCTAGCTGGGTGGATGAGGGGAGAGCAGTCGATGTGGTCTACCTTGACTTCAGCAAGGCTTTTGACACTGTCTCCCATAACAGACTCATAGACGAGCTCAGGAAATGTGGCCTAGATGAGTGGTCAGTGAAGTGGTGTGTTGGGTCTGTCTAGGATGGAGTCGCCTTTCCCTGCAGCAGCCCACACAGTGCTGTGCTCTGCACTCGTAGCTGGAACAGCACTAGTATCACTCCAGTGTTGTGTCTATTGCTGCATAGTGCTGGCACAGCATCAGGACTCCCTCCAAGCCCCCAGGAGCCAGCAGGCTGGGCAGGTGATGGGGAGGGGACATTGCCAGGGCAGCTGACCTAAACCAACCAAAGGGATATTCCATAACACCTGATGTCATACTCAGCAATAAAAAGGGGGGCTCTCGTGGGGGAGGGGGCTGTCCTCCTGAACAACCGCTATGCGTTTTGAGGCCCTGCTTCCCAGGACGTGGCTGAACATTGCTCGTTGATGGGAAGTAGAGAATAACTTTTTTTTCTTTCTCTCTGTGCTTCCGTGCGGCCTTATTGTTTCTTTTTTTTTCTTTTTCTCCCCATTCCCTTTCCCTTTAATTACATCATTCTCATTTCAAACCTCGAGCTCTTTGTGTTGTATTTTATCCCTCTTCCTCTTTGAGGGGGGGGGGGGGGGTGAGAGAGCGGTTGTGGTGGAGCTCGGCTGCCCACCCGAGTAAAACCACCACAGGTGGATTGATAATTGGCTGGATGGCAGAGGGTTGTGCTCAGTGGTGTGAAGTCTACTTGAAGGCCTGTAGCTAATAGTGCCTCCCAGCGTTCAGTACCAGGTTCAGTGTTGTTCAACATATTCATCAGTGACTTGGATGATGGAACCCTCAGCAAGTTTACTGATGACACAAAACTTGGAGGAGTGGCTGATACCATAGAGGGCTGTGTTGCCATTCAGAGGAACCACGACAGGCTGGAGGGATGGGCTGAGAGCAACCTCATGAAGTTCAAAAAAGGCAAGTGCAGGGTCATGCACCTAAGGAGGAATAACCCCAAGCACCAGTACAGGCTGGGGGCTGACCTTCTGGAGAGCAGCACTGCAGAGAGGGACCTGGAAGTCCTGGTGGACAGCAGGCTGACCAGGAGTCAGAATTGAGCCCTTGTGGCCAAGAAGGCCAATGGTATCCTGGGGTGAATTCGGCCAAGAAAGGTGATCCTCCCCCTCTACTCAGCCCTGGAGAGGTCACACCTGGAGCACTGTGCCCAGTTCTGGGCTCCCCAGTACAAAAGGGACATAGAACTACTGGAGCGAGTCCAGAGGAGAGCTACGAAGATGATTAGAGGGCTGGAGTACCTTTCATATGGGGACAGGCTGAGAGAACTGGGCCAGGGTAGCCTGGAAAAGAGAAGACTGAGGGGAGACCTCATCAATGTGTATAAATATCTGAGGGGAGGGTGCCAAGAGGATGGAGCTATTCTCTTTTCAGTTCTCAGTGACAGGGTGAGAGGCATTGGGCACAAGCAGAAGCACAAGTTCCACATGAATATGGGTGGGCACTTCTTTACTGTAAGGGTGAGGGAGCACTGGAACAGGTTGTCCAGAGAGGTTGGGGAGTCTATTTCTCTGGAGATATTCAAAACCCGCCTGGATGCCATCCTGCCCAACGCGCTCTAGGTGATCCTGCTCAGCAGTGGGGTTGGACTAGGTGATCTTCAGAGGTCCCTTCCAACCTCAGCCATTCTGTGATTCTGTGATTCTGTGACTCTTTTAATAAGAAAATCACAATATTTTCCAACACAGTTGAGGCCCATGTGGAAAAGATTTTATCTGAATTCACAAATAAGTAATGAAGAGTGTTTTCTGTCTTTTCCCTTCAAATACTTCAAAGCTCAGTAGATGTTTAATAACTCAAAGAAATTTGCCAAAATCTTAGTCCTTCTTCTGTAGTCGGATCATAATATTATCTTTTTTTAATAATTAGATGGATATGAAAGGAAATTGAAGTCGAGCACAATATTTTTTTGTTGTTGTTGTTTATTACAGAATCCAAATACAAAGATGAAAACTGTAGTAATTCAAAAGATGTAATAATTGCAGTCAGAGAAAAATTCAAGGATTCTATTCAATTCACATATTTAGCTGTGTATGGTTGTCTAAGACAAACCGTAGAAGTATTTTTCTGTGCTAGTTATAAAGGTAGCTTGAGGTGTTCTTTTAACATGTAATATCAACATTTTGTGATACACCAGTGAAGAGCACTAGTACAAGATGAAATCAAGATAATATGAAAGACAAAAAGACCTCAAAGGTAGACAGCTTGGAAGAGAAAAAAAAGAAAAAAAGAAAAGAAAAGAAAAAAGAAAAAAAAAAGGAAGAAAAGAAAAAAGGAAAAAAAAAAGACCTTTCTAGAGTGCAATCTAGTAAAGACAGTAAACTTGAAAACAGAGAATGTATACAAGAAAAAATCTGACAATAGTGGAACTGAGAAAACTCCTCCAAACTCTGACAACTAAATTAGATGCTTAAAGGCAGTCACAGTTGTCTTATAAACACAGACAGTCATCTGGAAGTCTTTTGAAGCTCTCTAACCTGAGACATCTCTTTGTCAAGTATGAGAACATAGGAAAGACCTATCTCCATACACATCATCTGGAGGTCAGGCAGGAAAAAAGACTTTGGGAAAGTCATAACATATCTAAGGTGAGCCAAGGCCATCTTATAGATATACAGTTACTTCATGTAAAAATAAATAATAAATATTTATTTATTTACTTATTTTATTTTAATTTCTCAAAAATTACAAACCATTCTTAAGCATACAAAATGTGCCATTGGTCTGATTCAGTTCCAAATTCATCTCTACTTAGAAACTTACATCTGGAAGTCCTCACATGTGTTAGGGAACTTAAATCTCATTTTAGCCATGGAATGAATCACAGAATGAATCATAGAATGGCTTGGGTTGGAAGGGACCTTAAAAATCATCTGGTTCCAACAACTCTGCCATGGGCAGAGATGCCACCCACTAGATCAGGTTGGCAAGAGCCTCATAACCTCATAACCAAGACCTAACCTGGTCTTGGACACCTCCAGTGCTCAATCTAGGAATATTCTGGATTGTTTACAGACTGCTGCGTAGCTTTTCCAGGAGGCATGCTGGTGGTTGAAGTCCCCCATCAGGATGAGAGTGTATGAATGTGACACTTCTTGCAGTTGAAGAAAGAATGCCTCATCCACAGGCTCCCCTTGATCAGGCAGCCTATAGTAGACCCCAACCACAAGGTGTCCTTCATTGCTGTGGTCCTTAACTTTCACCCACAAGCTCTCAACCTGTCTGTGGCTCTTTCTCAGAGGCATATGATATTTGTATGTGAGTACTTAGTGCTTTTATGTGGACATCATTATAATTGAAAAGTTTAATTAATTTTAGAAAACCTAGAATTTTTATAATGACATTTTTTATTGCCATGTAAATCTTAGTGGTCATAATAGTAACAATAGTTTTAATAGCAACAATGTATAAAAAATCTGTTTTTATTTATCTGTCTTGCTCAAACCAAATTAACTTTTCAGCACTTTAGCCTTCTGCTTATTGACTGTGGAAAATAATACAACTCCACTTTTTTTTTCTTAATAAGGCGATGGAAAAGGAAATAAAACATGAGGAGACTGCATGCCTTCATGAGAAAATGTTTTTGGAATGCTAGAATGTAGTTTTAATTGCTGTCTACTTTTAAAAGCTTTTTTTTTTTTTTTTGTTTTTCCATGAACAATATTATAAAAAGACTGAAAAGGAATTAGAGATGCTCTTCTTTTATTGCAAATATGTACTTAAATCAGCTCTGAACAACAGTAACTGGAACTTCACTTTTTCAAACAAATGAAATACCTTACTAATAGAGCCTTTCCTTGATTAACTCATTCATTTCTAGGAACAAGGAGAAAACTGCATTACTTAAAACATCAGTGTATGAACTCATATATAATCTATTCAATATTTCACAAAAATCATACTAAATATGTGTATTGCATGCCAGTTTCCTTACTGTTTACCTTTTACTGACGATGTTTAAATGACTAAAATGTATCTGCAAAACTTCTCTACATATGAGGGAGTCAGCAGTTCCTCCCAATTTAGTGTCATCCACAGACTTACTCAGTGTACCTTCAAGTCCTGTGTCCAAGTAATTTACAAAAACATCAAAGAGAACTGGCCCTAAAATGGAGCTCTGAAGAATCCCACTAGAGACTGGCTGCCAGTTTGAAGTAACCCCATTTACTATAACTCTTTAAGAACGACCCATCAGCCACCTCTTTACTCATTGTATTATGTTTTATCTAGATGTATGCTGGGCATTTTGTCCAGAACGTTACTGTGAGAAAAAATATCAAAAGCTTTACTGAAGTCCAGAAGAGATTACATGAACTGATCATGATCAACTAGATCAGTAACCTTGTCATAAAAAGAAATTAAGTTCATTAAGCAGAACCTTCCCCTTGTGAAGCCATCACAGTATCACAGTATCACAGATTTCTAGGTTGGAAGAGACCTCAAGATCATCGAGTCCAACCTCCGACCTAACACTAAGTACTCCACTAAACCATATCGCTAAGCTCTACATCTAAATGTCTTTTAAAGACCTCCAGGGATGGTGACTCCACCACCTCCCTGGGCAGCCCGTTCCAATGCTTAATAACCCTTTCGGTAAAGAAGTACTTCCTAACATCCAACCTAAAACTCCCCTGTCGCAACTTTCGCCCATTCCCCCTCGTCCTGTCACCAGGCACGTGGGAGAACAGACCAACCCCCACCTCTCTACAGCCTCCTTTAAGGTACCTATAGAGAGCGATGAGGTCTCCCCTGAGCCTCCTCTTCTCCAGGCTGAACAAGCCCAGCTCCCTCAGCCGCTCCTCATAAGACTTGTTCTCCAGACCCCTCACCAGCTTCATTGCCCTTCTCTGGACTCGCTCAAGCACCTCCATGTCCTTCTTGTAGCGAGGGGCCCAAAACTGAACACAGTACTCGAGGTGCGGCCTCACCAGAGCCGAGTACAGGGGCACAAACACTTCCCTAGACCTGCTGGCCACACTGCTTCTTATACAGGCCAGGATGCAGTTGGCCTTCTTGGCCACCTGAGCACACTGCTGGCTCATATTCAGCCGACTATCAACCAATACTCCCAGGTCCTTCTCGGCCAGGCAGCTTTCCAGCCACTCTTCTCCCAGCCTGTAGCTCTGCCTGGGGTTGTTGCGCCCCAGGTGCAGGACCCGGCACTTGGCCTTGTTGAACTTCATACAGTTGACCTCAGCCCATCGGTCCAGCCTATCCAGATCCTCCTGCAGAGCCTTCCTGCCCTCGAGCAGATCGACACACGCACTTAGCTTGGTGTCATCTGCAAACTTACTGAGGGTGCACTGGATGCCCTCATCCAGACCATCGATAAAGATATTAAAGAGGACCGGCCCCAGTACCGAGCCCTGGGGGACACCACTAGTGACCGGCCTCCAACCAGATTTGACTCCATTCACCACAACTCTCTGGGCCTGGCCATCCAGCCAGTTTCTAACCCAGCGAAGCGTACGCCAGTCCAAGCCCCGAGCAGCCAGTTTCTTGAGGAGAATGTTGTGGGGAACTGTGTCAAAAGCCTTACTGAGGTCAAGATAAACCACATCCACAGCCTTCCCCTCATCCACCAAGCGCGTCACTTGGTCATAGAAGGAGATCAGATTCGTCAAGCAGGACCTGCCTTTCATAAACCCATGCTGACTGGGTCTGATCACCTGCTTGCCCTGCAAGTGCCGCGTGATGACCCTCAAGATAATCTGCTCCATGAGCTTTCCTGGCACTGAGGTCAAGCTGACAGGCCTATAGTTCCCCGGGTCTGCCCTCCGGCCCTTTTTATAGATGGGCGTCACATTGGCTAGCCGCCAGTCAACTGGGACCTCCCATGATAGCCAGGACTGCCGGTAAATGATGGAAAGCGACTTGGCCAGCTCCTCCGCCAGTTCGCTCAGTACCCTCGGGTGCATCCCATCCGGCCCCATCAACTTGCGCACATCCAAGCTCCGTAGCAGGTCGCCAACCATTTCCTCATGGAAAGCGAAGGCCACATCCTGCTCCCCATCCCCTTCCACCAGCTCAGGGCACTGGGTATCTAGAGAACAACCGGTCTTGCCGCTAAAGACTGAGGCAAAGGCGGCATTAAGCACCTCAGCCTTTTCCTCATCCTTAGTAACTAGGTTTCCCCTCGCATCCAGTAAAGGATGGAGATTCTCCTTAGTCCTCCGTTTCGCGTTGATATATTTGTAAAAGGATTTTTTGTTGTCTTTAACGGCAGTAGCCAGGTTGAGCTCCAGATGAGCTTTGGCCTTTCTAATTTTCTCCCTGCACAGCCTCGCTACATCCTTGTAGTCCTCCTCAGTGGCCCGCCCTTTTTTCCAAAGATTATAAACCCTCTTTTTTCTGCTAAGCACAAGCCGCAACTCTCTGTTGAGCCAGGCCGGTCTTCTTCCACGCCGGCTCGTTTTTGGACACGTGGGGACGGACCGCTCCTGTGCCATCACGATTTCCTTCTTGAGGAGTGCCCAGCCTTCCTGGACTCCTCTGCCCTTCAGAACCGCCTCCCAAGGGACTCGGCCAACCAGCGTCCTGAGCAGCTCAAAGTCAGCCCTCCGGAAGTGCAATACAGTAGTTTTACTGACCATAAACCATAATTAATTCAATAAACCATATTGGCTATGACCAAGGACCCCATTGTCCTTCAGGAGTTTTTCAATAACTCCCAGAATAACTTTCTCCATAAATTATAACTGCTCTGAAGTGAGGCTTACCAGGGTCTTCTTTCTTGACCTTCTTGAAAACTGGGACAATCTTTGCCAGCTTCCGGTTGACTGGGATCTCTCCAGATTCTCAAGACTTGAAAAATAACAGAGGGAGGACTCACAAAGAGCCAGCTCTTTGAGTACCCATGTATGAATCCCATTGGGCCCCATATACTTATATACATCCAGCTGGAGCAAGAAATCCTGCACAATTTCACAGTTGGGTGGGAGTTCATCATTCCCACAATCACAGTCCTCCAACTCAGGATACCTGGGGTCACAGAGCCCATCATTTGTGACGAAGACAGAGGCAAAAAAAGACAGCCCTGCTTTGTCTATATTCCTGTCTGTGAGGTGGCCACCCTCATTAAGGAAAAGACCAATGTTTTTTCTGCTCCCTCTTTTGCTGTGAGAATATTAAAACAAACAAACAAACAAAACCTTTTAATTGGGTCCCACAGTACTGGACAGCTCCAATTCTAATTGATATTTGACCACACAAATTCTCTTCCTGCAATGGCGAACAGCTTCTCTGTAGTCCTTCCAAGTCATCCAACCTCACTTCCAGTGGTTGGAATTAACAATAAAATACAGTTCAAATGTTTTTACAATAAAATTTGTATGATGGCACCACAACTTTGACAAGCATTCCTACAAGAAAAGGAAATTTCACACCCTTACAAATTTTTCTGTCATCATACTATGGTTTCAAAGCATGTAACTGTATCAAATATTATTTCATAAACACATAGTAAGTGAGAATGTTTAATATTGATTAGATGAATAAAGTGACGTTGACCTACTTAGATGTTGTCTAAAAAAT
>NC_137694.1:173572247-173610460 GCF_964034855.1 Anser brachyrhynchus | reverse complement strand
CCCTTCCCTTCCCTTCCCTTCCCTTCCCTTCCCTTCCCTTCCCTTCCCTTCCCTTCCTTCCCCTTCCCTTCCCTTCCCTTCCCTTCCCTTCCCTTCCCTTCCCTTCCCTTCCCTTCCCTTCCCTTCCCTTTCCCTTCCCTTCCCTTCCCTTCCCTCCCTCTCTTTCTCTTTCTCTTTCTCTCTCTTTCTCTCTTTCTCTCTTTCTCTCTTTCTCTTCTTTCTCTCTCTTTCTTTCTTTTCTTTCTCTCTCACTTTTTCTCTTTCTCTCTTTCTCATTCTCTCTCTCTTCTCTCTTTCTCGTCTCTCTCCTTTCTTTCTCTTTTTTCTCTTCTCTCTTTCTCTTTTTTCTTCTTTCTTTCTTTCTTTCTTTCTTTTTTCTTTCTTTCTTTCTTTCTTTCTTTCTTTCTTTCTTTCTTTCTTTCTTCTTCCTCTCTCTCTCTCTCTCTCTCCCTCCTCTCTTTCTTTCCTTCTCTCCTCCTCTTTCTATTCTTTTCTTTCTTTTCCTGTTATATTTTGCAGTGTTGCCTCCTCTGCACATTATCTTGCATCTTCCTCTGTAGCACCCACCACCGGTAGGCCAACATTCAAAGATAATAACGTGGTTTAAATTTATGGTTTTGATTCCTTCTTTGGGATACACACTGGTCGATGTTGTCTTTTACTAAAATGCTCACATGGATGTCATGCAACATTACAGCAAAAAAATATTGCATAACTATATTGCATATTATATATATTGCATATAATATTGCATAACTTGACAAATATTGCATAAATTGACTCAACTCCTCTAACGGCACCACACCGTCTCTCCCGTCAGCTGGCGGCAATGGTCTCCACCAGGCACGGTGCTTTCTCTAGGAAGTCAGTACACACCCAGACCGACTGCCCGCCCAAACATGCGGCAGTTCAGGTCTCCGGATGCGGGGAGTGTCTGAGCCTCTTGCTGCCATCGGCGGGAGGCAGAGAGACCTTGCGTGAGGTGCGAGCAGGTGGACGACCTGGTCCGCATGGTGGCGGAGCTCAAGGAGGAGGTGCAGAGGTTGAGGGATATCAGGGAGTGCGCGTGGGAGATAGACTGGTGGAGCGACTCCCTGCAGGACCGAGGGAGAGGGACCAGGGTGAGACGCTCCAAAGGGGGGTGGACCCCTGCCCTGTCGCCATCGGGCAGAGGGAGGGGACCTGCGAGTTGAGGAGGAATGGAGACAGGTCCCTGCTCGACCTCGCAGGAGATGCCCTCCCCTTCCGGTGCCGCCTTCCCAGGTGCCCTTGAACAATAGGTTTGAGGCCCTGGAGCTGGAGAGACCGGTGGGTGAGGATGAGGTAGGAAGCCTACCCAGGAGGATGCCTGAGGTGAGGAAGTTGACTCCACGCCTCAGGACTGCCTCCACCAAGAAAGAAAGAAGGGTGATTGTTGTGGGCGACTCCCTCCTCAGGGGAACGGAGGGCCCTATTTGTCGGCCTGACCCACACATAGGGAAGTCTGCTGCCTCCCTGGGGCCAGGGTCAGAGACATTATCAGGAAGCTTCCAAACCTGGTTCGCCCCTCTGACTATTACCCGCTTTTGATAGTCCAGGCTGGCAGTGACGATGTTGAAAAGAGAAGCCTCAAGGCTATCAAACAGGACTATAGGGGGCTGGGACGATTGGTGGAGGGAGCGGGAGTGCAGGTGGTGTTTTCGTCCATCCCTACGGGGGAAGGGAGAGGCACGGAGAGGACATGGAAAGCTCGCGTGGTTAATAGGTGGCTCAGAGGCTGGTGCCAGCACAGAAATTTTGGTTTTTTTCACCATGGGGAGCTTTACTCGGCACCCGGCCTGATGGCCCCAGACGGGTCCCTATCTCCAAGGGGAAAACGGATCCTAGGCCAGGAGCTGGCGGGACTCATAGAGAGCGCTTTAAACTAGGTAAGAACGGGGACGGGGCTCAAACAAGGCTTGTTGGAGCTGTGCCGGGGGAAACTGGCTAGGCCGGGGAAGAAGGCGATGGCCCAGATGAAGTGCATCTACACTAATGCACGCAGCATGGGTAACAAACAGGAGGAGCTGGAAGCCATCGTGCAGCAGGCAGGCTACGACTTGGTTGCCATCACGGAGACGTGGTGGGACCGCTCCCACGACTGGAGTGCTGCAATGCCTGGCTATCGGCTCTTCAGGAGGGACAGGCAGCACAGAAGGGGTGGTGGCGTGGCTCTCTACATTAGAGAATCTTTTGATGTTGATGTTGTGGAACTCCAGGCTGGGAATGATAAGGTTGAATCCCTGTGGGTTAGGATCCGTGGGAAGGCCGGCAAGGCTAGCTTCCTGGTGGGGGTCTGTTATAGACTGCCGAACCAGGATGAGGAGACGGATGAGGAGTTTTATAGGCAACTGACAGAAGTTGCAAAATTGTCGGCGCTTGTCCTCGTGGGGGACTTCAACTTCCCGGACATATCCTGGAAACACAACACGGCACAGAGAAAGCAGTCTAGGAGGTTTCTGGAGCGCGTGGGAGATAGCTTCCTGACGCAGCTGGTCAGTGAACCTACCAGGGGTGGCGCCCCGCTAGACCTTCTCTTCACAAACAGAGAAGGACTGGTGGGAGATGTGGTGGTCGGAAACTGTCTTGGGCAGAGTGACCACAAAATGGTAGAGTTCTCTATTCTTGGCGAGGCCAGGAAGAGGACCAGTAAAACTGCTGTATTGGACTTCCGGAGGGCTGACTTTGAGCTGCTCAGGACGCTGGTTGGCAGAGTCCCTTGGGAGGCGGTTCTGAAGGGCAGAGGAGTCCAGGAAGGCTGGGCGCTCCTAGAAATCGTGATGGCACAGGAGCGGTCCGTCGCCACGTGTCCAAAAACGAGCCGGCGTGGAAGAAGACCGGCCTGGCTCAACAGAGAGTTGCGGCTTGTGCTTAGCAGAAAAAAGAGGGTTTATAATCTTTGGAAAAAAGGGCGGGCCACTGAGGAGGACTACAAGGATGTAGCGAGGCTGTGCAGGGAGAAAATTAGAAAGGCCAAAGCTCATCTGGAGCTCAACCTGGCTACTGCCGTTAAAGACAACAAAAAATCCTTTTACAAATATATCAATGCGAAACGGAGGACTAAGGAGAATCTCCATCCTTTACTGGATGCGAGGGGAAACCTAGTTACTAAGGATGAGGAAAAGGCTGAGGTGCTTAATGCCGCCTTTGCCTCAGTCTTTAGCGGCAATACCGGTTGTTCTCTGGATACCCAGTGCCTTGAGCTGGTGGAAGGGGATGGGGAGCAGGATGTGGCCTTTGCTATCCATGAGGAAATGGTTGGCGACCTGCTACGGAGCTTGGATGTGCGCAAGTCGATGGGGCCGGATGGGATGCACCCGAGGGTACTGAAAGAACTGGCGGAGGAGTTGGCCGAGCCACTTTCCATCATTTATCGGCAGTCCTGGTTATCGGGGGAGGTCCCAGTTGACTGGCGGCTAGCAAATGTGACGCCCATCTACAAGAAGGGCCGCAGGGCAGACCCGGGGAACTATAGGCCTGTCAGTTTGACCTCAGTGCCAGGAAAGCTCATGGAGCAGATTATCTTGAGGGTCATCACACGGCACTTGCAGGGCAAGCAGGCGATCAGGCCCAGTCAGCATGGGTTTATGAAAGGCAGGTCCTGCTTGACGAGCCTGATCTCCTTCTATGACCAAGTGACGCGCTTGGTGGATGAGGGAAAGGCTGTGGATGTGGTTTACCTTGACCTCAGTAAGGCTTTTGACACAGTTCCCCACAACATTCTCCTTAAGAAACTGGCTGCTAGGGGCTTGGACTGGCGTACGCTTCGCTGGGTTAGAAACTGGCTGGATAGCCGGGCCCAGAGAGTTGTGGTGAATGGAGTCAAATCTGGTTGGAGGCCGGTCACTAGTGGTGTCCCCCAGGGCTCGGTACTGGGGCCGGTCCTCTTTAATATCTTTATCGATGATCTGGATGAGGGCGTCCAGTGCACCCTCAGTAAGTTTGCAGATGACACCAAGCTAAGTGCGTGTGTCGATCTGCTCGAGGGCAGGAAGGCTCTGCAGGAGGATCTGGATAGGCTGGAGCGATGGGCTGAGGTCAACTGTATGAAGTTCAACAAGGCCAAGTGCCGGGTCCTGCACCTGGGGCGCAACAACCCCAAGCAGTGTTCCAGGCTGGGAGATGAGTGGCTGGAAAGCTGCCTGGCCGAGAGGGACCTGGGAGTATTGGTCGATAGTCGGCTGAATATGAGCCAGCAGTGTGCCCAGGTGGCCAAGAAGGCCAACTGCATCCTGGCCTGTATAAGAAGCAGTGTGGCCAGCAGGTCTAGGGAAGTGTTTGTGCCCCTGTACTCGGCTCTGGTGAGGCCGCACCTCGAGTACTGTGTTCAGTTTTGGGCCCCTCGCTACAGGAAGGACATGGACGTGCTCGAGCGAGTCCAGAGAAGGGCGACCAAGCTGGTGAGGGGTCTGGAGAACAAGTCTTACGAGGAGCGGCTGAGGGAGCTGGGCTTGTTCAGCCTGGAGAAGAGGAGGCTCAGGGGAGACCTTATCGCTCTCTACAGTTACCTTAAAGGAGGCTGTAAAGAGGTGGGGGTTGGTCTGTTCTCCTACGTGCCTGGTGACAGGACGAGGGGGAATGGGCGAAAGTTGCGACAGGGGAGTTTTAGGTTGGATGTTAGGAAGTACTTCTTTACCGAAAGGGTTATTAAGCATTGGAATGGGCTGCCCAGGGAGGTGGTGGAGTCACCATCCCTGGAGGTCTTTAAAAGACGTTTAGATGTAGAGCTTAGCGATATGGTTTAGTGGAGTACTTAGTGTTAGGTCGGAGGTTGGACTCGATGATCTTGAGGTCTCTTCCAACCTAGAAATCTGTGATACTGTGATTTAATGATTAAAAAATCATATTAAAGTTCCATTGATAATTTTCATCTGATAATCGTTTATATTTTGCCTTAATCTTATTGCATCTTTTTATTTATTAATTACTTTTTGTTTGTTTGTTTGTTAAATAGAAATTGAAATTAACCTCTGTTACCTAGTTTTTATTGTGCAGATATATCTGTCCTGGTTTTGACTGGGACAGAGTTAATTTTTCTCCTAGTACCTCATATGTTGTTGTGCTTTGGATTTAGGTTGAGAATAATGTTGATAACAGACAACACACTGATGTTTTAATTGTTGCAGAGCAGTGCTTCCACAGAGCCAAGGACTTTTTGGCTTCTCATGCTGCCCTGCCACTGAGAAGGCTGGGGGTTCACAAGAAGCTGAAAGGGGATGGAACCATGAGAGCTGACTCAAACTGGCCAAAAGTCTATTCCATACCATGTGGTTTCCTACAGAATGAAACTGGAGGGAGATGATCAGGGAGGGCTGGGAATAGGTGCATAGGTGAGCATGTGTATTATGCCTCACTTAGTTTGTGTATTTTTATTTGTTTGTTTTCATTTTCTTTCCTTTTCCTTTTTCTTTTCTTCCTTCCTTCCTTCCTTCCTTCCTTCCTTCCTTCCTTCCTTCCTTCCTTCCTTCCTTCCTTCCTTCCTTCCTTCCTTCCTTCCTTCCTTCCTTCCTTCCTTCCTTCCTTCCTTCCTTTCTTTCTTTCTTTCTTTCTTTCTTTCTTTCTTTCTTTCTTTTTCTTTCTTTCTTTCTTTCTTTCTTTCTTTCTTTTCTTTCTTTCTTTCTTTCTTTTCTTCCTTCCTTCCTTCCTTCCTTCCTTCCTTCCTTCCTTCCTTCCTTCCTTCCTTCCTTCCTTCCTTCCTTCCTTCCTTCCTTCCTTCCTTCCTTCCTTCCTTCCTTCCTTCCTTCCTTCCTTCCTTCCTTTTCTTCCTTTCTTTCTCTCTTTCTTTCTCTCTTTCTCTCTTTCTCTGTCCTTATCTCAGACTATGAGTTCTTTCACTTTTCTTTTCAATTTGGTCACCCATCCTATTGCAGGGTGGGGCAGGGGTGTGGGGAATGGATCGTGTGATGTCTAATTGTCTTCCAGGTTAAACCATGATATTGAATACTGTCATTCCCTAAGGAAAGTCCACAATTCAGATGAGCAGAGTGTTAGCAGAGTATTACATGGAGATTGTCATTCAGACTCAGCAACATACAAGAACTTGGATTACAGAAAATTTAGTATATAATTAAGTTTCCCCCTCCCCCAAACCACACCCATTTTGTCTGACGTGTCAGTTCTAGAGGAACTAAGACCTGTCAAAGACATATTATCTTGGACAGCATTGAAAATGTATTTATTTTTTCACACTCACACAAAGTATTTTGAAACTTCATAAATTTATACACCAAGACTCACAAGTAGAGACTTTTACCTATGTTGTCTCCCTTTGCAGAAATTATATACAAACACAGTGATCCTGTCACTGAAAAAAAAAAAAAAAAAAAGTACAAAAAAGTACATTCAGGAAAAAAAGTATAAATTTAGAATGTAACGTGAAAAAAAAAAAGTCATGTTGAATCCATATTATTATTATTATTTTTAATAATAATAATTAAATATTTTTGTTAACTAAAAAAAATCTTACTATGGAATATGGGAGGGAAAATTAAATTTAAATTACATAATAGTTTTTAAAAGGTTCCCTTTTTTTTTGAAATTGTATCCGTGAAAAAAATAAACAAACAAACAAACAAAAATACAAAACCCCAACTTTCTTCTTGTTTCCTTCTTTGTTTCTAGGTTAATATTTATATTTTTTTTTAAAAAAAAAAGTTTCAAAATACTACAATATATATAAATATAATATATAATATGTTATAACTTAATATCTATTTATATTTTATATATATTAAATATATCACATTCATATATATATAAAGCTTCAAAACATTTTATATATATTTTTTTTTGTATACCCTTTGTATACTCCTTTCTAGATTTCTCATGAATGACAGCTTCTTTCTACTTTCTACAAATTCTATTTTAACAGCTGGTAAGCATAAAAGGCAGTAACAGGCTGCTTTTGTGATAGAAGAATTAAAAAAAATAACGATATCTGACATAGACTTACATTCCAAAATGTCCTCCTCACCTGCTATCTCAGAAGCCAATTTAGTAATCAGAGAGCTCAGGTAATCAGCTTTTCTGGAGATAGAGAAAGATTAAAAATAAAGATAGAGAATAAAGACTAAAAGATAGAGAGTAATGTATCTTTATAATGTAGCCCAGTTCAACTTAAACATCTTAAAAAGTACTGTACTTTCCTCATGACTAGGAAAGAGTAATTAGAGATAACGCTTTCTGAGAACACATGAAATTATCCTATTTAAAGCAGTGAAATAGGTGTGAAATAACTTTTTAAAACTTTGAGTCTAACAGAAAATAACATGTCTGAGAGAATGGCTTGTTAAACTTGACCCAAATTTCAAGGTGACTAGAATCAATTTTTGCCAAGTAAATTATCCAACAAAAAAATTATACTCAGTCTAAATTTCAAATAAACATATACACTTATCTCTATATTAAGAATTAAACAAACATTGTGAAATGGACCTGTTAAACTAATGACAATAATAATAATAAGAATTTTTAAAAGAGAGAATGGAAAAACAGAGATGAAAGATTTAGAAAATCTTTTAAAGTTTGGAATCACAGAATCACAGAATTGTAGGAGTTGGAAGGGACCTCATGAGAGCATCGCGTTCAACCCCCCTACCAAAGTAGATTCCCTAGAGCAGGATGCCCAGGTAGGCATCCAGATGAGCCTTGAATATCTCCAGAGAAGGAGACTCCACAACCTCCCTGGGCAGCCTGTTCCATTGCTCCGTCATCCTCTCCGTGAAGAACTTTTGCATGTTGGTGTGGAACATCCTGTGCTCCATTTCCCTTTGTCCTATCCGCACAAACCACTGAAAAGAGGTTGGCCAAATCCCTCTGTCTCCCACACTTGAGATATTTGTAAACATTGATAAGATACCCTAAATGTCAGCCACTGTAAAAAATTTCTGTCAAAAAAGCCTCCCAATACTAAAGAGTAGAGTATGTTCAAAATAGCCAGCTCATTTCCATCCATTAAAATCCAGGAAGATAATGAGCTTTTTGTGTTAGAGACTGTGCATAATTTTGCAGAATAGAGTTTTCCATTTTAAGCCAAGTTTCCATCATAATACTTTTTAAATTGTTTATCAAGGCTTTGTTATTTTCTAAATTTATTTCATCTGGATTGGTTTTAGAATTCATACATAATATTACATTTCCATTGTTATCTTTTATAAGCCATAGTAAACTACACTTTTTAGCTTATAAATAATTATAATAATACATCAATTCTGAAAAACAGTATTACAATAATTGTCATTTGATATTTTTACAAATTCATCCCCAAACATGAATAACCCATTTATATATGTCATAAAAATAAACCCACTACTTCATAGATATTCTGAATGGGGAAACAACAGTTAAAATGCCAGCCTGATTATATTGCATAGCTATGACTGAGTCTGCCTCACATCATTTTGAAATTATATATTTCAGACATTTATTTTCAAAATTCTGAAGTTCAGTTTAGGTAAGTATACATACAAATCAAACTCTTTTGAAGATAATTTACTGTGCACTTCACATTTTGAAAACATCAGGCATTCAATTTAGACGTGTGTGTACTTTAACAATTTAATTACATTTGCTCTATACAGTATTTTGAATGTATAAAATCATAACCTAGATCATAACTTCAATATAAAACATTCATATTTATTTAAAAATGACAACAAAAATGTATATTTAGAGACCTCTTTCTGCCAAGAAACTGGATAGATAAAGAATAGATAAATTTAGGAAAATGAAACAAAAGAAAAACGAATAGTGTCCTTAGTTAAGATGTTGGATTTCATTTACACGAATTAAAAAGGCGAGGAGTGAAAATAGATGCATATGCATTATAACTTACATTATTTGACCAGTTCCTGACGTTCTGTTGCTTTAGTAAATTATTATATTCCAATTTTCTTATTGGAGAGTGTGGAAAACATCTAAAATGTGGGTAATTAATCCTTGTATACATAGTAAGGTACTTTTAATCAATAAACAACATATCAATCAGTAAAACTACTAGTATAACCTCAAGTAAGATTAATTTTCTTCTGGTATAGTTTTGTTTTGTTTTGTTTTGTTTTGTTTTGTTTTAAGGTTTAGTTCATATGCTTTAAAAAGCAGTTCTTGCACCAATATTTTAATTTCTGTGATGAAAGGTAGACAAATGTTAGTAACTATTCTTAAGTAATAGCTCTGAAGTACAGAAAAGAGACTATAGAGAAGAAAGATGACATTTTTTTTCTGTTCACATGTCCATAGAAAAATATTCAAAATACATCTAAAATTATATGGAAAACTTCTACATTTTATATTAATAGACTTATTAATAAGATAGGAAATAAACTGATAACCAAAAAAAAAAAAAAAAGCAGTCACAGCTACTAGCAGTGACAATATTATATCAGACTATGGGGCTACACTTTGTACCACATCATGTTGCTCTCTGACAACATTTTCTTTCCAATACCTGATGAATTTCTACTTATGGGCTTATGAATTAAAGTTGCTTATAGCACATAACACTATCTACTATTTAGTTTTATTCTATTTATTATAGAAATTGGATGTTGTATTTCTGCATGTCAACTTTTAGACCAATAATATAATTACTTTATATATATATATATATATAATTACTTATAATGATATAATTACTTTTCAAAAATGATTCATTATAGTGGGCAAGATACTGATTTTCATGTCTGGAGGACATACATGCATGGTACAACCAGTCTTCTAAATTCACAGTGAAGTCATGGTTTCTTAAAATGTTATTGGAGAACTTCGAAACATGACAGATTCTGATGTTGAATAGTCTATTCTGGAAGAGTTCATCTGAATTCTTTGCCATAATTTACCCTGGTCGTTTCAGGGATAAGTCCATACACTTTTCTGTTCCTAAGAAAGACAAAGAATTTCAAGTAACTAATAAAAATTGATGAGATGCTAAAGTAAAGCACAAAGAATGTACAACAGCGTTTCTTTGTTTGCTTATTATTATTATTATTTGTTTTAAATAAAACCATGGTTGCTTCTAAGAGTTGAGGATTTCAGCATAGTCTGTGAAATTGTTTAATATCTGACATCAAGTAGATGATTTTACAAATTAAAAAAAAAAAAAGGATTAGTGCTACTTCAAAATGAGAGTAGTTGGATTTGAACTCATTAGGAAGTGGAAACAAACAAACTGTGGATGAAACAGGTCAATCTGTGCTGTTTAAATAAAAAATACTTTTCTAAAAAGTTGCACAAAGTTGTGATACAGTCACGGAGACAAGTGTAAGTGTGTCTGGCTTACTCCACCTAAAAAAAATAATGGTCACCAAACTGATTGCGAACTATCAAAAGGAGGATACCAGTCTTGGATATCTTAACAGTATGAAAATACAATATCATTGTATCAAGGCTGAGCATTTACTGTTCTCTCACGTGAGCTAATATGTACATATATTGAGATATGTAATGGCAAAAAGTAAAGACCTTGAGAGCTGCAAAATCTGTTCAAGCTGACAAGTAAATAACTGAATAATTAATACATACCAGATCCATTTTGCCATAATTATATTTATTAATATGCTTTCTAGTGATTTCCATTGTATCTGCTTCTCTGTCGTCAGATTTCTTTTAGATTTAATTCTGTAAAAAGGAGACAAGAATGAGATCTGTTCTCGCTTTATTATTATTATTACTATTATTATTTTTAATTTTACATTACTCTGTAGATACCTAAACTGGTATATTTATAAATAACAATATGCTGATGCTGCTTAAAATGTAGACTCTAATAAAACATAATTTTATATATATATATAAAGAGAGAAAAAAATGTAAGAAATGGAAGAGAAATAAAGAAAAATAAATAAATAAACAACAGTGTTTTTGTTGTTGTTGTTGTTGTTGGAAAAAATACAAATATGACAACATTAATCTCAGTAAATTTTCTGAGTCTAGCTGAAATTTGGTTACCTAGTAGACATGTTTTAATTGTTACTGAATCTATTCTTTCTGACCCAAGATGTCACATCACTGTAGCTGAAGCTGTGCTTGCTAAGTCATTCTGGCATTAATCTCATTTATTGTTTGCAAGACCACAGTTCTCTTATTCATTGGTCGTACCCTTGGCAATGCAGGTCACTGTTATCTAACAGCAGAATCTACAGCTGCTCTTGCTGACTTCAATTTGAGTCTTATTTCCTTGGCAAAGGTCATATACAAGCAATTGAAGTTAATTTTATGAGACATCTGTTATATTTGTGGTTATAACTATTCAAGATAGCCCTCAAAAATAACAGTTGCTAAAAGGAAATGTGAATGCTATCTGGCACCTTAAGACTGAAGGAAAACAAACGAAAGAAAATATAAGAAGTTTTTTGACAATTACAGTTGAACACGACAAAGTACAAAATTATATTAAATGAAGAAACCCATACTTTGGGGTCTGAAATACATTCACTTTTGCAAAATCTGAAAAGTACAACTCCAAAGCATTTTATGCTTGTAAATCTAGAAGAATCTTCTGAACATTAATATATTGCAATAACAAAATACATATATAGTTAAATATCTAAATGATATATCAACTACTATATATTTTTTTTTCCAAACACCCATATGATACAGAATTATATTAGATCATTGTCTATTTATATCTGGAAAAGAAAAGAAATAAAATGGTGACTATGTAGAATGTATTATTATTATTATTATTATTATTATCATCTAGCGTTTTCTGTTTTTTGTTTGTTTGATCGATTAATTAGTTTTTTGTTTAGATAATGTTTCCTTAGATAATATTTCCTTAAAGTTATATTGTTTCAAATTAAGAAATAAGCAGGAAAAGTGTTTATATTCATTATAAAGCATATCATCCTTCTGCATAATGTGTGCCCAGAAGCATATTATGTTTTTTTTCTCCTGAAATGTAGGTGTCTTAGAGTTAGTAAACCTAGACACTCTGTACTCCCTAAAGTACAGAGTACTTTATTTAGTAATATAAATATACAAAATTGAATATTTTTCTTCAGTGGAAATGAAAGATGAGGATGTTATATTATTATTGTTATTGTTATTATTATTTCCATCAATGTACAAAACAGCAATCTAGCCTTTTGCTCATGGATTTTTACGAGTTTAGGGGTAATATGTTCCTCGAAGACAGCCACAGACAGTTGGATTTGGTGTCATATTGCCTTAAGGATTTCAAGAATTAGTTCCTTCAGTTTTTTAGTTTCTTAAGATTGTGTGTATACACAGACACACACACACACACACATATATATATATATTTCCTTAGGGTAAAGATCCTTAGGGATCTTTACTGAGTACTTCTTAACCTGCGCAAGTTCTCCTGGAACATTTATTTCTCTCAAGTGTGTTACTCTCATAATATAGAATTTACCATTAGATTTTTTCTGATGTGACTGGGCTGTACTACAAGATTTCTTGATGTTTGCATTTAGAAACTTTGTATCCCTCATATCCCCCACCTCCTCTTCCCTCCATTTTTTTTTTTCCCCTGCATATTCTCTCTTTGCAACTCTCTATACACTGAAAAATTATTCTGTTTTCCTGCAAAATACTTTGGAAGCTGAACAAAACCCAGATGGCTGTCTGAAGGAACAGTCTCCCAGGAAATACACAGAATGCTTACAATACTCACAGATGCTTTTTCCAAGGGTACTTCTGAAAATACCATTAAACTTAAGAAATATGATTTGACATTTCCACAAAGATTTCTCTCTGCTAAGTAGTGCCACATATTCCTTTTTTTACATATATGATTACACTAGTTTCTATATAAGCAAATTCCATCATTTCTCTTGAGACTGAAATATAGATGGGGTCAACTGGAAAATGACCCTATCCAGTCCCTCTTTTAACCTTAATCATGGCACTAAGAGAAATTCCCCAATACTATAAACAGCCAAAAAATTTGAGATTAAACCAGTTCTAAGCCAATGTCACACCCTTGCTATAACTTAAATTAGTTTAGCAACACTTACGCTTTCCACACATCAGTTCTTCTCTGTCTCCAACTATTGTGACTTTGTTAAGACACTATCAGTTGTATATATTTAATTCTATTAGGTGCCTTTTTAAAATAAATGTGGTACTTTTTACAATAATATTTGTTTTGTGTTCTGAGATGGACTATATACAAATCATACCAATCTTGGCTGTGGTTGAACTGCTTCCACATTCTGAGGATACATCCATATGTACCACTTGCATCCACATCTCCCATTTGCCATTAAAGTACTTTAGTACTTTTTCCAGGAGACACAGTAATCCCAGTTAAATCTTTTAGAACTATTCATACAGTTAATTGTATATCAACCTTCTTGCTGGGACCATAATAAACCTCAAAATTTGTATATTGTACAGCTAGAAGGTGATCATATACAAATTGTGATTATGATTATATGGCTAGGACCTCTTTTCTGAAGGAAACATTATGTGCAGTTAGGGTAGTCTACTTTAGATAGGGTGGACTTTGACATTACATAATGATACATTTGTTGGTTACTGTGGCATAAAGAATAGAATACTGGTTGTACTGAGTCAACCAAAGGTCCATCTAGCCCAGAATACCACTGGGTGTCTGGGGAAGAAAGAGGAAAGCATGAAAGATACTTCTGTTAAAGTAGAGCTACATAATTACCATATAATTAATTTTTAATGACTCTACTAACTGTGTTTAAAATGAAATAGCTCAACTCCTTGTTTCATAGGAAGAGTAATCACTGGATAAGTAGATGCAGTCAATGTTTTAAAGATCTCTATCAGTCTTCTCCTATGTATACTTTTTGAAGTTTTCTTCTCTCTTTCTCTCCCTCTCTTTTTCCATCTCTCTTTTCCCCCATTGGTAATCTACTCTGCTTATATCCTCCTATCTGTGCTTAACGTTACAGGTATCGGAAGCTTTGTAGCTACTGTCACTTAGAACAACTTTTCTTTGTTTCTCTGCTTCAATGTCTCAGCATATCATTTCATATTTCAAACATACTTTTTCTTCCTTGACTGTTCTTATTTTGTCTCCCTCTCTACCATTATTCTTTTTAAATTTATTAACCAACTTTGAAAAACTGCATATTGTACATATGATAATAAAGTCAAGATATTGTAATGGTGGATGTTCAGAAAGATTTGTCACTATCACAGGTTTTGTTTGTTTTAATTACATATTAAACGTGTTAAAATAAAATTTTACTAAAGTGATACAGACATTATTGCCTCAGTTCAGTTGGCCATGTATTTCCTACCAAATGTCTTCTGAGACATCCTAAAGTACCCCAACTGGCTTCCAGCTGCCACTTCAGAAAGATCCCAAAGGCTACCACCCCTTCCTACTTTTTCAAGTATGATCAAACGATGCTGTGACAAGGAAACTCCAAAATGTGAAAAATGATTTTATGTCCCTTGGAAAAGTCTTGAAGGGATCAGGAGCACAAGTAGTGTTCTCCTTTGTCCTCCCGGTTGGTGGCTGGGACCCAGGAAGAAGGAGACAAAAGGACCATGTGAATGATTGGCTGCAAGGCTGGTGCTATGCCTTGGATTTGGGTTTCTACAACCTTGGACACACTTTTGAGGGAACGGGCATGCTGATGCCAGATGGGGTGCAACTGACTGGGTGGGGTTCTGGAAACACGATACTACAAATAGCCCAGCTGAAATGCCTCTACACCAATGCAAACAGCATGGGAAACAACCACTCTCTTGTGTGTGTTAAAGAATGCGCTAATAAAGGACAGGTTCTGACTGGGGTTTTCTACAGGCCGCCTGATCAAGGGGTGCCTGTGGATGAGGCATTCTTGCTTCAACTACAAGAAGTGTCACACTCACACTGTCTCATACTGATGGGGGACTTCAATCACCAGGATGTCTCCTGGGAAAACTGCACAGCAGGCTGCAAGCAATGCAGCAGATTCCTAGAGTACACTGAGGATGACTTCCTGGTCCAGGTATTAGACAAACCAACCAGAGGAGAAGCGTTACTTGACCTGGTGCTCATCAGTGCAGAAGAACTCATTAAAGAAGTCAAGACTGGAGGCAGTCTGGGCTGTAGTGACCACGCCCTGGTTGAGTTTGTGATCTTGAATACAGGCCTGGCTAAAATCAGGACCCTGCAGTTCAGAAGAGAAAAATTCCAGCTATTTAAAGACCTAGTGGATGAGATCCACTGGAACACTGTCCTCAGGGACAAAGGAGCTGAACAGAGTTAACTCTGTAACAATGTTTTCCTTAGAGCACAAAATCTCTCCATCTCCGAGAAGAAAGCAGGCAGGGAGGGCAGACAATGGCAAGGTTGAGCAAGGACCTGCTGGTCAAACTGAGGCACAGGAAGGAAATGCACAGGCAGTTGAATCAGGACATGTGGCCAGGGAAGTGTACAAGGATGCTGTCCAGATGTGCAGGGATGGGATCAAGAAAGACAAGGCACAGATGGAAGCTTGGCAAGTGATGCAAAAAATAACAGGAAGGGATTCTAAAGGTGCATTGTCCAGAAAAGTAAGGCCAATGAGCATGTACCCCCTCTGAGGGATGAGAAGGGTGAACCGGTAATAACAGACATGGAGAAGGCTGAGCTACTCAACAACTTCTTAGCCTCAGTCTTCACTGCAGCCGGGATTCCCAAACCTTTAGTTACCCTGAAACTGTAGATGGAGGCTGGGGGAGAAAAATCCCTCCAACTGTAAATGAAGAACAGGTTCAAGATCACCTGATAAAATTGAGCAGATACAAGTCTATGGGACCTGAAGACATGCATCCCAGGGTCATGAATGAATTGACTGATGTAGTTGCCAAGCCTCTCTCCATCATATCTGAAAAATCCTGGCAGTCAGGTGAAGTCACTGGTGACTGGAAAAGGGGAAACATCACTCTCATTTTTAAAAAGGGTAGAAAGGAGGACCTAGAGAACTATAGACTGCTGAGCGTCCACTCTGTGTCTGGCAAGATCACGGAAAAGATCCTCCTGGAAGCAATGTCAAGGCACATGCAAGACAAAGAGGTGATCTGAGACAGCCATCATGGTTTCACCAAGGGCAAATCATGCCTGACCAATTGGGTGGCCTTTTATGATGGAGTGACTGCATTGGTTGACAGGGGAAAACCAAGTGATATAAACTGCCTGGACATCTGTAAGGCCTTTGACACAGTCCCACATGACGTCATTATCTCCAAATTGGAGAGAAATGGATTTGATGGGTGGACCAGTCAGTGGATAAGGAGCTGGTTTGAAGGTTGCACCCAGAAAGTGGTGGAGTGGCTCTATGTGGCTCTATGTCTGAGTGAAGGCCAGTGACAAGTGGTGACCCTCAGGGTTCTGTCCTGGGACTAGTACTGTTTAATATCTCTGTCAATGACATAGGCAGTAGGATTGAGTGCACTCTCATCAAGTTTGCAGATGACACCAAGCTGAGTGGTGCAGTTGATACAGCAGAAGGAAGGGAAGCCATCCAAAGGGATCTGGACTAGCTTGAGAACTGGGCCCATGTGAACCTAAAGAGGTTCAACAAGCCCAAGTGCAAGGTCCTGCACCTGGGTCAGGGCAATCCCAGACATAGAATCATAGAATATCCTGCGTTGGAAGGGACCCATAAGGATCATTGAGTCCAGCTCCTGGCACCACACAGGTCCACCCAAAAATGCAGACCATGTGACTAAGCGCACAGTCCAAACGCTTCTTAAACTCCAACAAACTTGGTGCAGTGACTACTTCCCTGGGGAACCTGTGCAACAACCCTCTCAATTAAGAACCTCTTCTTGATGTCTAGCCTAAACCTCCCCTGCTTCAGCTTGACGCCTTTCCCTAGGGTTCTATTGCTTGCCACTAAAGAGAATAGATCAGCGCCTTCCCCTCCACTCCTCCTCGTGAGGAAGCTGTAGACTGCAATGAAGTCTCCCCTCAACCTCCTCTTTTCCAGGCTGAACAAACCAAGTGACCTCAGCCTCTCCTCATACATCTTACCCTCTAGGCCCTTCACCATCTTCGTAGCCCTCCCCTGTACACTCTCCAACAGTTTTATATCCTTCTTGTACTGTGGTGCCCAGAACTGCACACAGTACTCAAGGTGAGGCCGCACCAGCGCAGAGTAGAGCAGGACAATCACTTCCCTCGACCAACTAGTGATGCCGTGCTTGATGCATCCCAGGATACTGTTGGCCCTCCTGGCTGCCAGGGCACACTGCTGGCTCATATCAACTTGCTGTCAACCAGAACACCCAGATCCCTCTCTGCGGGGCTGCTCTCCAGCGTCTCATCAGCTAGTCAGTACATATAGCCAGGGTTGCCCCTTCCCAGGTGCAGGACCTGGAACTTGCTCTTGTGAAACTTCACGCGGTTGGTGATCGCCCAGCTCTCCAATCTGTCCAGATCTCTCTGCAAGGCCTTTCCACCCTCAACAGAGTCCACAACTCCTCCAACTTTATTATCATTAGCAAATTTGCTCAAAACACCTTCTAGTCCTACATCCAAATCATTTATAAAAACATTGAAGAGGACTGGCCCTAAAATGGAGCCTTGAGGGACCCCACTAGTGACCATCTACCAGCCAGATGTGGCCCCATTTACCACAACCCTTTGAGCCCTGCCTATCAGCCAATTGCTCGCCCATCGGATGATGTTTTTGTTTAGCTGTATGCCGGACATTTTGTCCAGTAGGATCCTATGGGAAACTGTGTCAAAAACATTACTGAAATCCAAAAAGATCACATCAGCTGGTTTCCCTTGATCGACTAGATGGGTGATCTTATCATAAAAGGAAATCAAATTTGTTAGGCAGGACCTACCCCTCATGAACCCATGTTGGCTGGGACCAATGACTGCATTTTCCCCCAGGTGCGCTTCAATAACTTCAAGGATAATCTTCTCCATAATTTTACCAGGCACTGATGTGAGACTGACAGGCTCATATGTAGAGTCATTAAGGTTGGAAAAGACCTTCAAGATCATCTGGTCCAGCCATCACTGTAGTATCAATGTCACCCACTAAGCCAAGTCCCTAAGCACCATGAGTACAGACTGAGAGAAGAGCTCACTGAGAACATCCCTGGGGACTTAGGGCTTCTTCTGGACAAAAGGTTTGACATGAGCTGGCAGTGCACACTTGCGGGCCACAAGGCCAACTGCATCCTGGGCTGCATCAGCAGAGTGGCCAACAGGTCGAGGGAGGTGATTGTCCCCTTTTACGCTGCCCTTGTAGGGCCCCACCTGGAGTACTGCATCCAGGTCTGGAGTACCCAGCACAGGAAGGCTGTGGATAAGAATAGGTCTAGAGGAGGGCCACAAAGATGATCAGAGGGCTGGAGCACCTCTCCTATGAAAAAAGGCTTAGAGAGCTGGGTCTGTACAGCCCAAAGAAGAGGAGGCTCCAGGGGAAGCTCATTGCAACCTTTCAATACTTAAAGGGGGCTTATGAAAATGATGGAGAGCAACTTTTTACTCAGTCACATAATGACAGGAGAATGGTAAATGGTTTTAAACTAGAAGAGAGGAGATTTAAGTTAGAGGTTAGGAGGAAATTCTTCACTCAAAGGGTGGTGAGACACTGGAACAAGCTGCCCAGAGAAGTTGTGGGTGCCCCATCCCTGGAGGTGTTCAAGGTACCTTGTCAGATTTGGTCAGCCTGATCTAGTGTGTGGAATCCCTGCCCACGTCAGGGGTGTTGGAACTAGATAGTCTTTAAGGTCCCTTCCAGCTTGAGCCAATCTATGGTTCTATGATAATTCTATGATCCTATGATTAAGACAATTAAGAATGTTATTTCTCCCCTAAAACAGATTTAGAGACAGATCCAATGAACAGAATTTCATCTGTTTAAGAATACACTGCCTGAAAAAGCTTGGTCTCGGCTTCAGTAGAACAGTTCTTAGTGCTGTGCATACTGCCTTAATTCTCTAAATGTTTAAGTATGAATATATGCACACTTAGGCTGTAGTTCACATGAACTAGACTACTGAGTGGTACCGTAAAAAAAAAAAATCATTTATCAACACTCTCAGGTGGGTTTTGTCACTTAACCGAAATCTGCAATTAGACACCTCTGTCTGTTTTGACTCACAACTAGAAAATACCTTTTACTGTCTCCCCCAATATGGCTTTAATCATCTAGATCATTGCTTGATATTTCTGAAAACAGAAAAATCATCTGTTTTCATCACTGCTGTTGAAGTTCAACAGTTTCTGTGGTCTTTGTTTTAAGCTTATTACAGCTATTGACCCACAACAGTCTGCTTATGGTGGCCTTACAAACCACACATTGTAACATACTTTTGATATATTAGAAGACTAAAATGTTACCGTAAAATTCAGTCAAAGAAACTCTCTGAGACTCAATCTGGAGTTTCAGGAAGCAGGCATTCTTTAATTGTAGTGTCATACACACAGGGGATCACTCTACCTAGCGAGCATGCTGAATTGTTCAAGCCACAGGGGTTAAGTACAACCAAAACGTATGCATTCATTCAATTAAAAAAAATTAAAAAAAAAAAAAAGATAATTAATATATCCACACTATTTCTGGGATCTCAGAATATGCATGTTTATTTCTCCTGGTGGTCCTTCAGGTTCTTCCAATGTTTGTTGATAATCAGTTTAGGTATGCATACTAAGCTAAGTCATTTAAACATCCAAGGACATATGCATACTATGAGTTCCTCACCTAATCTTTTCAAACACATCCTCCAGGCCTGGGTCATTATTTACATCTACATTTTTTCTAAACCTCTTTCTGTCTAACTAAAATATTAAAAGTTTGGCCTACCTGTTCATAAAACCTTTCAGATCTGGCTCTATTATTCTATCAGGAAGAGAACTATATGTCCTTCTGACTCAGTATCAAAAACATCTGCACCTACAACACAAGTCTAAACAGAGAAACCTTGATCAAACTGGTGATGGTGAGCAAGGGATTGGAGTGCATGAAAAAAATTAAATCTCTTCCTCGGTATGTTTTATAGATTAGCTTCTGGCTAAAAAATAATTAATTAATCAATCAAGTCCACTAAGAACAAGAAAGACCATCTGGATCAAAATCTCTCATATTTCCCCACTGTGAACTAAAATCAGATTCCTTAGGGAGGTGCTTTAGACTGTGTCTCTGTTAGACAAATGAGAGATGGATTGAGCTTGTCATCCTTTGCTTATTCTATACTTAGGATGAAAAATGTTTTTCAACAGTGTTCAAGGAGAATCATTGCCTTGAAAATTAACCAAAGTTCATGACTATAATTTCCTGTAAAATACTCTGTGAATTCATTTTTGGAGGGCTTGTAATCAGGAAAGGACAGAGCTTGTTGTCCTTCCTTGTAATAAAAGCACCTGCTTGGAAAATTGATGTGACTGGTACCCCCTGCTCCTAATCTCTGGCGGCATGGTTAACATAACCAACCATAACACAAATATCCATAACATGTAAGCAGGCTGTTAATGTTACCTCCTGCCCCCTTCCCTTTCTCCCTTTCTTCCCTTTCTCCCTTTCTGGCCCCAGGGTATGGGGTCATCCATAGTCGGGGTGATTAAGAGCAATAGTGTTATTAAGACCCAAGTGTTGGATCAACATATTGGAACATATTGGGAGCATTGATTGACAAGATGATTAAGTCCATTGTTGTTATCAGTAGTCAGTTGCTAGGTTGCCAGGAGATTGTGACATTTGCTGGGAGCAGGAAAGCCTATCAACACAGGGAACACTATCTATAAAATCAAGCAGCAGCAAGCAGTAAGCGGGACTGAGACAGAAACTGCTGTTAGACAAGAAAATCTCATTATCTTTTGGTGGCCAAGAACACCTGCAGCATCATCTTCTTTCTCCTAGGATTGAGTGAATGACACATGTTCTTTTATATAAAGCCCAAGTCTAGGTTATAAGTGTGTGACATACTGATTGATAACAATTTTACCTGATATGCAGAGGATCGACCCACACGACTGAAAAGCCTGTAAAACTGAGAATTCTAAAAATTCTGTGCAAATATAAGTTAAGCTAAGTGCTAGAAATTGTAGATAATAAGCTATGCTGATTGATTTATTTTGTGTGTGTGTGTGTGTATGTAATACTAAATCCCTAATTATAACCACAGTCCTGTGGTCAGTCCTCATTGTGCCAAGGATCCCTAAAGTGCCCTGTTCCTGATAGTATCAGTGACGATTTTTTCTGTAAATTTTCAGAAAAATGAGAAATATTAAACAGGGTTCTATGTTCTCTCATGTAATTATCTCAGTGCTCCTTTTTTTTTTTTTTTTTTTTCCATGTATTCCACAGTAGCTCACTCTAGCATTCATAGATGATCCAATATTCCAATAAATTAATGCCGATTCCTTGAACACATCTTATTTTAGGCGTTGAAAACACTTGCCGTAGTGAGGTTTGTGTCCATCAAAACTGAAGAGATAAAATATTGTAATATATGGTGTCTGGGGTTATTAAGTTTAGAGAAAAGAAGGTTCCAAGGAGACCTTATAAAGGCCTTCCAGTATTCTTAAACTGAGTCTACAAGAAAGCTGGAGAATGACAGTTTGTCAGGGACAGCAGTGATAGGACAAGAGGTAATGGTTTTAAAGAGAGGAGATTTAGATTAGATGTTAGGATATCTTTACTACTAGGGTGGTTACGCACTGGAACATATAGCCCAGAGAAGCTGTGGATGCCCCACGCCTTGAGACACTGAAAGCTAAATTGGATGGGGCTTTGGGCAATCTGTCCTAGTGGCAGGTGTCTCTTACCATGGCAGGCATGTTGGAACTAATGATGCAGTGAAAACTCAATAATCAAAGTTATTAAGTAGGTATTCCTTATTACGGTGTTGCGTGCATGGGGGATCGCTCCACCTAACACACACACCAAGGATTACTGGCAGTATACTTATATTAGTGCGATATATACATATTCATTTAATTTCCCCTTAGTCTTTTGCATATTCATCAGATCTCCGAATAATCATTAGCATAGGTTCCTGCCCCTATTTGCATGCGTACTGGAGTCCTTGGGTGGTCGTCTGGTGTACTCTGGTGGTCTTTTGATGAAGGCCAGAGGTCTTCCTTGCTGCTAAACTTATGACCTTTCCTTTCTTTAACAGACTTCAGCAGTCAAGCCAGTTCTTGCTGGTTCCATTATCTATGCATGCAGTCTTTTACTCCCTTATCTTTTGGGTTGTTAACATACAATTGTGTTAGCTAAGACCTACAGAATCAACATCCTTTATCTTGTTCCCTGTCTCACTAGATAATCTTTAAGTTCCCTTCCAATCACTATTATCCTGTTTGTATATTTAAAATTAGTAATTTGACAAAATTACATAGCAGAATGACAGTAAAGTCAATTAATGTTTCTTCTAAGTTTCTCTTACAAGTTAGACAGACAATGATATAATGATAGCAGAACAATAAGTGTGTGACATCATAGAGGATATTTTTCAAAAGGAGATCCTCTCTAGCACTTTTCAGTTTCATCAGGTCAACATGTAAAACACATTGTTTCTTTGAGGTTCCTAACACATTGTTAGGTCTGAAATTTACTTTACAGTAAAGAGACCAACTAGATACATGTAAGAATATAAAAGAATTTTAGAAATAGAATTGCTATATAACAAGCATTTTTAATTACCTAACTTTGCCACAATCCATTCTATGAAATAGTTCAGAAATTTATGATACAAATAATATGTATAAACAATAATCGCGTATGAAATATTTCAAAAAATATATACATTTGGTATGCAAAAGATTTAAAATCTTATCTATTGTGATTAAAGAATCACAGAATAAGTTAGAAGGGACCTCTGGAAGTCATCTGGTCCAACCCCCTTTTCAGGCAAGAATATTTAAAACAGGTTGCCCAGGTAAATGTCCAGGTGTTTTTTGAAGATTTCCAAGGAGGGAGACTCCATAACGTCTCTGAGAAACCTACTCCAGTGTTCTGTCACCCGTGCACCAAAGTGTTTCTTGATATTTAAATGGTAACTCTTGTGTTTCAGTTCTTGCCCATTGCCTCCTGTCCTGTCACTCATCATCACTTAAAGAGTATGGCTGTTTTCTTTACACCTTCCCTTCAGGAACTTATGCAACTTCTCTTTATGTATTTATATTAATAAATGGATAGATAAAAAGAAATAAATTATTCATATGCATATAGATTTAAGTAACAGTAGCATTGTGGGACCGTTAAGAAATTTTAAACCAGTGTCCTGGTTTTGGCTAGGGTAGAGTTAATTTTCCCCCTCATAGCTGGTAGGATGTGTAGTGGGTTTACGTGGCAAGGTTTTGGTAGCAGGGGGCCATAGGGGTGGCTTCTGTGAGAAGAATCTAGAAGCTGCCCCATGTTAGGTAAGGGTCCCGCTGCTGACCAGAGCCGAGCCAATAAGTGACGTTGTTTGCACCTCTGTGAAAGCATATTTAAGACAGGAAAATCAGTGGGAGAACTGTCCACTTTTAAGGCAGCACTTGGAATTTATCTGTGACATTCTATGACATCTAAGAAGGCTTAATCCATGATCACATGACTGAATCCCAATATAGTTTACATTTTAGATAAATTTAAATTTCATCTTTAAATTTGGCTACATTATTCATGTCTTTAGTTAATTGAAAGAAATCCCATTTCTGGTATCTACCAGAAGCAGCAATAGATTTTAAATTTAGTAAGGTGTTAAAGTTGTGCACATCTGCAGAAGATATGAACAAGAACCAGTGATGTAGGTTGTTGTTGCTGTTACGCAGATACGTGCTTTGAAGTACTCTTTACAATCTGGCTAACGCCCTAATACAAAAGATAAGACAAGATGACAGAATCACCATTTAAAAATGCAATCTATGCTGGAGAAGTGATCACTAACATGGCCTCAGAAATCATAGACCAGTTTAAATGTGAAACTGTTGATTGTTCTTTATGAAAATATAATGTTACACATATTATTGAAGATTTTCTAGTAAAAGAGAAAGGCTTTCAGTTTTTATGTATTTCTGTGAATGTGGCAGGACAATCACATCAAACAGAAAAAAAAAAAAAGAAAAAAAAAAAACAACAGTTTGACCCAGCTTTCGCTGAAGCCATTTACCTAAATGTGGACAGAATTGGAACTGGACTAACTAGACAATGAATGGAAAGTAGGTCATTTCTGAGTAGTTAATGATTGAAAAAGCCATTTACCAGAAGAAGATCCTCACCAGGGTGAAATAGACAGGAACGTTTCCATTTGCAATTTTAAAATGCCTAAAATTCATCTAGCAGTTAGACGAGACTATTTGAATAGAAAGTTTGTAATATTTTAGCAAAACAAAAAAACAAACAAAAACTAACTCCTTTTTGTTTTGTTATTGTTATGGCTTTGTAATAACCACAATGTACTTTTCCCCTTAAGGAAATACATTACATGAAGAAAAAAATTCTTATTGAAAACACATTAAAATAATTATGACCTCCTTCAGCCCAATGAGAAAATAGTTTTGTAGCATTTTACCCAAAACTACTTCACATATGGTTCATAAAATAAAATAAAATAATAATAATAATAATAATAATAATAATAATAATCTCTCTTTTTATAGTATAGGTTGATTTTTAGAGATTGAGACCAGTAAAATTAAAATGAATATCTGGACTTTGTATGTCTGTGTTTCATAGACTATTGTAATTTTTTTTATTGTAATTTTTAGTGTAATTTTTTACCTATCTCAGATACAGCACTCTTAAAGCACTCTTTTAAGTTTCACTGTAGTTAATTTATAAACTGAGAATTGAATGTTAGATATCAGAACCCCTACAGCTATAAAACTATTCTCAGAATCTTTTTAACCAAAACTCTACAATCTAATTTACTTATGACATATTACATTGAAAATATATTTCTTCTGAATGAGTTTAAGTGTACAGCATGACAAAAAAAAATAAAAATAAAAATAAACACTTTTCCAATTAAACAAACAAACAAAAAGCTGTGGTAAAATTTTGTAACCATTTCAGAATTTATTTCTCTCCCCCAAATTTCTTGAATTCTTTTTGATTTGTTGTACACATGATGGAAATGTTGTAAAGATGGGGGCTTTCAGATACCTCCAAAAAAATTACACTATTTGGTAGAAAGGGCAGTTTTTAAAAAGATTTTGGTTTTGAACACCCTTACATAGGAATAAGAATTGACACTGGTACTTCTGTATTTTGGTTAAGTTCTATAAGCATTTTCAGAAAACAACAGCAACAACAACAACTTTTTTTTTTTTCTTTCTTCAAAGAATAAAAGAAATAACACTGATTACTGCTTAATAGCAGAGTCCAGTACCATTAGTATGTACCAGACCTTTTTTTTTGAGTGCATTATGAATTTGCATTTGGCTAGCTCATGTTGAGAGCTTTGGTGGTTTGGTGGTTTACAACCACCTTCTTCTATGGTTGTTCTCTATCCATTCATTGCCTAGCCTGTACTCATATTTGTGATTGCTCTGACTGATGTGCAACACCTTGTGCTTGGCCTTGTTGAACTTCATGAGGTTTGCATAGGCCCACCTCTACTGCTTGTCAAGGTCCATCTGGATGGCATCCCTTCTCTGCAGTATATTGACCACACCACTCAGCTTGGTGTTATCCACAAACTTGCTGCAGGTGCACTCAGTCCCGCTGTCCAAGCCACTGATCATAAATAATACTGGTTCTAAAACCAACCCTTGAGGAATACTACACAACACTAGACTCCACATGGACATCAAACTCTCTGTGTGACCATCCAGACAATTCCTTATCTACCAGGTGGTCCATCCATCAGATCCATGCCTATCCATTTTGTAGAAAAGGATGTTGTACAGGACAGTGTCAAATGTTTTGCACAAATACAAGTAGATGGTGTCAGTTGTTCTTCTCCTATCCTCCAATGCTGTAACCCTGTTGTAGAAAGCCACCAAATTTGTAAGGCACAATTTGCCTTTAGTGAAGCCATGTTGGCTGTCACCAATCACCTTTCTGTTCTTTGTGTGCCTCTGCATAGTTTCAAGGAGGATCTCTACCATGATCTCACCCAGCACAAAGGTGAGACTGACTGGGTTTTTGTTCCCTGGGTCTTTTTACCCTTAAAAAAAATAAATAAAATAAAATAAAATAAAATAAAATAAAATAAAATAAAATAAAATAAAATAAAATAAAATAAAATAAAATAAAATAAAATAAAATAAAATAAAATAAAATAAAATAAAATAAAATAAAATAAAATAAAATAAAATAAAATAAAATAAAATAAAATAAAATAAAATAAAATAAAATAAAAAGAGTAATTCCCTCCTCCCACTCCCCCCCCCCCAGCTTTCCAGTCAATGGGAACTTCACCAGATTGCTACAGCTTCTCAGATATGATAGATAGTGGCTTACCAACTTCACCTGATATTTCCCTCAGGACTGTCAGATGCATTTCATCAGGTCCCATGGACTTGTACATATTCAGGCTCCTTACAGTGTCTCAAATTTCATCTTCTCCTATAGTGGGCAGCAGAAGGGACTTTCACTGTCCTTACCTTTGCCTTCTGTGACTTGGGCTGTGTGGCTAGAGTACTTTCAGGTGAAGACTGAGGCAAAAAAGTCATTAAGTACCTCAGCCTTTTCCATATCCTGGGTAACCAGGTCTCCTGTTTTCTTCGGGAGTATGTCCACAGCTTCACCAGTCTTCCCCTTATGTACCTGTAGAAGACTTTCCTGATACCTTTGATGTCCCTGGACATATTTAATTATAACAGGGCCTTAACTTTCCTTACCTGATCCCTGGCTGCTCGGACAATATCTCTGTATTCCTCCCAGCTACCTGCCCTTGTTTTCACCCTCTGTAGGCTTCCTTTTCATGACTGAGTTTGGCCTGGATCTCCTTGTTCATCCACACAGGCTTCCTGGCATTTTTGACTGACTTCCTTTTTTGTTGGGTTACATTACTCCTGAGGTTGAAAGAGGTGATCCTTGAATATTAAACAGTTTTCTTGGGCCCTTCTTCTCTCCAAGGCTTTATTACACTTCATCTTATGAAGCAGATCCCTGAGGAGGATAAATCTGCTCTCCTGAAGTCTAGGGAAGCTTGCTGCTTGCCCTCCTTGCTGCCTTAAGGATCTTTAATATTTCCATATCATGGTCAGTACATCCAAGGCTCCCTTTGACCTTCACATTCCTCGCCAAATCCTCCTTGTTTGTAAGAACAAGGTCCATTATAACACCTCTCCTCAGTGGTTCCTCTATCACTTGGAGAAGGAATTTTTCATCAGCGCATTACAGGAACCTCTTAGATCGCTTATATGCTTCTGTGTTGTCCCTCTAAAAGATACTGGGGTGGTTGAAGTCCCCCATGAGGACCAGGGTTTATGTAAATGAGGCTGCCTCTATCTGTCTGCAGAGGGTCTCATCTGCTTGGTATTTCTGGTCAGGTGGCCTGTAGTAAACCCACACTACAATGCCACCTGTCCCTGTCCTCCCTTTAAACCTAACCCATAAACTCTTTTTCACAGAATGGTTGAGGTTGGAAGGTACCACTGGAGGTCATTTGGCCCAACCTCCTTGTTCAAACACAGCCAGCTGGAACTGTTTTCCCAGGACCATGCCCCCATATAACTTCAGAATATTTGCAAGGAAGAAGATTCGACAGCCTCTCTCAGCAACTTGCACCTGTGCTCAGTCACCCATATAGTAAAAAAATGTTTCTTGATGTTCAAAGAGAATCTCTTGTGTTTCAGTTTGTGCCCATTACCTCTTATTTTGTCACTGGGCCCTAGTGAATTGAGCCTGGCTCCAACCCTCTTTGTACCCTCCCTTCAGATATTTATATAAATTGGTAAGATCCTCCTGACCCTTTTCTACTCCAAGCTAAACAGTCCTACCTCTCTCAGCCTTTCCTCATTAGAGAGAAGCTCCAGTCCCTTAATTATCTTGGTGGCCCTGTGCTAGACTCTTTCCAGGACTAGAGAAATGATTGTCCCTTTGTACTTGACACTAATGAGGCCGTACCTTGAATATTGTGTTCAGTTTGGGGCCCTTTGCTACAAGAAGGATATTCAGTTGCTCAAGAAGATGTAGACAAGAGGAACAAAGATGGTGAAGGGACTAGAAAACAAGATATATGGAGGTGTTGCTGAGGGAGCTGGGGTCGTTTACTTTGGAGATGAGGAGGCTGAGGGGAGACTCCATTGATCTCTATAACTACCTAAAAGAAGGTTTCAGTGAAGAGTGTGTTGGTCTGTTTTCTCAAGTGACAAGTGATAGGACATAAAGAAACAGTTGTGCTAGGAAAGATTTAGATTGGGCATAAGGAAGAATTTCTTCAAGGAGAGGCTGGTCAGACGTTGGAGTGTGTTAATCAGGGAGGTGGTGGAGTCCCACCCCTGGAGGTATTTAAGGGACATATGGATGTGCCACAGAGGACCATGGTTTAGTAACGGGTCTCAATAGGTCAGGTTGACAGTTGTGTTTGATGATTTTGAAGGTCTTTTCAACCTAAATGATTCTATGGACACTTTCTTGACCTGTTGGCTACACCTTGCCTAGTGCAGCCCAGGATACGATTAGCCTTCCTTATAACAATGGAATAATGCTGACTCGTGCTCAAATTGTTGTCTATCAGGACTCACAGGTCTTTTTCTGCCAATCTGCCTTCCAGGTGCCTGGCATTGTTCCTCTTCAGATGCAGGACTTTGCAAGTCTCCTTGTTGTATTTCTAGAGGTTCACGTAATCCCATATCTCCAGTTTTTTGAGGTCCCTCTGAATGACAAAACATCCTTCTGGTTCCTTTGAAATATGATATATTAACAAAATTGCATGTTCAGTAAAAAAATGCCTCTGTATTTTGCATGAGGATTTGATATCTTTATAACTCAGTTATTCAAATTCATGTTAGCAAAAGTCTAAAAGCTGTTCATTCGATTATAAAACAGTCTTTCTGAAATCAAAATATACTCCTCCAAGACTGTTTTTATGTAGATGTGGTATTGGAAACTCCTGATATTCAGGCAGAAAAGATGCTCATGATGCTGAAATAATTTTGTAAATTAAATATGTGCAAAAATAATGCAAAATATTGCAAGTGTAAAAAAATAACATGAATTTAAATTATTAATAATGATGAGTAATCCAAAAATTTGTCAACATTTTAATCACCAAAAATTCATTTTTAAAAATATATTTTAAAATAAGCTTTTTTTTTTTTTCATATAAGTCACAAATATATGTTTCAGTGAGAAAAGGTAAAGAAGTTTCACACTATTCTGAGTCTGCTCAGGCTTCTGAAAGGCACTTTGAACTAAATGAAGCTTGGTCAATGTTTCACATGATTAAAAGAATAAGCATATTCATTAACAAACCTGACTAATAGACTAGAGTGTTCTAAAACTCCCAGATGCCATCATGATGAAAGGAAGCCATTTCCTTATTAATTTCCCTGCATAGATCTTAACCAGAGAACCAGGAATCTGTTATTACTTTGGAACTTCTTGGTCTGTGTAGTTGTCATGGCTGTAGAGTGATAATGCTTCTCCTTTGACTAGAAGTCTTGTCTTTTGTATTCTATCTCTAATATAAAATGTTACCTCTGTTTCTTATTTCATAAGTTAAGATGTAAACTTGACTTTGATTGTTGTTGCTGCAGGTTAATCCTGCTACTTCAGTTAGGAGTTACTGAATAATGCATGTCCTGCCTCCATTCAAATTCAAAGAACAAATAACAAAAGATAAGAGGAAGATACACTCTACCTAGATGCACTCTTCTTTCTTGACCCATTAAAGGATATTGCTGTTTATCTAGAACATGATCTGACAGTCCTGTTCATAAGGTTCTGTAGAATATAGTTCAGTCTATGTAGTTTCTGCTATGCAAACTCAATTTCCAAAATATGTTCCTGGTTTAAATATTTTAGCTAATAGATTAGCATATTCATATATATATATATATAATTTCCTAGAATAAATATCTGACCTGAGGCCAGAATCTGTTAGTTCTTATATAAGAAAGTATGACTTAGCAACATTAAATAAGGAAAAAGACTACTTAAACATCATGAGTTCATTATCCTTGAAGTGAAACTGTATTTTCAGGAGCAAAGACTGGAAAGTATTTTCCCATTTACCTAATCTATTTTCCTACTACATAAAGTCAGAAATTGATCTGCAAAAATTTACAGATCATAATCTAAAATTGTTTGGGCTTTCTCACCTTGTCTCTATGATTGCACCCTCACCACATGAATAGTTAAAGATACACTTTAATTTATTCATAGCCTGTATTTGCCATCTAATATATTTATAGATAGAAATCAAATCTTTGTTCATTGCTAAAGTAGTAGTAGTTCCCAAAATAGCATACTATGTTCTAGCATACTATGTTTGTAGTAATGACTCTTTCCCTTCATTCCATTACCCAAAGAACTGGGTAATTATTTAATAGAAGTTGGGAAACCCATGAATGAAAAAAGACTCTACCTAGGCTGTTTTGTGACTCAGATTTGGAAGGTAAATGTTCATGTCTGTATCATCTATATATTGACTTAATTTCTAATGACTGTTCTACTCTTGAATTAGAAAATCACATATACAGCTGAACACAGTGACAGAAGACAGGATATATTTTCAGAAATCTATGTTACGTTGTGGTTCATTTTCATTGTGGTCAAAATAATCTGCTAATGGGATGACAGTTCATGAGTTTGTTAGTGGCAAATATAAGTGTGAAACTCTGTTAGTAATCTGGGCTGGAAGCAGCAGAAAAGATGATAACTAAAATGTTTACAAACTTTCAACAATATCATAAAATGATAGCTGATTATTTTCTTCTAAATGAAATTAAGACCTTAATTAAAAGCTATCTTATTAAGATAGCTTTTGTAGGTGACAGGTAACTGGTTTGTTTCCAAGTAAGTCCTTTTGTTATTGGTTGCAATTCATTGAAATTACACAATATACAAGAAAAGTGAGAAAGAACTATCTTTAAAAAAAAAATAAATTTTCAAAACCTTTCCTTTTCATCTACTGCCTAACATCAGAGGAGGAAAGAGTCAATAGCAGCTGCATAAAAATCAGCAAAAAAATACACAAGTATTATGTACATCTACAGAACTGGACAATGTGTAGTGACAATGTCAAAAAATTCACCAACTCAGTTGCAAGACTAATCAGGAAAGATCCACAAAATAAACATTCCTCTGTATACCTTACCTGAGAGATGTTATTAGATAATATTATTAGATCTTGTTTAACCATTTCTTGGGAAGCCCAAGACTAGGGTTTTAAGTTAGTGCCTCTCTCTATTTTACAAAAGACTGGAACATTCCATGAAGTGCTGGAGATATAGGTTTAAAATCTCACCTCTGCTAATGATACTAGAGTACACAATTTCTACATTTAAGAACATAGCAATCCCTTGACTATTTACTAATTTAGGACAAAATTTTCTCTAAAGAATTTCCACTTCACACACAGTAATTAAATACAGATGGGTCCAGAGTAAGATCCAAACTGGTGGGGAGAAATATGTAATTATTGTCTATTGTAGGGAAAAAAAAAAAAGTCACATGACATGCATTGGAAATGGTTATTTATTGACTAGTTCAAATGTGATGTCTAAAACCTACTCATAAAAATTTGAATCAAGTTGGATTTCATTCTGATGTTCCCAATTTCTACATCTTCTGAAAAGCTTATTTTGCTGCTTACAAGAACATCTCATGAAACGGCTTTTGTCACAAAATTGGAGAAGATAGTGTTCCCAACATATTTTTCTATTAATTTGAACATTGTCAGGAATTGAGCTAAAGAAAATCATGCTAAATGAAACATGACTTGAAAGCCTACTGCTTAAGTCAGTCTGATTGAAGAATCTTTATTCATTCAGTGTGTCCTGTTTTATTCTAGAATGGAGGTACAAGGCTGTTTTATTTTTAACCATAAGAGTCTCCTAGGAGGAGGCAGATGTATCCTGTCTCCTTAGCTCATGTGGTTGAATTTGAATAAAAAGAACAGGTTTTATCAATTTCTACCATCTTTATATGCTACTTTTCAGTCCAGACATTCTAAGTAGATGAATTTGCCTCCAACCTGCCACCGTCATTGTTCTGTAGTCCACTGTCTTTTGCGTAATGGTGCCCAAAGAAATTAACTGGCTTTGCTATACTACAACATAACACTTCGGGTGTTTCAGAATTTTGAGTTCTCAGAACTGGGGATCTTGGATTTACTAAGTGAGCAACACTGAAAATTCAGCTGAAAGTAAAGTAGGAAGTTTTAATTCTGAATATTAAAATAGTAATAAACCATTTGATTTGGCCTCTCAGTCTCTCAAAGAGGCAGGCTTTGACTAAATATTTTCTAGTATCCTAAAAAATCATTACTGTTCTACTCAGATTCCCCTGTCTGCCCCCACCCCACTCCCGGTGAACAATTTCCTAAGTTCTTCACTTATTCCATGCATATAAAGGTTAATAATAATTTAGTAGTAATGAATGTAATTTGCAGAGCACTTTGCTACTTCTGCCATATTTGATTTTAAGTCAAAGTATACTAGAAAAAGAATCATAGAATCATAGAATTATAGAATATCCTGAGCTGGAACATACTCACAAGGATCCTTGAGTCCACCTCCTGGCTCTACACAGGAATACCTGAAAATGAAATCATATGTCTGAAAGTGTTAGTAATACCATACAGCTAAATAGAAATTATATCTTAAAAATTCAATAGCTAAACATGTAAATATATATATTTTGCAAATATATACATTGCAAATCTGAACATGAAGACTACAAATTTTTTAGTTGTAGACTACTTATAGTGAAGACATAACTGCAATTTATCTCTATAATATACAATAATTCCCATGTTTTAAACTCCTCAAAAATATTTCTAGAGAGAAAAAAAAATGCTATTGATCTCAAATCAACTGTGGAAAGTACTGACTAAAAATCTTATTAACTGTGTCATGATTTTCAAAAGACAGGGGTATCAAACATTTTATCTTCTGTTTTACACTTGTAAAAATCTATCTCAGTTTCATATTTATCATTTGATGGCTTTTGCATGGTTTTATGAAATGACTTATTGATTTCTAAAAAGGGACCAAAATGCATGCCACATACATACAAATCCATCACAGTCCACAGGGATATTGGTGATCTTCCTGGAAAATGTGGACTGTTCATGAAATCTTGATGATTGAAGATGAATGAACAAAGAAGTCTAACTTTTGTTTAGTGAGGTTTTTGTTTCAGTTTAACTGAATGGATGTTAAAAAAGAAAAAAGAAAAAAAAAGAGAGAGTGAGAGAGAGAGAGGGGTGCATAACCCACAAATGTTATGTAAAGACAAGATAATATATTAAATATATTATATATATATATATATATGAAACATACTGCCTCAAATAAACAAATATTGACAAATGAAGAAAGGAGAAATAATTCAGAGGATCTGCTACAAAATCAAAATGTTTCTCGCTCCTGTTTAGGTTCCTATCTTCACAGTTTAATAACTGGATCTCAGCTGTATTAACTATAAGATACTAGGCTGTTTGCTTGTCCCCCTCAGTTAATAACACAATAGTACGATAATAAAAATAAAAAAGAAAAAGATGGATTAAATGAAGACTCCACAGCCTCTGTAAGCAACCTGTTGCAGTGTTTGACCACTGTCATAATATAAATATATATATATATATAAGTACATAAATAATCTTGGGTTCAGATGCAAATTCATGTTTTTTAATTTGTGCCATTACCTCCTGCCCTGTCATTGAGAATGGCTGAGAAAAGTCTAGGTCCCTCTTCTTCTCTGCTTCTTATCTGGTATTTTTACACACTGATAAGACACACACTCCCGAGCTTTCTCTGTTACAGGCTGAAGAGTCTCAGCCCTATCAGAGGATAGTTTTCTTATATATCGGGGGACATATACCTTTTATCGTATGAAAAAGACTCCACACCTTCAGGGAACTTCCCTCAAAGTCCAAGCCCTGTGCTGGATTTGCTGCAGTATGTGTATTTCTGCCTTGTACTGGGGAGTCCAGGACTGGACACAGTATTGTAGATGTGGCTCACCAACGCTGAGTAAAGAGGAGTGATCACTCCCTTCAGCCTGCTAGCAACACAGTCCAGGAGGCTGTTGGTCTTCTCTGCCACAAGATGCATTGCTGGTTCGCAGGCTGTCCACCTTGACAGCCAGATTGATTCGTGCATAGTTATTTTCCAGTTGATCATCCTATCATATGTGTACTGCTGTGTGGGGTTATTCCTCCCCAGGGACTGGATTTGGAATTTCTCCTTGCTGAAGTTCATGAGACTCCTCTCTGCCCAGTTCTGCAGAATGTCAAGGTCCTTCTAAATAACAGCACACCCACCTGGTATATCAGACCCATCCTACCAGCTCGAGATGGGGGTTATTCCATTAAATATCATTTAGACCTAGTAGTTCAGTTAGTTATCAATCCACTTCATAATCCACTTATGCATATTCCATCAGTTGGTCAACAGGAGTGCTCTGGTGTCAAAAACTTTACTGAAGTCAAGTTAAGCATAATTTCCTCAAAATAAATCCATGTTCTCTAGTAGTTCTCTGAATCTTACTTATCCTCTACTTGAACATAGAAATGATGTTTTCTCTCTTCCATCCTTGGAACCATGACCTCATCTGATCACCATGACCTTTCAAACATGAGAGAGTAGCCTTGCAATGACATCGGCCAGCTGCCTCAGGATTCATGGATGTAATGCATCTAGCTCAATAATTTATATATGTCTAGACTTTTTCAGGTACTTCCTAATGTCATCTTCCTCACCAAGGGTACATCTTCTTTGTTCCAGATTTTCCTTCTTTTCAAAGGGTCTTGTGATCCCTTAAATCTGGCCTTCTCAGCAAAGACTAAGGTTAAGAACATATTTGGAGTTTTGGCCTTTTCCATGTCCTTTTTCACCATTCCGCAGCAGGGCTATGTTTTCCCTAGTCTTCCTTTTGCTGTTCATGTAGAAAAATAATGACAATGAAATTAACTTTTTTTTTTTTTTTCCCAGATTCTGTACCCTGTGAAATTAAATAGTAAAGTTAACATCTATGAACAAACATTTTTCTAAAATAGCAAATCAGTAATAAGAAACAACACATTAAAAAAAGTGATAAAGTACATAAACTTCATTTTTTAAAGTCCATGAATAATCTGCACCAACAAGATTTAGGAACATGAAGAGGTAAATTACTGGCAATGAAAGTAGTGTTTTCTACCTCTGCTTCCTGCTTTTTTCAACCCTCAAAATATAATAAAAAATAATTGAAATTTATGTGACAGAGATAAGTGTGAAAAAAAAAAAAAAGATCTTGCAAAAAAAATTAGTTTCATTTTTAAATAAGTGCAGTAATACAACAGTTTGAGGTGGGTGTTTAATAGTTAAAAGTATCCCTGAATGTCTTACTACTATTTCACAGATATCTTCTTCACGGTGAGGGTGATGGATCATTGGAACAGGCTGCCCAGGTAGGTTGTGGAGTCTCCTTCTCTGGAGATATTCAAGACCTGCCTGGATGCCTACCTGGGCAACCTGCTCTAGGGAACCTCCTTTGGCAGGGGGGTTGGACCCGATTATCTCTTGAGGTCCCTTCCAACCCCTACAATTCTGTGATTCTGTGATTCTGTGATCTATGGCATCATATAGATACAAGTTTAAAGCTTATAAAAAGTAAAAATAATTACACGAATTAAAAATACTTTCTCTTCCCTTATTTTATATATATATATATATATATTCTGTTGCATTACTTCTAAAGAACTTGAAACATTAAGAAACAAGTAAATATTTTTTCACTATTGAAATTTAAGGCATTAGACTGGTTTCATTTTTTTTTTTTTATAATCTGATCTTTTATAGTAATGAATGGTTCAAGAAATTTTTAAAAAGTCCTTTTAATTATTAAAAAATTATCTCATTACAGTTTCCATACACTATTCCTACCAGTTTCTACAGAGTGGAACTTCATCAACAGACAATGTATCACCTTCTTTCTGCAAAATGATTGATATTTCCAGAGTGTTTCTGTATTTCCTCAATTCCTATTATTTATTGGAAATTCATTACCCTACAGGAATGAATCCAAATGGCAACAGCCACTGAATTTCACTAAACTCTGACTTCTTAATTAACATTCTGTTTAAAATAGTGCTTCAAGAAAACTTCATCTAGGAGGGTCATATTTTTCCAAAAGACCTTACGCTAATACAAATAGTTAATTACATTGCTCTTCTCTACTTTTATTAGAAGATCATGTCCATTAAAGTGTCAGCTTTTGTCAGTCATTTGAATTATTCGTTCAATAGATTAAAAAATATATGTTTAAAGAAAGATGGAAGAAGATGAAAAGAAAGAGGGAGGAGGGAAGGAGGGAAGGAGGGAGGGAGGAAGGGAAGGAGGGAGGGAGGGAGGGAGGGAGGGAGGGAAGAAAGGAAGGAAGGAAGGAAGGAAGGAAGGAAGGAAGGAAGGAAGGAAGGAAGGAAGGAAGGAAGGAAGGAAGGAAGGAAGGAAGGAAGGAAGGAAGGAAGGAAGGAAGGAAGGAAGGAAGGAAGGAAGGAAGGAAGGAAGGAAGGAAGGAAGGAAGGAAGGAAGGAGGGAAGGAAGGAAGGAAGGAACACTGCTGCAGCAGGGGCTGTTGATGGACCCTGTTATCACCACTTATGTTTCAGTAAAAACCTGTAGGACTATGTCCTGTCAGTGAGGGCATGGCCTTCTCTGGGGCTGTTCCACCCTCATGGAGAAGACTATACCTGCAGCTCCCTGACACACTGGCATTTGACCCTGGTGATGAAGTTAAGACTCTTGGAGATTCTAGAGAAGACTCACTTTCAGAGAAAATGAATTTTACGATTTTTCTTTATTTTTTATTTGTTTATTTATTTATTTTGGTTAGCAGAAAAAAAGCTTTCAGGAGGATTCTCCAATGGGTTTACTGAATCAAATTTTTTTGACCATCACAATATTGTAATATTCTTTTCAATGTTCTCTGCTTTTCCGTTTTTTTTTCTGACCTTATTTTAAATCAGATTTAGAGAATTTATAAAATTGACAGAACTGAGACCAATTCCAGCACTAGTGATCTCATGTAAAAAGCACGCCTGCAAATTTTATGTTTCTAAGACTGTACTTACAGAAAAATAGTTAAAATCTATGTCTCAGTACTTCATATCTGAGTAGTAACTTGTAAAGCTATTTACTTTTTTACTTTTTTTTTTTTTTTTAATTGTTACTTATAATTACATTGTTGTGTGCCTAAGTGGCCTAGGAACAACTCTCTTGACATCATTTTCCTACATCTAAAATTTCCAAAACTGAAATAGAGTAATGTTGGCCAGCTCATACTGACCGTAAAATCATAATTTAATAAAAGGAAACCAAATGAAACATAGAATACTGTGTAAAAGGAACATTTCTGCCCCAAATTATTCCCCCCTCCCAAACAAACAAACAAACAAACAAACAAACAAATGAAAAACTAGTTTAACTTAGGTATAATTATGATGATCTGTAAAACAATATCAGTCTGCTGAAAGCCCATAGTTTTGCTAAAGGAACGTATTCAGAAGAGAAACTCCAAGAATAAATCTCCTCTCTCTGCCAGAGACAAAAAGTACTGAGAGCTCAGTTTTGAAATATTAAAGCAAAATATTCCCCATAAATTGCAGTACACAAAAGCTATAGCCAGAAAGACTAATAAAAGTTTTTTTGTTTTGTTTTGTCTGCAGACTGCACTGGAACCTGTTAAAACTTCAGCTAATTTAATGCAGTAATTTCTACAGTCATTATTTCTCATCCAATCTCTTGGATGTCATGTTAAAGTGAAAAGCTGGTACAGCAGCTTTATATGTATATATAAAAGACATGCAGAACAGAGTTAAAGTTAGACTGTGTGGAGTCTTGCAGAAGACATGGAATTCCAGGAGTTACTGATCTTGAGCAAGCCCTGGTATACACATTGTTTGAAAGGTTTAGGTTTGAAATAACTATGTGTTTGCATGAGTGACCGCTGTGTAACCCAAGGTAAATAACAATAAAGGGCAACATGCTTGAAGGTTCTTCATATGTACTGTTCCTGAATATACTTCCTAGGTAAGTGTAGTTAGGCGTGCTTTGCTTGGCATTGAGAAAGACATTCCTACGTCTCAAAAAAAGTCATATATTTTTGTTTGTAGCACTTCATTTAAGGAGCCATACTACTGGGGAGAAGATGAACCTCCACAAGGATGGG
>NC_137694.1:173544090-173572047 GCF_964034855.1 Anser brachyrhynchus | reverse complement strand
TTTCCTCTTATGCAAGTTATATTCTGGGAATACTGGGTAAAAAATAAAAATTCAACGATCAAAACAAACAAATAAAAAACAGACAGGTATGTAGGTGTATTACAGAATTACACTTTTTTTTTTTTTTTAATCACCTTTAAAGACAGCTGTGCATCAGGGCTGTCTGATTTTATTAGGCATATAACAAATCAGAGATCTGTGTAACAATGTTTGTGAAGGGCTTACAGGAGAATGTAAACACCTGTAGCCAATTCTCCAAATATAGGACAACCACAAGGGAAAGAAGCCCAGGGAACTAAGCAATCGTAGGTGTGAAAGAAAAAATGAGTGTGAATTGACATATATAAATTCTGAAATCTTGTCATGGGAATTTTTCTTTTCTTAAGGTACCTGAGAGATAACTATGTCATGGAAGTATATGGTTCTTACTGTTGGCTATAACTGGAGCATCTTATGATTAGTCTGATGACTTTGAGATGTGTAGGTTAGATCAGACGGTTCTGTTCACAGGATTATTCAGGTGGGGAAATACATCCATCAAAGACAACTGTTTCTTACTTTATAGAGACTTTATAGGGATCAAAGGACAGTTAAGGTTTTAGCATAAAAACATTAGTTAATTTGAGGAGGTGAATGTAGTGTTTATATTCTCACCTAGTTTTCATCTTAAAATGTATCTGTAGCATTTAGAAGACTGAGGAGGGATCTTATTAATATTTATAAATACCTTAGGTGTGGGAGACAGAGGGATATAGCCAACTACTTCTCAGTGGTTTGTGGGGACAGGACAAGGGGCAATGGCCACAAAATGGATCACAGGAAGTTCTGCACCAATATGCGAAAGAACTTCACAGTGACAGTGACAGAGCACTGGAACAGGCTGCCCAGGGAGGTTGTGGAGTCTCCTTCTCTGGAGATATTCAAGGCCCGTCTGGATGCCTACCTTGGCAACCTGCTCTAGGGAACCTGCTTTGGCAGGGGGGGTTGGATCCAATGATCTTTCGAGGTCCCTTCCAACCCCTACAATTCTGTGATTCTGTGATTCTGTGACTTCTTTTGGTACTGTTACCTCAGGGATTGTCTCTCTATGTGTATAAATGTAGAGTTTTATAACAGTTTCCTTTAATAAATAAATACATATATGAGTATGTAAGAAGAGATGGTCTTCTCACATCTTCCCCATTGCTCCAAGAGAGCATTTCTTTTATTTTCTTTGTCTGTAACTCTCTCTCTCTCTATCCCCTGCCATCCGATAGGGTGTAGTTGCCTACGTACCAGTGTGCCAGGAATCCATGGACAGATGAGATATGACAAAAAAAAAAAAAAAAAAAAAAATTAAGTGGTGTCACCACGCTGGATTACGTTGATTTACAGATTCATTGAGAACTATCAGATCAAACTTGCCTAAGAGGATCAGCTTTTGAGCAGACAGAGGAGTATGCGAACGGAACATGCAACTTCAGAGTTCCCCATGATATATACAAGATTTTGTAGCTGTGGACTTCCTTTATAAGAAATAATATGTTTGTATTTAAAGCCTTTGAGGGTGTTTCTTTCCTAAGTTTTTTTGTTCTTGAAATGATGTGGAGCTTGAGCATCTGTAGTGTCATGTGGCAATTTATCTTGCCACTCAGGTACATGATTGTTTTATTTTTATTTTTATTTTTATTTTTTTAAACTGATACCCACATTTAAATAAATAAATAAATATATTTATTTCTTTATGACCTCTCCTCCTTAAGAAAGGGAAGAAATAATGTGTCTTTAGCTCCACTGCCATTACTTGCTTTGTATATTTTCACTATATTCTCCATCACTCATTCTTCCTCTATGAGAATGATCTACTATGTTTAATAATTCATTGTGTCTACTGTTTTGTCCTTGTTCTTAAACCTAAAATTTTCTTAGTGGCAAAAGGGAACACAGTATATTTATGGAGCACAGAAATCAGTTTTAATCCAATTAATGTTTTAACCATCTAATAGTCTAAATTATGCAATTAATTCAGAAAAATTACATTAATACACATCATTATATAAAAATGTCATACTGCGACCTACTCTTTTCTTTCATTTCATAGTCACCATTCCAATGATGCTGTGGATCACTGAAAAATTGAAACTTTCAGTCTCTCTCAAGAAGAAGGAGACCACTTGTCAACATCCATATGTTTTTTAATTTTTATTTATTTATTAAGTTATGCCATGAGGATTACAGTATTGTTTTGGTAGGTGGAAGTTTTTGCCCCTCTATTTTATACATGCATGGATTTATTTGTGTGCTTTCTTGTCTCTTTGTGGTGGTTTTACCCAGTTGACCAGCCGAGCTCTACCACAGCTGCTTTTTCACTCCCCCCTCCTATTTTCATATGAAAGAAAGGGGCGGGGGGGGGGGGGGGGGGGGACACACATGGTGGAAAGGGCTCAAGGGATGAAATAAGTACAGGGAGTTCACTCAGCAATTATTGTCATGGACAAAACAGACTCAGCATAAGGAGATTATAGAAATTTATTACCTATTACTAACAAGCTAGAGAAGTGAGAAACAAAGAGAGCAAACTGAAAACACTTTCTCCCTATCCACCCTCTTCCACCTCTTCCCCCAGAGGAACACGGGAACAGGGGAAGGGGGGCTGTGGTCAGTCCTTAACAGTTTGTCTCCACTGCTCCTTCACAGTCACTCTTCCCCTGCTCCAATGTGGGATCCCTCCCACAGGATGTGATCCTTCCCAAACTCATCTTGTGTGGGCTATCCATAAGGTAGCAGCTCTTCAAGAACTGCTCCAAATATGCATCCATACCATAAGGTCCATCCATCAGGAGCAAACTGCTCCAACATGGGTCTTCCATGGGCAGCATCTCCTGCCATATCTCATGCTCCTGCATGGGCTCCTCTCCACAGGCTATAGGTCTGGGCTGGAGTTTGCTCCAGCGGGGGTTCTCCACAGGCTGCAGCCTCCTTCAGGTCAGATCCACCTGCTACACCACGGGCTCCACATGAGCTGCAGAAGGAAATCCACCTTGCCATGGTACACCATGGGCTGCAGAAGATCTTCAGCTCTGGTTCCTGGAGCACCTCCTCCACCTCCTTTCTTCACTGACCTTGGTGTGTGCAAGGCTGTTTCTCACTCACTGCTCTCCCAGCTGCTGTTGTGCAGAAGGTTCAACCCCCCCACCCCCCCACCCCCCCACCCCGCTCCCTCTTCCTAAACCTGCCCTCACAGAGGCACAAACAATATCACTTACTGGCTCAGCTCTGAGCAGAGGTGTGTCCCTTTGGAGCTGGCAGGAAATGAACCATATCTGACATGGGGCAGCTTCTGAATTCTTCTCACAGAGGCCGCTCCTGCAGCCCCCAGCTACTAAAACCTTGCCACAGAAATCCAATATATTTTCTTCTTATGGAGAAAAATAAAAAAATAGGTCTTGAAAGTTGCATAGCACATTCTGCAGGCTCAGTTTACACAAAGAGCTACCATCTATTTCTACCTTGGGGTGACAGACCTTTACCACATGCAGTACTCCCAGCTACAGCATGTCAGGCAATAGTCATTTGACCAGTACGGAACTGTTACAAGTTAAAACCAATTTAGGTCAAGTGAAACCCAGACAAATCCTGAGATCCTGAAGGGTCAGGTCAGTACAAAGCCTATGTCCTTTTACTCATAAAGGGGAATTTACTGTCTATTCATTCTCATTTAAACTTTTACAGATGCTAAGGTAAGAACTTCATATACTACTAAAGTTGTGAGTACACCATAAGCTTATTCAGTGGAATGTTCTTTTCTCACTTTTCTTTCTTTCTTTTTTTTTCTTTTTTTCTTTTTCCTAATAATTCTTAAAATTATATTTTACTTTGCACTTTACCATTAATAAATAATGATTTAAAATAAGAAAGAAATTATTATAACTGCATTATCTTTCTTCTTTTTGCTAATTTATTTTTGTCTTCTTTTGTTGGTTTGTTTATTTTGTTTTTGTTTTTGTCCTATATACATCACTGTACCTATTTTGTTTGTTTCATCTCCAACTTTATTCTCCAAACCATTCATCAAAATATTGTGCTTTTGGAGCTCTTCTTAGTCACCTGTTGTCTTTATCACTTCGAATAGCTTACTAAAGTAAACAAACTTTATCACGTCATTCTTTGGACCTTTTCCATATCATTTATAAGCATGTTGAATGGAACAGAACATGGATTCCTGTGGGAATCTACCGGTGATCGTAGAATCATAGAATGGCTTTTGTTAGAAGGGTCCTTAAAGATCATCTAGTTCCACACTTCCGACATGGGAAGGGATGTCACCCACTAGATCAGGTTGCTCAGGACCTCATCCAACCTGACCTTCAACACCTCCAGTGTGGAAGTGGTTGTTTTTGCAAACAAAGCAGTTGCGTCTGAAAGACACATAGGTGTGCAGATTTTGTGCTCTGACCAATGTGTCTTGCCTGTCTTCAGATACATTTTCTACTTCCAACATTTACTTCTACGATAATGATGTTCTTTGATTTCTAGCCTTGCTTACCTTTCTATGCCAGACTGAAACTTAGTGTGGCGGATTTTTTTTTTCAGTCTCCTGGCTCTGCTTAGTTACTTACTTGTCTTCACTGCAACATCTTAGAATCATGGAATGATTTAGGTTGGAAGGAACCTTAAAGATCATTTAATTCCACCCGTCCTGCCATGGACAAGGACACCTTTCACTAGATCAGGTTCCCCTTAAACACTTCCAGTGATGGTGCATCCACAACTTTTCTGGACAACCTGGGCCTGTGTTCCAGCACCCTCATGGTAAAGCATTTATTTCTTATATCTATTCTAAACCTATCCTCTTTTAGTTTAAAGCCATTACTCCTTGTCCTATCACTACACTCCCTAACAAAGACTCCCTCCCCAGATTTCCTGTAGTTCCCCCTTAGGTACTGGAAGGCCACTACAAGGTTTTCTTGGAGCATTCTCTTCTCCAGGTGAAGTAGCCCCTACTCCCTCAGCCTGTCCTTGTGGGAGAGGTGCTGCAGACTTTTGATCATGTTTGTGATGAGCTGAATGCAGTACTAGAGGTGCTTCTGGAGATATCTTCTTTATGATACTTGTGTAGATTTTATGAAATTTACCCAAAGTCAATAAAACCAAGATGCAACAGAGCATGATACATACATTTATGGAGCTAGAAAAGAAACGTATTATATTTGACAAGATCACAATAACTTCAGTTATTCTGAAGCATAATTTCTATTATTATTTTTCCTTGTAATTTAAGCTTGTGAAATCATGGTATTCTTTTCAACGTAATTTTAAATATGTATTTCCAATTGTATCCCCTGTAAAGAATGTCATGTGCTGTTGATATCTCTTTCATGTATGATTTTTCCGTGTTGCAAAATTCTTAATGTTAAACAAAAACCTAAACAAATAAAAAAATAAATTAAAAAAAAAAACATACCTGAAATTAGGGCTCTAGATTGACCTAGTTATTTTTTGTTCCCCTTATTGCTACAAAGCTTTGCTCTATATCAGATTTAATCTCCTCTTTTAATAAGTGTCAGTTTCTTTGATATTAATTTACTCTTTTTTTTTTTTTAATTATTTTTTAATTTAATCACTGAAAAATAACACTTGCACAAACTAATTGCATGCCAGTTTATATTCTGGTGTAATAGGATTCCTGAGGAAATACAGCATCTGGCTTGTCCTCTGATAATTTGCTTATAATTCACTTACTCCTAGCTTTCACATTTGAATGGTTTAGGTCAGGCATGTTAATGGTGCATGGTTTAATATTTGATCTCACCCTTTAGTTTTCACAATGTACATCCTTCTTAAGGTTTTTTATCCTCTTTTTAATCTTATATAGCAGCTGATGCTAAAACAGATTAACATCCTATTTCAGAACTCTAATTCCCTTCACATATCTTCTAACCTCTCAATGCTCTTCTTTGATTATGCTTTCCAAATGGTTCCAGGAATTTTCTACAGATTTTATATGGCTTCTACTTAAATAAGCCCTAGAATTATTTTTTCACTTGCTCTCAAAATTTTAACAGACTTTATATTTGTTTTGAATTTCGGTAATATCCTGGGTTCATTTCAGTGGAGTTTCAGTAACTTGCGGTGATCTCTCTTTTTATATTTTCTTACAAATTGTTATTAGAACTTTTTACTAAAACTTTGCATCTACCTCTTTGTAGGCCTTATGATCTGATAACATTCCTTATACCTTTACTTTTATTTTGTATCTCTTACAGGGTTTCTGCTTTGAAGACAAGTAGTGTTCAGGGCTTAGGTCTGTGAAAGAGAGCTTTCTCTGATTTAAGGGGTTCTCATCACCACAACAAAGCATAAGTACAATTGAGAGATGCTAACAATTGCTATAGTTCTATGCATTCTGAAATTCTGAAAAATATAGATGTGTTTTGATTCAGCTGAACTTTGTGGTTGCATAAATATAACACAGACTTTCTTCTGTGCAAGAAACAACACTCAACAATGAATGGATTTTATCTCTTGCAAATATTTGCTAGTCTAATGATTTTGACCCAACATTTCAATACAACAGTATCAGCTTTTAAGTCTCTTTATACAGTATTCATGGGAAAGAATGAATTAATCATTTTAAGAACTATTTTACAGTATTTTTTGAAATAAACTCTTTTCACGATTGTACAACATGGCTTTTTAAATGCAAAGGCAGTGCCACAGTTTCCTAAGAAGTCTTCTCAAGCAATAGAAGTGATTAGATGTTCGCTTTCTCTGTGGCAGGCTCTTGACAAACTGATTATCCTCTCTGTGCTTGCAGTAGTCACAGCCTGTAATAAGTAAGAGGCTGGAAATTCTAGGGGCCACTCATTTTCCCATTTCACTGTCTGCAAGAGCTACTGAAAGCTGAAACTATTCTGCCCTTTTGTGTCAGTTAAAATAATAGCCAAATTTACTTTTTCTTCTAGCAGAATATAATTGAGATGTAGGTGATGGTGCCAGGAAAGTGAGATCATTTAATCAAAGGTCAAATTAGTTTTTTTTTCCATGCACCCGTCTAATCAAAAGCTCTCTCTTTTGTTACCTGCATAGGAAATTCTACAAAGCTGTGCCTTCTACTAGTGTTGATCAGATATTTCCCAACAGTTCTGTCACAAGGACTCCATTTGCAGAAGTGTTCCTATGATATTTCTGTTTTATTGTTCTTTGTTCAACGTCATGTGCTATGGGGAAAAAATACAAAATACAACATTGTTTTTCTTGGTGATGTTCAATCACTCCATATTACTATAGTATTACAGAATAGAGTATTTTTAAATGATAGAATAATTGAAGAAGTGAAACTATTTTTATTTAGTTGTTGACATAAAAATATGCTTTACTTTGTACATATGATAATCAGACAAAAATAATTCCTTTGTAATATTAAGGATATGTGACTGAAAAATACATTAGAATAGCTATCTGTCAAGGGCAGGTTGTCTGCTTTATAAGCTCTGACTGACTGCTGGCAGTCACTCTTCTCAATACTATTTCTCTTTAGAATTATTCTAGCAAATCATTTCTTATTTTACTTAAACTTCTGGTTTAATAAATGTTATAGTTGTCATGAATGAATCACACTGTATAGCTATATTTTTGTTAATTGTTGTGTATTGGAGAAATTCTTGTTTACTTTTTTTTTTCTTTTTCTGCTTTTCAAGACAGGATTTGGTGTTTCCATTCACTATCTTTTTTAGGTAACATATTTTTGTAATTAGTTCTCTTTCTAACACATGAATGTAGGCCAAAAATTTTTTGATGACACCATTAATCAAGCTGTTTTGTTATATCCTCTTGGGCCAAATGGAAGGATGGACTGCCAAAACAGAAAAAAAAAAAAAAAAAAAAAAAACACATCAAAAGCAATTTAAATTCTGCATTACAGATTTGCATCCACAGACAAACATCCTCTGAATGTAGAGGAGATACAAAATATGAAATCTGTCTTAAAAAGAGAAACTTTGTGAACAGAATTGAGTCAATATAGTATAATTGTCTGCATATCAAGTGCCACACAGGTAGAACAAATGTTGAAGTATTTTAATCTGATGGCTTAATTTTGTTTATGGTCTCCAAGGAAGATGAAAAACATCACGAAGGGATGAACAGCATCCTTTCTGGACAACCTAAAGAATATTTGAACATAAAATTTCATAGAGGGAAAACAAGACAAAAACAAACAAACAAACAAACAAAAAACCACAAAAATAATTCCAATGAATTTTACCTACAATATTTCCACCTCAGTCTGAAAAGAATAATCAGAGAGAATTAATCATGATTACTCAAGCAGAATTTGTGATGTCACAATTCATAAATATAAGATTTTTAACAGCAGGACTTTGACATCAGAGTGGTTTACTGTACAGTTATTATTATTTTTTTATTTTTATTTTTTTTGAGGAAGAGCAAGACAGTTCTAAGCATAAGCTGCTATAATATATCTAGGCTCTGCAGCTTGAATGGGACTTCATAATTGGTATATGCCATGTACTGCTTCATAAATCAGACGCTGCACAAAGTCTTGTGTACAAACGACCGATTTTTACTGTATTAAGCCTGGCTTTATTCACTTGAACTCACTGCAATGTAGCCTTGCTCTATACCTTGATCTGTGCTTGCTCTCAGAACAGGTCTGTGACTAAGACTAAAGCCATGAAACGCATCATGGATATCATTCACCTGCTTAAATATCTTGTTTGAGTTGTCATAGGGTATCTCAGACATCTACATGGGACTGGAAGACACAACATAAATCCTAAAAAAGAGAGAGATCTCCTGAAAAGCCAACAGAAGACTGGGTAAAATATGCTGTAGAAATTAATGTCTTCAGACATTGTTCAAATTTATAAAAGCAGTTGCATCACTCCCAGTTAAAATATTATATGCAATGATAGATAACACTCCAAACTATGCACACTTAAATTATGAAACTTCCTGATACCCCAAAGAAACAATGGATAGCTAAAAGACTTAAAATCTATGTTTAATTTATATTCTCTTTGTTGTTACATTGTCAGTTTAGAATCAAGCTCTTCATGCAAGATCAGGCAATAAATTATTATATATTCATCTGATAGACCTGACTTGGATAATGGGGTAGATGTACAACCTGAATGAGTATTTCAAGCATTTTATTTGGTTGTTGAAAAAAGTTTAAAGGCTGCTATACAAAGATGTTAAATTCTCATTTTTCTTAAAGGAAGTGACTTTTTCTTTTTTGAGTTTTAAGTATGAATATGTGAAAAGAAGGAAAAAAAAGTTCAATTTAAAAAAGTTAATGACTATGCCTACATATATTCATTCTGGATCTAATGTTTAAGTCAAACTACATGTTTAAATATAATTTATGATATCTCTAAAGTAAGTAGGCAAACTACGTTTTTTCATTAATTGTAAACAAAATAATTAATTAGATGGTTACCTTTCTGAGTGTTACAAAATTATTTAGTTACAACATAACAAAATGGTTGTAAAGAGTTCTTATTGGCTGATTTATTTTCAATAAAATTATTCTTTTTCATTCTCTGCCATCTGCTGTGTTACAGCTCTTCAAATACTTTCGCACAAATAGGTTGATTCTCACATGAGATGCTGATTATATACTAATTTTTTGTCATCTGATTTAATTTTGTACAAGTTAAGGATGTTAAAAAAATTCATTTATACATTTGAAAACTTGGAAAGCTTACATGGGCTCACTTATTTTTGTTTTATAGCTCATGCACTAAAGAAAAATAGATTAAACAAATGAGATAACATCTTCCTCTTACAGTTTATAATTTATTTCATACACCATTATGCTTCTCGCCTTCTGTTCAGAAATGGCTTATGTCTTTGTCCCTTTAAGTCTCATCTCTTTTACATATATTTTTTAGTCTTACCCCATCTTTTTAGATCATTTCATAGATACATAATCTGAGAATTTCACCTGAATTCATTAATCATAGAATCACAGAATCATAGAATCTTTAGGGTTGGAAAATACCTCCAAGTATTGGAGGTCCAACAATCTGTTCCAACCATCACCCTACTTCCAATGTCACCCACTAAACCATGTCCCTAGGCACCACATCAAACCTCTCCTTAAACACCCCCAGGGATGGCGACTCCACCACCTCTCTGGGCAATTCATTCCAATGCACGAGTACTCTTTCTGAGAAGAAATATCTCCTAATTTCCAACCTAAACCTCCCCTGGCACAATTTGAGGCCATTCCCTCTGGTCCTGTCACTAGTTACCAGTGAGAAGAGGCCAAACCACAGCTCCCCACAACTTCCTTTCAGGTAGTTGTAGAGAGCAACAAGGTCTCCCCTGAGCCTTCTCCAGACTAAACAACCCCAGTTCCTTCAGCCACTCCTCAAAGGACTTGTGTTCCAGGCCCTTCATCAGCTTCGTAGCCCTTCTCTGGACATGTTCCAGTGCCTCGATGTCCTTCTTGCGCTGAAAGGCCCAAAACTGAACACAGGACTCATGGTGCGGCCTCAGCAGAGCAGAATACAAGGGGACGATCACCTCCCTGGTCCTGCTGGTTACACTACTCCTGATACAAGCCAGTATGCCTTTGGTCTTCTTGGCCACCTGGGCACACTGATGGCTCATGTTCATCAGTCATCAGTCATCACTCCCAGATCCTTTTCGTCTGCACAACTTTCCAGCCACTCTGCCCCAAGTCTGTAGTGTTGCATGGGGTTGTTGTGGCCACAGTGCAGGACCTGGCACTTAACCATGTTGAACCTCATCCCATTGGCCTTTGCCCATCAACCCGTCCTGTCCAGATCCCTCTGTAGGGCCTTCCTACCCATTGGCAGATCGACACTTCCCCCCAACTTGGTGTCATCTGCAAACTTACTGAAGGTAAACTCAATTCCCTCATCCAAATCATCAATAAAGATAATAAAGAAGATGGGACCCAATACCAATCACTGGGGAACACCACTGGTGACCGATTGCCAGATGGATTTCACTCCATTCACCACTACTCCCTGGGCCCAGTCATCCAGCCAATTTTTAACCCAACAACGAGTGTACCTGTCCAACCCTTGGGCTGCCAGCTGTTCCAGGAGAATACTGTGGGAAACTGTGACAAAGGTTTTGCTGAAGTCTAGGTAGACTACATCAACAGGCTTTCCCTCGTCCACCAGCCAGGTCTCCTGGTCATAGAAGGAGATGAGGTTGGTCAGGTAGAACTTGTCTTTCATGAACCCATGCTGACTGGGCCTGATTCCCCAGTTGTCCCACATATGCCACCTGACTGCATTCAGGATGACCTGTTCCATCACCTTTCTTGGCACCGAGGTCAGGCTGACAGGCCTGTAGTTCCCCAGGTCCTCCTTATGACCCTTCTTCTTATAGATGGGCACCACATTAGCAAGTCTCCAGTCAACTGGGACCTCTCTGGATGACCATGACTGCTGATAGATGATGGAAAGCAGCCCAGCAATCATATCTGCCTACTCCATCAGCACCCTTGAGTGGATCCCATCTGGCCCCATGGACTTGTGACAGTCCAGGTGGAACAGCAGGTCTCTAACTGTTTCCATCTGAATTGTGGGGGGTTTCTTCTACTCCCCGTCCCAGACTTTCAGACTGGGAGGCTGAGTATTCCAAGGATAAGTGGTTTGGCTAGTAAAAACAGATATAAAGAAGGCACTAAGAACCTCAGCCTTTTCCTTATCTTCAGGAGTCATGTTCCTCCCTGTGTCCAGTAAAGTATGGAGGTTCTCCTTGGCCCTCCTCTTGACGTTAATATATTTGTAAAAACATTTTTTGTTATCCTTAACCATATTGGCCAGGTTGAGCTCGTACCGGGCTTTGGACTTCTTGATTTTTTTCTCTGCATATGCTGGCAACTTCCTTGTACACTTCCTGAGTTGTCTGTCCCATTTTCCACAGGACATATACTCTCTTTTTCTCCTGCACTCTCAGCAAAAGTTCATTGTTCAGCCATGCTGGTCTTCTTCCCTGCTGGCTCATCTTAGAGCGTGTAGGGACAGCCTGCTCCTGCACCTTTAAGACTTCCTTTCTGAGGGGTGTCCAGGTTTCCTGGACCCCTCTACCCTTCAGGACCAAATATATTCTGTATATATTCAAATTTCATATTTATGTTCATGTATCTTTCCCAGCATTAATAAAAATAAGCATTTGTAGAAAACTATTTGTCTTATCCTAAGGTAAATGTTCAGAATAAACATATGGTTAAAAAGGTCTTCCTCTTCTTCTCCATTACATTAATTCTAGCCTGACAAGCACTACTGTCAATGTTGCTGACATCGAAGATTGCATTTATTCAGATGTACATATTGTAGATTCCAAAATGACCTGGCCAGACATTCAGCTATGAAGGAACCATGAAAAAGCTGTCCTAAGGAACGTGATACTTGCCTAAAACCTAACTCAGTGATAATATAAATTGTTTCAAGTCTGTTTATAGACCAAAACATCTGAGAGGAAATATTAACTGAAGGGTGTCTAGTTAGGGCAGCCATAAGGAATATTATGAATCTAAAAAAAATAATTCTGCATAGCATCTTGATATATGCCTGAAGATGTGACTGAAAATTATATGAGAAAGGAGAGAAATCTGTCCTGTGAAGTGGTGTCATAAGCCAAAATACTCCATTGCTTTCACTGAAGAAATTTTCTTGCATACCTCTTTCAAAAAACATCTGGATGATGGATTAAATTTTTCCGTTAGTCTACTATCCCTGTTGGTGAGTACAAGTGCAACTCAGTTTGTGTGCAGCAATGTCACCTACAATTTCCTTGCTCCCACCTCTCACTACTCTCATCTACTTTGCAAAGAGTGTGATCAGATGCCCTGTTCTCATGTTGACAGAGGCAAGGGGAGATGAACTGTTTCCTGAGTTTGCACAGCAGTTCACAGACACCTGTGGAATAAACCAAAGGATGCCATTGTTATCTGTACATCTTTATGTTTGACATCAAAGACATCAGCTTGTCTTTCTGTGGTTTTAGATGAGAAGTCTGCTTAGGGCAGATGAAAATAAATAAAGAAATAACAAAAAAAATCTGGTCAAAAGGGCCAATTTTAACTGGTCAATACCAAAGCCAGGGATTATTCTGGGAGGTAGATGGTATTAGCTATGTAAAGCTTGTTTTTCATTTCTTCAGCACAAAATAATACTTTTAGATTCAAAGCTCTTCGGATATGATTTAAACTCAAAGCTCTTGGGAGGGCAGGGCAGGGCAGGGCAGGGCAGGGCAGGGCAGGGCAGGGCAGGGGAGGGGAGGGCAGGGGTGGGGAGGAGAGGGGAGAGGAGAGGAGGGGAGGGGAGGGGAGAGGAGAGGAGAGGAGAGGAGGGGAGGGGAGGGGAGAGGAGAGGAGAGGAGAGGAGAGGAGAGGAGAGGAGAGGAGAGGAGAGGAGAGGAGAGGAGAGGAGAGGAGAGGAGAGGAGAGGAGAGGAGAGGAGAGGAGAGGAGAGGAGAGGAGAGGAGAGGAGAGGAGAGGAGAGGAGAGGAGAGGAGAGGAGAGGAGAGGAGAGGAGAGGAGAGGAGAGGAGAGGAGAGGAGAGGAGAGGAGAGGAGAGGAGAGGAGAGGAGAGGAGAGGAGAGGAGAGGAGAGGAGAGGAGAGGAGAGGAGAGGAGAGGAGAGGAGAGGAGAGGAGAGGAGAGGAGAGGAGAGGAGAGGAGAGGAGAGGAGAGGAGAGGAGAGGAGAGGAGAGGAGAGGAGAGGAGAGGAGAGGAGGGGAGGGGAGGGGAGGGGAGAGGAGGGGAGGGGAGAGGAGGGGAGAGGAGAGGAGGGGAGGGGAGGGGAGGGGAGGGGAGGGGAGGGGAGGGGAGGGGAGGGGAGGGGAGGGCAGGGGAGGGGAGGGGAGGGGAGGGGAGGGGAGGGGAGGGGAGGGGAGGGGAGGGGAGGGGAGGGGAGGGGAGGGGTGGAAGAAATCTAGAAATTTTCTAACGTTACTCAGAGTGCCTACTAGGAATATTTTAGATTATAAAAAGGGAGATTTTAATAAAGACAGCAATAAAATAATTAACCTGCATAAAATGGGTACAAGAAAATTGTTTCTGTCAGGAAGAAGTTAACTTGTCAAAACAGAAACTTGGTAGTTAAGATACTGACTCCATAACTACTGAATCTTTTGCTTCCACAGTTTGATGTCGTATAGAATCTCAAGCTTTTTATCAAGGTAAACTTTTGCTATTGTCAGCAACGTTATCAAGATGTTCATCAGTAACCACATCTTGTCAGTAGTCTGTTCCATTCCTTGTCAAACTAAGACACATTTCTTGGTAGTAAGAATCTTCAGAGCAGGAAAATGCTATTATGTGATATTATAAATGCGTTTTCTTCTCCCATTTGTTCCTTTTTTTTTTTTTTTAAGATCCAGTTTGAGAAAATTATTCAAGAGCACAAAGCTGCCTCCAAGATTCCTAGACAACTGTAATATACAACCCCCACTGTCCTTAGACCATATACCCTATTACCCCAGTTATGAATTAAATGTCTTTCCCATGATACCATGATATAAATCTTTTTTTTTTTTTTCTGTTTGTTCATTTTGTTTGTTTGTAGGAAGTTTCTCTAAACAACATATGAAAGATGAACTTAAGTCTAAACAGATGCTGAACTGAGTACTCACTTTCTAGTCCATCTATATTTATCATTCCCTCTTAATTATAAATTGATTTCTGGATAAATAGTTTACTAAATTAAAGACACTGATGATCTGTCTGCAGTTATCAAGGTGCAGTAACCTACATAACTATCTTCAGTGTCATTGGAGTTCACTCTACATATGTCTATTGAGAAAAAATAATCAACTTTAATCAACTTTATGAGCTTTTTTTGCTAGCAAAATGATGTCTGTTTTATGTGGGTTCTATATAAGGTGGGTGTACATGAGATGGATTCTCTCCTCAGTGTTCTTAGTAGTCATTTTTTTTGTCTTTTAATTACTGGTTCTATTTGATATATGTTACCAGAAAAGTACACAAAATTCCTGAGATTATTATATGAACGCTTTTATAATAATAATATTGAAACTTCCTTTATCATTTTTTTTCCTGATACCTATCAAGTCAATATTTTTTTGATTTCAGATTAGTGACTCATCAAGCCATCAATCGGTGTAACAAAATCCTTCATGGGCTTTGTCATCCAGCTGGTAGAATTTTAGCAAAACCTATTAACAGAGGTACGGTTTTAATTCCCCAGGTGTATAGTACTTCATGTTATCTATCTATCTATCTATCTATTTATTTATTTATTTTCTAAGGTCATATCATTCTTCCCAGGAGACTCCTATTACTTTCTAAGTGTCATGACTTTCTGAAATCATAAAAATTCACTACCGTAAACTGTATCACTGTCATTAAGCAAGGTATTAAAGATTAGCTACAAAATAAATCTTCTGCGTGCTCCAGTAGTAACCTCCCTACCACACAGTAATAATTTATTTTCCCATGAAATTTTCCCATTGGGGAACTTGTCGTGTTATAAGGAAGTCAATATAGATTAGATAGATTAGAACTCATTTGTCTAGTAAAGCAGTCTTTTTGTTATAGAAAATATTATATCATCCTGACACAATCTCTTTGCTAACCTTCTCCTTCGGTTTATCAATTTTCTATTTACCTCAAATTTTTAATTATTGCTTCCTTCATAATTTGTTCTACTGTGACCTCCCACTGAGATCAAACTACTGGGACTGTAGTTGTCCACTGTATTTTTTCATCTTGTTTTTAAATATGGACATCATAGTCCACTCTTATATTTTGACAGGTTGCATTGAGTGCAAATGGAAAGGCTTTGGTAGAAAGTGTTTGTAGTGGTGCCTTCTGTAGGAAGAGACAAGGAGCTATCCTGTGCTGGATACAGCTGGTTCCAGATGGTTCACCGCAAAACACAGCTGAGCCCATCAGCAAAGTTGGTGGTTCTTCTCTGAAAAGATGAGCAAAAGATTTAAAAAAAAAAAAAATGATCAAAAAAAATAAGAGCAAAAATGTCAGAAAGAGGGAGGAGGAAACAACAGAAGGAATTGCAGAGATAACAACAAAGTCAGAACAAGAGGTTCTTCACAGTAGAGTAAGTACACCTCTGAAGAGACTGTAGCCAGTGGAGGACCCACACATGAGCATGTGAAAAAAAGGGAGAAACGAGGAGCAGCAGAGATAACCTGCAGTGTACTGACCTCAAATTCCTGCACAGTATGATGTCTTGCTGAAGAAACTGAATAAAATCTGTGGTGACAACAGAGAAAGAGGAGAGGTTCCTGGAATTAAGTGAAGTGAAAACTGGAAAGGAGGAAGAGGAGTCTGAGTGAAGTTGAGCCTGGAAAGTGGGAGAAAAAAGTTTTTTTTAGTGTATGTCTTCTTTGTTTCCCACTACATAAATCAGTAATTAAATATTTATCTTCATTATCAGTAAGTTAAATTTTCAAGTTCTTTTTGTCTTGCTCACAACAGTGGGTGAAAAGTGATACCACTTTGTTTTACAACCAACAAGTTTTCTCTTTCCTGTTTTCTCCCTCTGTCCTTCTGAAGCTGGGGGAGGTGAGCAAGCAGCTGTGTGTGTGTTTGGCTGCTATCTGGGCCTAAACTACCATTCAGGTTTATTAAGAATACTGGCAATCAGATGCAAAATTCAACCTGATTGTCTTTTTAGAGCTGGTGAGATAGACCTGATAGCTACATAAGTTATTAGGGAAAAAAATATGCTAAAAGCTAATAGGTGAGAAATATTGGCCTAAGTGAAATATTGATAAAATGTCTACTGTAAAAAGAAATGAAATTCAAACATTAAAATAATATGGAAGGAAAAATGATTTGTCTTTCAAGAATACAGATTGATTCATGTAGAAATTATTGAAAAGGTATGCCATTTAGTACACATGACAAGAGTTAACAGATTTTTGTTTGTTTGATTGCTTTTTATTTCTGTTTCTAAAATGGGCAGGGTATTTGCAACAAATGCAAATACTTGAATTTGATCTGGATACATGAATACACACAACTTTTTTTCTTTTTTCTTTTTTCACATTAAAACTACTATATAAGCAAATATGTTAAAGCTTAACTTGGCAAATAAAGAAATAGGTTGTAAATGTGCAAATATTTACCAGAGGTAGAAGGTATTTTTGGCAAAACTTCTGCAAAGTGCATCAAAATTAGTTCAGGACTTTCTTAAGCATTGTCTAAACAGCATGACTTTGTTGATTTACAAAGTAAAGTCAGGATTGCACAAATATTTCTTTATTTTCCCTCTGTGCATATTCCCTGTATGTTTATTAATTGGCCTAGGAAAGCAGAGTAATAGAGGTTTTTCTTGTTTGCAAAAGTGTACGTGTTTAGACAGATGCTGAAATTTTAAAGCAAAATAAAATGTCATCCACTGAAAATTCTGATAGATCTTAATCACTGAGATCAGACCTCCAAAGAACAACTTTTTCTTCCCCTCCACATAAGATCAAAATGATGTTTAATAGCACTTGCAGTATCACATAACAAGGCAGCTACTATGATTAACATCCAGGAGAGGCTGGAATTTTAACTTTGTTTAGACTTTATTTTGATGTGAACTATGGATTTCTTTTGAGGTCCTAATCTCCCAAGAATCAAATCTAATATTTAATCAAATCTAAGGCACATTTATCTTCCATGTGAGATTGTACTGTCAGGCTGGTATGAAGTTAATTTTCTTAATAACAGCCCATATGGTTCTGAATTTTAGATTTGTGACCAAAACAGTGTGATAGCACACTGATGTTTTAGATATTTCTGAACAGTGCTTAGACAATTTAATTTTCTTGGTTTCTTACTCTACTCTCCAGTGAGTAGTTTGCGGTAGACAAGAGGGTGTGAGAGAACACAGCCAGGACAGCTGACACAAATTGACCAAGGTGATATTATATTCTATATAATGTCATGTTCAGCAATAAAACTAGGAGGGTAGTTGACCAGGGGTTACTGTTGCTTGGGCACTGGCTAGCTATTGTTTGGATGGTGGTGTGGGATTGGGGTTTGCTTTTGCATAACTTGTGTTTTTGTTGTTGTTGTTCTGTTTTTGTTTGTTTGTTTGTTTCCTTTTCTTTTTCCTTTTTCTTTTCAGTTGGTTGTTTTTTTGGTGGTGGTGGTGATGGTGGTTTGGTTCAATTTGGTCCCTCCTCCCTTTTGCTTATTAAACTGTCTTTAACTCAACCCATGACTTTTTTTCACTTCTCTTCCATTTCTCTCCTCCATCTCACTGTGGGGCTGTGTGGTGTTTTGCTTGGTACTGAGGTTAATCCATAGCAGAGATGCTCACCAAAACTCCTTTATTCTGAAACTATGAAATGAGATAGAGTGATGATGCCCACCCAGATTTAGTTCTGTACAGGTATGGAAGTTGGCTTGGTCAGCCATCTCCACGCAGGAATTACAAATATTGAAGAACAGGGTACTCATTCAGATGTAAGGACATAACTTATGTCATCTTTTCCATCACTGTTTGAACTTCAGAATGTGTAAACTTCTTTCAACACTATAACGGTAGAGATAAAGTAGTATCATCACTTTTTATTTCATCTCCTCTGTATAGTCAGGCTGCTCATTCAACATCAGGTGGAAGGATGGCCTTGTATACCAAGGTCTATCATAGATGACTTTCTTGACTTTCTATCAAATGTACTAAAGAGACCAAATAAGACACAAAGAAACAAAAAAAAAAAAAAAAGAAAAAAGGAAAAAAGAAAATGAAGGGCAAGTATATTCTGTTTTTGTCAGACAGAAATTAAAACATTGCTTTATTAAAATATTACTTTGTTATGACATACCAATGACCAATTTTCAGTGAAATGTAAAAACAAAAACAGTATACACATCTTTTCCAACAGTAATATACAAATAAAACATTACAGTGTCTGCTAAAAAAAAAAAAAAAAGTAAATTATTCTAACTTTTGGAAGACTTTTTTTCTCAAAAAAAAATAAGAAAAAATAGCATATAAAATACTTGGCAACAAACATCTGTAATTGGGTTTTCCTTTTAAAAATTTGCTTTCATAGTAAAATAAAATACAACTAAACAGAACCCTCCCAGGCAAAGAGTGAGACTCAGTTTGACTTAGAATTCCCACATTTTTTTTCCAAAATATCATAAATAACAAGGTAGGATTACCGACACGGAACAGTAAGAAAGAAATCAAATCTAGTATGCAGAGAAAGAATCACAAACACCCAAAGGAAGCTTTTTATTTACATATTGTACTTCTGCAACACTAAAAATTTCGTCTTTGGAATCATTTAGAAACTATAGCCATGAATGTCATTGTTACAGTCAGAAATATTTATTTGTAAGAGAAAATATAGGATTTTCTCTTTTAATCTGTGCATATAGGCCACAGTTCAGTTGCCTAAATATATCTAATGACTTTAAGCCTTCAGGTTATGCTTTCCCAATATCATAAGTGATGTTGTGTGAGCACAGCCTAGTCAAACTTACATCCATCCAGACTAATTAATAGTTCACTCTACAAAATGAATGAATAATTACAAGATCCTATATATATTTATTATGTACGTACACCTATATATGCAAATATATGCATATTTTATAAAAATATTTTTCACTACATTTATATCAGGTGCAAATACAGCATCTGAAGATGAAAAACATTTAGCCAATAAGAATATATCATTTGCTAAAAAGGAATTAGTATGGTACTGTCCACAGCACTAGGCTAATTCTTACATGTTTTTAACTGATAGTACTTCCATCCACTTTGATATACCTAGTATGCATGGATTATTTCCTGTTTGAGTCTTTGTGGTTAGAAGATGTTTATTCATTAACCGGGAATAAATTATTCAATATCAGCAAGTAAGACAATGGATTAATAGGGGAATGTTAACCTCTACTAACCTCTGTTTTACAGTTCCTATACCTTGACCCAAATTCCTTTGATCTTTTTTCATTGTTTAACGACAGCATTCTTGACAATAAGATTTTTTGAAATTAAGAAAAGGATGATCATTTGTTTCTTTGTTTCCTATATAAGGAAGTAAGGTTTGTATTTCACAAGCCCAAACCTAAAAGATATTGCTTGCCTAACTCTGCAAGTATGTCATAAAGCGGTGAACTATTTGACAAGTTAAACATTCTTATAAAGTATCTATAAAGAAAAGGAAACTAAAAAAGGTTTTAATAATGATCCAACTAACAAAGTCAAATTATAAAGTATCACAGAATATGTTGGGCAAAAGTAAAATGGAAGTGCTTTTCATTCTAAACTTCAGAGTTCAAAAAATTGTAACTTATGATTCTCTGTAATCTAAGCCAGATGGGTTTCTGACAATACTATTTAATAGTGAAACCTTGCATTCAACTTCATATTTTTTTTAATATTAACATATTAAAAGAATATTAGTACATGATTCAACTGGCAAATATATATATATATATAATAATAATAATAATAATAAAATATATGACTACCAAACTAATTTAACCAACAATAGGATGTAAAACAAACAAACAACAACAACAACAAAAACTTGAATTAATTCTTCAAACAGATTGGAAAGTTAGAAGATAAAGGTATTTTTTTTTCTTTAATTGGGAATTGCTAAACAATGTTCTCTATCAAAAAATAAAATTGTAGAGTAATGATAAGGTCTGTGTTAAAATATCACAGAATCAAAAAATCATCTAGGTTGGAAGAGACCCCCAAGATTGCCTAGTCCAATCTCTGACCTAACACTAACAAGTCTTCCACTAAACCATATCACTAAGCTCTACATCTGAACTTCTTTTAAAGACCTCCAGGGATGGTGATTCAACCACTTCCCTGGGCAGCCCATTCCAATGCCTAACAACCCTATTGGTAAAGAAGTTCTTCCTAATATCCAACCTAAACCTCCCCTGGCACAACTTTAGCCCATTCCCCCTCATCCTGTCACCAGGCACGTGGGAGAATAGACCTATCCCCGCCTCGCTACAGCCTCCTTTAAGGTACCTGTAGAGAGTGATAAGATTGCCCCTGAGCCTCCTCTTCTGCAGGCTGAACAACCCCAGATCCCTCAGCTGCTCCTCATAAGACTTGTTTTCCAGACCCCTCACCAGCTTTGTTGCCCTTCTCTGGACTCTCTCGAGCACCTCGATGTCCTTCTTGTAGGGAGGGGCCCAAAACTGAACACAGTACTCAAGGTGCAGCCTCACCAGAGCCAAGTACAGGGGGACAATCACTTCCCTAATTCTGCTGGCCACGCCGCTTCTTATACAAGCCAGGATGCTGTTGGCCTTCTTGGCCATGCAAGCACACTGCTGGCTCATATTCAGCTGACTATCAACCAATACTCCCAGGTCCTTCTCGGCCAGGCAGCTTTCTAACCACTTATTTCCCAGCCTGTAGTGCTTCTTGGGGTTGTTGTGCCCCAATTGCAGGACCCAAACATAAGTAAGAAAAAGTTAAGTTATCAGTAAAAATGATTATTCACGTAAACCACATGGTGATGTTTCAAATAACATTCTTCTGAGACTGATGCTATGATTAAAATTATATACTAATACATAAAATAGAATATTGTAACACAATAGATTTACAACATTATAATTGCAATTAATTATGATAAAATTGTTTAATACATCATATATCATTACATAGTATGTTATAAGGCATGTCATTATATTAATATATAATTAATTATATTCATATTTTATTTTAATATTTAACATTAACATGATATATTTATGACATTTTATTTTATGTGTATGTTGTGTATGTGTGCATTTATATATAACTGTATATAAAATATAGACTGTGAACAAAATTTTAGTTATTAACCTGAATATAAAACTGAAATCTCTGGTGGTAACATTTTCAAATAACACAATTGTCAGTAAATAATGATTAGAAGTTGGCAGTTATAGTGGGGATCTGGATCCTATATTAACCTGCATTCTGTCAAATAACACCCTGTATAAACAGTGCTGTTAGTGCATAATTATACACTTCAAAACTTGTCAGAACAAGAGAATGTCATGGAAAGTCAGTATGTGTGAAAGGCTGTTAAGGATCATATTGGCCAGACACCTGTACATCATATTGTAAGTTACACAGCTATACTGCAGGTAAAAAAAAGTTCCTGTAATTGTTGGCTTTATAAATGAAGTGATTATAGAACATAAGAATGTGGAAAGGGATTTCACTTTTTTGTTGTTGTTGTTGTTTTGTTTTGTTTAGCACTATTATTAGTTCTGAAATTTTGCTCAGTACTCTTAAAAGTGACTTTTTAAGAACTGTTAAAATATGAGGCTAAAAAAACAAAAAACACAGGAATATTTGAAAGCACATGACAGTGAAAGACTCAATGGTAATCCATACTGCCTTTTGGAGTGTACTGTGAGTTTGTCTTCAAGGTGTCCTGCTTACTCTCCTTACAAAAAGCAACTCTGGAACCATAACTAACCACTATTCTCCAAATTTGTCACATAGGATATTGTATGACTGTACATATCTTGTAGAACAGATCTTGGCAGGAAAAAGAACACCTTACTCTTTAAAACTGAGAAGAAGCATTTTATTATTATTATTATTATTATTTTTATTTTTTCTTTTCAGTGAGTTATAGCTTAAAAGTCAGCATATGTAGTAAGAAAACTGCAAAAGTGCTTGATTACTGCTTATGTATTCCTTAGAAGAAAAATACTAATTTATAAAGGTCTCTTTAGTTTGGCAGAGAAAGGAAAATCAAGTTAAAATCAATAGAAGTTGAAACCAGGCAAATTAAATTTGAGCATGAGGCGCAAATATCAAAGAGTGATGGCAATTAACAAAACATTGGAAAATGATCATGTCAGTACAGTTAAACACAATACATTTTTACTTAGTCACAATTACTGACTTTAATGTAATCTTCACTTTGGAGTGACTGCATAAAATGCAAAAATTTGAACTGTGATACACAGCAAGAGAAAGAAGTTGCTTGGATTGTCCTCCTTCTTCTTATATATCCTGATTGTATCTTTAAGTAGTCTTAACTGATAACTGATTTTATCCATTCATAACATGGAAAAAATAACAGAAGCACAGAAAGCTTTCAGTTCATTTTATGTTGTTTTGTTGTTGTTTGTTTGTTTTGCTTTGTTTTGGTTTGTGTGTGTTTGTTTTTCTTTCAGATCTTATAAAGCCTCTGATAAGCTTAGCAGAAATGTATTTAGAAGTTGTTCACAACAACACTTGTGGAAAAAAAATATAAATACTCTTTAACAGATTATTTTTTCAGAAAATCAATTTCCCCCATTAACAAAGAATTTATAATTTATAATTCAGCTGCTATGAACCTGGTAATGATTCTGATTTTAAATAACTTAGATTGTTTTGTCTGCTTTTAACATCAGAGCAGTCAACATACTTAGCATCATACTCCAGATTAAATATCTTTGTTTATCATTTTCATTTTATAACTACATAACTTCTTTAAATTAATTTAGATTGCATAATGTTTATAGAATGATGTCCACTGAAATCATGATACTCATTTCATCCAGAATGGAAGGAGAAAATCTAGTAAGGATGTATTGAGCTGTAGCCCAATTTGTAATACTAAATACTGAATGGCACTGGCCGTTCAAACTCCCCTACACATTTGCCAAGAGGATAGAATAGGATATGTGAGAAATTAAGAAACTATACTTGATGGTCAGCCTAAGAGTCAGATTTATGAGGTTAAACTCACTGCTAGTTGTGATTTGTCTCCTAAGCCTTTTTTTTTTCCCCAACAAAATTGATATTGTTTCTGTTTCCCTGATGCTATATCATATGAGATAATATTGCAAGAATACATACTCAAACACACTGAACTACATTCATGGTGATAACTAGAAGAAATTAAACTGTGCAGTCTCTTCTGAAATGGTTATCTGAATTAGAACAGACATTTATTTATATTTAAAGACACTACATTTCTTAGTGGTAATACATCCTTCAAAAGTCTAAGGAAGTCACAATTACTAATCATTTGAAATGTAGTCTGACCAATACATGAATTAATAACCATTTACTCTCATGAGAGTGGATAAAAGTAGCCCATATTTTATTACCTGTAAGCAACAGATACTTTATATCAACTTTAGAGGCTTATCATATTCATAGAGACTTGAAGGCAATAAAAATTTGTAATTTAGCTTTTTTTTTTTTTTTTTTTTTCCAAAATTCAGAAAGCTATATGGAAAAGGAATAACCTAAATGATTGAAATTATTTGGTTATTTAAACCAAACATACAATACCATATGTATAGTAGATTAAATGCCTCCTTTCAATTTTACACCTCTTTTATGGTTGCTGAGCATGTAACCCAGCACAATTAACACAGTCTGATCTTCAGGATTTGTTGTACCAAGCACCATAGTAATTATTTTACAAGCTGTTCAGATATGAATATACCTCCACCTTCATGAATGATTTATTTTCTGAATTTGGCTTTGCATACGTTTATGTTTACCTACTCCAAACAATGCATGAGCTGAAGTTCTTTTGTACAGCCTAGCATACATACAGATTGTTTTGGAGATGTTAATGTTAAAAACTTCTTTATATGCATTCTATATGAAAAGGTGACATCTGGTCAGCTAGTGTAAAAGTGAAAAACTTTCCTTTTAGACTCAGTATTCTACTACAATGCCTACTTTCTGTGATCCCTTTAAGAAATTGTATTTCTGATTTATGCAACAGTCAGAAAATTCTGATACAATACATGTGCCTCTTCACTTTCATAAACGTACTTCACATTTTAATACCACTTTCCCTTCCTCAAGTTCCTAAATAAGTTGTCTTTTATTATCGTCATGTCATACTTAAGAATTTCTTGTCTTGAAGGTAATAGTAGCTTAACTTTTTCTTATGAGTCAGTCACCAAGCTCAAATAAGAATTCACCATTCTGAATTCCGTGCTACAAACAGTGCCATCTTGTTATTTCCAGAAGATTTACGAAAAGATTAAGTGAGGCAAAATATTTGAAGCTTTCTATCATTTTCATTGTGTTGCTGATCAGATGCACTGAATTTTACTCTGCCAAGTTCCGAAAACTTGAGCATTTTCAAGCCATTCCTTCCAATTCTTCCTATAACATTCCATTACAATTTACTCTGAAATGCTGACAAGCATTCAAGCATCCGATATTTCTACAGTGTATCACCTCTCCATTATATATTAACCAAGACATACTTAGTTTTTGAAGCTTTTCAGTTCAAGTGAATTTTGGGAAACCCGTAATCAACTTTTATATATTTCTTTTCATCCTATTCAATATGCTGAGCATTAATTGAAACTGAATATGCACAACTTCACAAAGTAGTCTATAGATAGGGAAGAATGAAAGTTAAATAAGGAAAGATATGATGTAACAGTGTGTTTATTATTTGTATTACATATTCTAAATAGTACTGTGTTTCTCGTCTGTAATGCATATTCTAAATGGCTAATGTTACATAATTCAGACGTGACAGGAGACCAATAAAATGCTGATCTCACTGACCTCAGTGTCAAAATGTTCACTGACTTGAGTGGGCCCCAAAATTTACCTCATATACCACCATGTAAAGATGTCTAGAATGTATGGCTCTGTTCTGTCTGGATACTGCATTACAGGATATTCAGGATAAAAGTACAAATACAAGAGACAGAAAGAGTAATCAATTAAGCACACACAGAGATATGCATACCCAAATAAATAGCATGTAAACCCGTCAATAACAAGAAGCAGAGTTATTAAGTCACTGAGTAGCTATCAAAAGAACCATTCAATTACAGCCTTAAAGAGATTTAACCAGACTTTTGCAACTGATAAGAAAAAAATAACAAAACAGATTATCAGGAATCATATAGGAAAGAATTATTGAAGCTGTATTTATGCATATTTACATATATAATTGTACGTGTGTCTATTTATTGGGATTAAAGGTGGCTGGGACGGAATGTTTAAAAGACCAACAAATTCTTGTTTTAAACTTTAAAAGTAAACTTTAGTAAATCAGTTCATTAGCAACATAAATTCCTAATTATTATTTCTTACACATTATTAATCATCATAAGTACATATATGATGGTGTTAGGCTTTAACATTTATATTATAACTTAGCTGTGAATACAGAACACTGCATACCAGTTTTTGAATAGTTAGCACTGAAGGCAGTAGTTGGTGGTGTCAGGTGATCAGGCTTGAGAGCTCTCTGACAAGAAAAGACAAAACTGAAACAGGCTTGTCTTCCTTCTTTGATGTTTCCTCTTTATGCCTGGAATTTTTATGCTATTGCCTAGATAGAAGGAGTTCTTATCTACTCTCAACGTTGTGCATCTTTTTTTTTTTTTTTTTTTTTTTTTTTTTTTTTTTCCCTCTAGTCACTGTTCTTTTGTATTCAGGAAAGTGATCTTTGTCCTTTTTACCATTTGGGTGTATCCTACCAACAACATGTCTTTCTTTGACATTTTGCTGTTCTATTGGTCACATGCTGATATGAAATACTTATATATTATATCAGGCTGTGTTATCAAAGTGTTATAAAACACTTAAATATTATTCTTTGTTACGCTGTTTCAGTACCATTACATCTGGGTTGAAAGCAAAATTTTATATTAATTCTATCTATGCTTAGGCTACAGAGAAAACCTGATATATAAAAAATGTATGGGATGTTTAAGGCCAAAGCCAGGAAAAAGGAGAGGTCAATGGGGAGAAAAAAGTGTGAGAAAACAGAATAGGTGGGAAGTAGTGAGATGGTTTTATGTCAATGGGCACAAACTGAAACACAGGAAGTTCCGTCTAAACTTCAAGAAACAGTTTACTGTACAGGTGACAGAACACTGGAACAAGTTGCCCAGAGAGGCTGTGGAGTCTCTTTCCTTGGAGATCTTCAAAAGCTGTCTGCATGTGGTCCTACGCAACCCGCTGTAGGTGGCTCTGCTTGAGCAGAGGGATTGGACCAGATGCCTGCCAGAGGTACATTCCAACCTCAATCATTCTGAAATTTTCTGTGAAAGTTATTAAAAAAACTATTGTAGGATGTAGACATTTGTCATGAACGGTGTTCTCTCAAAAATCTAAACTAATGTCCACTTGGACCCCAAACTGATAAATTGCTATAATATTCTGACACTAAGTGTTTTATTTTATTGTTCACACAGAAGGACCTAGAGTCATCTGTGCATAATATAAGTAATCAGAATATGTATGTGGGGCTGGCAGACACAACACTGATATTCCAGGAGTCTAGAGCTGTTTTGGAGTGGTGGATTCACACCAACTGGGACATCTGAAAACCATTAGGCAATTATTTGTGGGTAAGTCAATTCCTCACTGTCCCAGTTACTGGAAGGTGGATTCCCACCATGCTAGTTAGGCAAAAAAGCAGTTTATATTCATGTCTTTCAAGGTCCTGTGTGATATCTACCAATTCCCGTCTTAAACAATGCAACTTGCCTGTACTAGACAATTGAATCAATTTCTATTAAAATGTTGTTCCAGTTCTGAAACATTGTTTTATACTCTATTTAGTGTGTTTGACATGAAAGAAAAAAACAAAAACAACAGCAACAACAACAAACTATTCTTTCAAATGCTCTTTCTAATAAAAAGCCTGTGTTCTAATCCACACGGATCTTAAATTTGGCAATTAAAAACTCTAGAAAGGAAAGATGTGATAAGTAGGAAGGAAAATGTAACAGACTTCACCTCTCTCTATTAAGGTCCATTGGACAACTATACTATACAAATCTTCCGTATACTTAGTAGAATATTTGCAATATGGTTTGCTAATTTTATAACAGAAATCAGCACATTAGTCAGATGTGAATGAGCTCTACCTCTGACTTTTGACTCCCGCCTGTTCAAGAAACACCACATTTTATCTATTGCAATATATTTTATAGAACTGTAGAGTATCCTTGAGTCATAAGAGACTCGTGAGGACCATCAAGTCCATCTCCTTACTCCATAAAGGG
>NC_137694.1:173524090-173539090 GCF_964034855.1 Anser brachyrhynchus | reverse complement strand
CACTGATATAAAATATCACTGTTCTACAGAAATCAAGGAGCTCTGACAGCAAAGGAGGGCATTCCTTGCTTCTCTTAGTGTTCTTTTGTAGGTATCCTAAAAGAACAGTCTCACAGCTGGTAACATGGATACCCTTCACAGTGTCTTTTCATACTGCAGAACATATTCATAGGCATAAAATATTAAGTATTATTGTCACTATGTAGTTGTTTTATAGCTTTTACAGCTAATTTACCTGCATTTAGATTTCACAGATATGTTAGTGACATAGAAGAATAATGTCTAGAGTAAATTGTCATGAAAGGAAAACAAATAGATCTACATTATGCAACTCTCAAGATATATAGTATTTCATCTGTTAGCACTTCAAGGTGTCCACAATTGCTTTATACTTGTGGACATACATGCCTTCCTAATTTTGGTATTATGCCTTAAAATCTGTTTTTATCGCTAAAGGCCCTTTATTATGAAAATAAATAAATAAATAAATCTCTTAGTTTTGCTGAATGTGATTTTTCTGACACAACCTTTAATACCCAAAGGTCTGTAAAACATTAATATGAATGCTCACTGCGACTGATCTACTTAAGATTTAGAAACAAATATAAAGCTTCTACTGTTTGTCTGTTCTGTGCAACTCTTTTTAATTGCTAGGTATGAGCCCTATGGGACCAAGTTCACTCAGGGGACTGGAAACAACATACGGGCACTTTTACCTGTAGAACACCATTTCAAGTCTAGTTCAGATTAATAATGACTGAAATGTATTATATCACCTGCTGTCTCTAGAATGATCTGTGCCAAACTATGTGATAATTCAAAAGAAATCCTAATGGATCTCAAACTCATCAGCTTTGTATCATATAAAACCTTAATAGCAAGCGTCACCAGACAGTCTGTAGCTTTCTTGGCTAGGGAAGCCAATACTGATATTTTTCATGGATAAAAATATTTGTATTTTGGCAAGTTGCTTATTTGCTGGAAAATAGAGTTTTAATCATTCCAAAAATTCTATAAGGTTAAAAATTAGCTTGATGGTTTAAATGAAGACATTAAATTTATATATATATCCACACTTTTAAAAATTAAATAGTTAGGACATGTTATTCAGTATATCGAAAGATGAAGTAGATGTTCATTTCTTATTCCTTCTTAATAAATTCTGGGTCTATAATATTTTGTTTAGAAGAAAACACCTAAAATATAATCTTACAGTGTATTTTTGATTTAATATTTTTCTGTAAAACACACTCTATTTTGCATGTAGCAAACACTAAAGCAAAAAGTAAACCAGAGTGAAACACCTCTCAGGTGGCATGTGTGAACCCTCATCCTTACAAGCAAATTGTTGCTATTTATCTTGGATTAAAATAGCATTTTAGAATTTCATGCATATTGAAATGTTTGTAAGAAATGGGAAGTATTGAGATGCTTTATAAATGGATGGTTAGAATTTGTTTCCAGAGTAATATAAAACCATTTCAAAACCTTTCACAAACTAAATAAAAGAGTGAGTTTAAAAGAATATTGCTTCTGGTCAAGATTCACAAAGGAATTAAGGGTTTTGTATTTTTTTCCTTGTTGAATTTATAGGGACTTTGAGTCTTTAATGACTTTGGGAGTCCACTTCTCAAGACTGCCACCAGGTTTGAAGAACGTTTCCGTCAAGTGTTCTTTTAATGACTGTGATTATGACTCTTGGGTTTTAAGCATTCGTTCCAGAATATTGTATGACAGATAGCCTCCTAAATTGTCGATGATACCTGGAATATCTTTCTATTTCTTCTGCTCTGCAGGTCATTACCCATGACCTGGTTACCCAGAATATGGAGAAGGCTGAGGTACTCAATGACTTTTTTTGCCTCAGCCTTCAACAGCAAGAGCTCGAGCCACGTAGCCCAAACCACAAAAGGCAAAGACAGGGACTTGACAAATGATGAACCACCAGGGAAAGATCAAGGGGAAGATCAAGTTCAAGACCTGAAGATGCGATACGCAAGTCCATGTGTCCTGAGAGAACGGGTGGATGTAGTTGCTAAGCCACTATCCATCATATTGGAGAAGTTGTGGCAGTCCAGTGAAGATACGACTGACCAGAAGAGGAGTAACATAACCTGAATTTTAAAAAGAGAAAAAAGGAAGACCCAGGGCACTATAGGCCAGTCAGTCTCACCTCTGTTCCTGGCAAGATTAGGTAGCAGATTCTCATGGAAACTCTGATAAGGTACATGGAAAATAAAGAGGTGATTGGTGACAGCCAACATGGCTTCACTAAGGGCAAATATGGTGGACTTCTAAGACAGGGTTACAGCATTGGTGGGCAGGGGAAGATAGAATGACATCATCTACCCGGACTTATACAAAACATTTGACACTGTCCTGCATGATAACATTGTCTCCAAATAGGAGAGAGGGATCTGATGGATGGACTACGTGGTGGGTGAGGAATTGGATGGATGGTTGCACTCAAAATATTATGGTCAACAGCTTGGTGTCCAGGTGGAGATCAGTAAAAACTGGTGTTCCTCAGGGGTCAGTATTGGGACTGGCACTGTTTAACATCTTTATCGGTGACATGGACAGTGGGATGGAGTGCATCCTCATCAAGTTTGCTGATGACACCAGAGGAAGTGGTGTGGTCAACACACTGGAGGCAAGGGATACCATCCAGATGAAGCTGAACAGGCTTGAGATGTGGGCCTTTGAGATGTGTTGGTTTTACTGTGATAGGCAACTGAACTCCACCACAACAAGTCCACCGTTACCCTCCACTCACCATTAGACTTTCTCACTGGCCATATAGGACTATTGAAGGGTGAGCGAGTCTTGCTGATCATTCCTTGGCTCTCCAGACGATGAACCAACTCATGGATGGGAATCAGGGAGTCTCGGTTGGTGCGATATTGCCGTCAGTGCACTGTTGTGGTAGCGATTGGTACCTGCTGATCTTCAACCTTCAGCAATTCAACAATGGAAGGGTCTTCTGAAAGGCCAGGCAAGGTAGACAGCTGCCTAATCTCTGTGCTCAAAGCAGCTGTGCCAAAAGCCCACCAGTACCCCTTAGGGTCCTTGAAGTACCCTCTCTTGAGGTAGTCTATGCCAAGGATGCATGGAGCCTCGGGGCCAGTCACAATGGGGTGCTTTTGCCACTCATTCCCAGTTAGATTCACTTCAGCTTCCAATACAGTTAGCTGTTGGGATCCCCCTGTCACTCCAGAGATACAGATGAGTTCTGTCCCTTGGTAGCCTGATGGCATTAAGGTACATTGTGCGCCAGTGTCCACTAGAGCTTTGTATTCTTGTGGTTCCAATGTGCCAGGCCATCGGATCCACATAGTCCAATAAATCCGGTTATCCCTCTCTTCTACCTGCCCAGAGGCAGGGCCTCTCTAGTCCTGGTTGGAGTGTCTGCCACTTAATTCTTGCAAATGAGAAGCAGAGGTCTCTTCATCAGGGTGAAGAATAATATCAGCCCCTCTACTGCCTCTGGGGAACTGCCCAACAGAAACCGGAAAAGCGTTTTTCTTGGGAGCCCCTCTTCTTTCTGCAGTATTTCCTTGCAGTTCACGTACACGAGCAGCTAGGGTTGAAGTAGGTTCGCCATCCCACTTCCTCATATCTTCCCCATGGTCACACAGATAAAACCACAAGGTGCCACGTGGTGTGCGTCTTGGATACTCTCTCCCTCAAGCAGAAAAATACTGATTCTTAGTGGCTGAAATATCACTCTGTCTGGATGAGGACGGATATGCTCGTTCTACGAGGCAGTCAAGTCTTTCAGACAGTTTCTCCACAGCTGAGACACAGGCCCGTAGTGGAACAGAGAGATTGTCTTCATATTTTTGAAGCTGGCAGGATATAGTATACACTGTTGGTCCCATCCCCGCATCCCAATTAAATACTGCCAGTGTACTGGCGTGTGATGATGGTGCACTCCGCACAAATTTATGCCACATGGATGCTGTGCACTGGACTTCATCAGGATCTTGAGGTGTCTGGGCATTGTCCAAATCACTATAAACCATCTCCAGCACAGCTAATTCCCACGGATGCTGGAGACCTTTATCCACAGTGGTCCACTTACCTAATTGATATACAATATCTTCCTTGTGGGGATATCTTTCTTTCACACCTGCCAAGAGTCACCTCCAGAGGCTGAGAACCTGTGTCTCTCTCCCAATTCCTTTGTTAGTTACCATTTCTCTAGAGAGGGATCCCAGCTGTTTGGCTTCATTTCATTCTAACTGTTGGCTATCGGCCCCAGCGTCCCAGCATCAAAGCAGCCAGGTGAGAATGTGTTCACCTGGGTGTCGACCATAATCCCAGAATCCCAGAATCACAGAATCACAGAATCGAAGGGGTTGGAAGGGACCTCGAAAGATCATCGGGTCCAACCCCCCTGCCAAAGCAGGCTCCTTAGAGCAGGCTGCCCAGGTAGGCGTCCAGACGGGCCTTGAATATCTCCAGGGAAGGAGACTCCACAAGCTCCCTGGGCAGCCTGTTACAGTGCTCTGTCACACTCACTGTGAAAAAGTTCTTTCACATGCTGGTGCGGAACTTCCTGTGTTCTATCTTGTGGCCATTGTCCCTTGTCCTATCTCCACAAACCACTGAGAAGAGGTTGGCTATATCCCTCTGTCTCCCAAACCTCAGGTATTTATACACATTGATAAGATCCCCTCTCAGTCTTCTCTTCTCCAGGCTGAACAGACCCAGGTCTCGCAGCCTTTCCTCATAGGGAAGATGCTCCAGGCCCCGTATCATCTTTGTAGCCCTCCGCTGGACTCTTTCCAGGAGATCCCTGTCTTTTTGTACTGGGGAGCCCAGAACTGGACACAGTACTCTAGGTGAGGCCTGACCAGGGCAGAGTAGAGGGGAAGGATCACCTCCCTTGACCTGCTGGCAATGCTCCTTTTAATGCATGCCAGGATCCCATTGGCCTTCTTGGCCATGAGGGCACACTGCTGGCTCACGGTCAAGCTGTCGTCCACCAGGACCTCCAGGTCCCTCTCCTCAGAGCTCCTCTCCAGCAGGTAATCCCCCAGCCTGTACTGATACATGCGGTTGTTCCTTCCCAGATGCAGGACTCTACACCTGGTCTTGTTAAACCTCATTTGGTTTCTACCTGCCCATCTTTCCAGCTGGTCCAGGTCTCGCAGAATGGCAGCACAGTCTTCTGGTGTGTCGGTCACTCCTCCCAGCTTTGTATCATTGGCGTACTTGCTGAGGGCAGACACTATTCCCTCATCAAGGTCATCACTGAAGATGTTGAACAAGACCAGACCCAGCACTGACCCCTGGAGAAGGCCACTAATCGCAGGTCTTCAGCCGGACTATGCACCACCGATCACCACCCTCTGAGCTCGGCCAGTCAGCCAGTTCTCAACCCACCTTACTGTCCACTCCTCTATCCCACACTTTCTCAGCTTTGCTATCAGGATGTCATGGGAGACAGTATCAAAAGCCTTGCTAAAGTCAAGGTAGATGACATCCCTGATCTGCCCCCATCTACCCAGCTGCTAATGTCATCATAGAAGGCAACGAGGTTGGTCGAGCACGACTTCCCCTTGGTAAATCCATGCTGACTGCTCCTCATAACCTTCCTCTCTTCAATTGCTTGGAGATGACATCCAGAACAAGCTGTTCCAACACCTTTCCAGGGACAGAGGTGAGACTGACTGCCTGGATCCTCCTTCTTGCCCTTCTTGAAGACTGGAGTGACATTGGCTATCCTCCTATCTTCAGGCACCTCTCCTGTTCTCCAGGACCTCCAGGACCTTTCAAAAATGATAGAGAGCGGTTCGGCGATCACCTCTGCTAACTCCCTTAGCGCACGTGGATGCATCCCATCGGGACCCATGGATTTGTGTGCATTGAGCCCACTCAGGCTCTCCCCAGCTACCCTCGGGTCAACCACAGGGGAGCCCTCCATTTCCCAGACCCTTTCTCCCCTCACCAGGGTCTAGGAGTCGTGGGGGGGAGTCCTTGAAGCAAAGACTGAAGCAAAGAAAGCATTCAGTATCTCCGCCTTCTCGGCATCTCCCGTTACCAGGACACCCCCCGTCATTCAGCAAGGTACCTATATTATCCCTAGTCTTCCTTTTACCATTTACCTACTTAAAAAAACCCTTTATAATATAAAATTTATAAAATAATCCTTTCATATTTCTTGCAACTCGCTCAGGGATAGGGATCGAGTGGTTTCTGATTCCTTTATGATTTCCATCTCTTCTTCCTGCTGTTTTTGTGATGGCTCTGCTTTAGAGCTGCCTGCCTTCTCCCCTTCTCCCTCCTTCTTTGAAGAGGCTTCTTGCCTTACTAAATGAGCTGATTTCTGTTTCCATTGTTTTGACTTGGCTATGGGGGGGGGACTGATACCATAGTTGGTTGGTCCTCTGGGTCAGCCACAACATGTGTTATCTGGTCATCAGATTCAGAGACCTCCACCCCGCCTTGAGAGTGCTGGACAGTGTTAAATCGTGTTTGATAGGCATAAGCTAGGACCTAGCACAGTGCTGCAAACTGTCGTTCTCCGGCATTGTCTGGGTCAGCATATACAACTCTCAAACATTCTATCAGGCTTTTAGGATTTTGCACTTGTTCAGGAGTGAAGTTCAAAGCTACTGGAGGAGACATCCGTGACAGGTACCTGCCTATATCCTCCCACACACCTTGCCACCCGCCACCAGACTGTTTTGGGACAAATTTCTGGGTAAGCTTTCTAAACAATCGATTAACATTAGAGAGAAGAGGAAACCCATTATTCAGAGTTAGAAATAGCAATATATGGGTTATACATGGATATTCAAAATACTCAGAAACTGTTGTAGTTAGCCCACTGTGAAAGAAGGAGGAGGTACCATTCCTGATATTATTCATAAACTGACTTCCAGATGAGGAAAGGAAGGCACTGTAATTCTGAATATTCTCTAAAAGATAGTTTCCATGAGACACAGATGATAACAGTGCAGAGCCTGAATGCCAGATTAAACTCAAGCCCAGTGCTTGGCAGCACAGCAAATTAAAGAAAAATGAACACCGATTGTAGCACACTCTCGGATCGGATATAGAGGAGAAAGGAGAACATGACGTGGATACGACACATGCCAAAAAACAAAAAACAAGCCAATATTAACAGGACACTGAACATGATGACTAGCAAGTAAGTGTTTTAGCTGTAAGAGTTTTAATCAATTCTACTGTTATCTCAACCTTTTGAGCCCCACATTGGGCGCCAAAAAGGACTATGGTGGTTTTACCATGATAGACAGCTGAACTCCACCACAACCGCTCTCTCACTCCCCCTCCTTAGAATAGGAGGGGAAGAAGTAAAGGAAAGAACAACTCACGGGTTGAGATAAGGATGATTTAATTAAAGGGAAAAAATAATTATTAAGGAAAGATTATTATTAATTAAACTGTTTAACTAAAGGGAAAAATGGGAAAGGGGAAAGGGGAAAAGGGAGGGAAAAAAAAAAAAAAAGTAAAGGCTATGTGGAAGTGCAGAGGAAAGAAATTACTTTCTACTTTCCACAAATGAGCAATGCATGACCACATCCTTGAAGCAGTGCCTCAAGGCATGTAGCTGGTGTTCGGGAGGAGGACAGATGTTTTCACGAGAGCTCCCACACCCCCAAACCACACACACACACACACACACACACACTTCTTCCTTTTTCCACCTTTTATTGCTCAGTGTGACATCATATGTTATAGAATATCCCTTTGGTTGGTCCTGATGCTGTGCCAGCACTGCTCAGCAGCAGACATAACACTGGTGTGATACCACTGCTTTTCTAGCTACAAGTGCAGAGCACAGCACTGTATGGGCTGCTGCATGGAAAGTTAGCATCCCAGCCAGACCCAGTACATGAGAACCTCCTGAAGTTTTACAAGGCCAAGTTCTGCATCAAGGCCACAGCAGTCCCAAGCACAAACACAAGCTGGGCAGAGAATGGATTGAGAACAGCCCTGATGAGAAGTCCCTGGGGTTGTTGGTTTACGAGAAGCTCAACATGATCCACCAATGTGTGCTTGCAGCCCAGAAAGCCAAACACTTCCTGGGCTACATTAAAAGAAGCGTGGCCAGCAGGTTGAGGCAAGTGATTGGTTAAAGGAGAAGGCTCTGGGGACACCTTACAACAACCTTCCAATATGTAAAGGGGGACTACAGGAAAGATGGGGAGGGATTCTTTTTCAAGGTGTGTAGAGATAGGATGAGGAGTAATGGATGTAAACTAAAAAGGGTGGATTTAGATTAGATATTAGGAAGAAATTCTTCATGATAAGGGTGGTGAAGTACTGGAACGGGTTGCCCAGAGAAGCTGTGGATGCCCCTTCCCTCAAAGTGCCAAGTTGGATGGGGCTTTGAGCAGCCTGGTCTAGTGTAAGGTGTCCCTGCCCATGTCAGGGAGGTTGGAATTAGGTGGTCTTTAAGGTTTCTTCCAAACAAAATCATTCAATGGTTCTATGATTCTATGAAGGTGGCAATGAACAGTTCAAGCTGTGCATCTGGAATTTTTCTGATGGCTCTGGTATTTTTCAGATACAGTGGTGTTTGTATCATCATTTACTGAGCATCCCCTTTTCACTTAATGGAAAGATACTTGTAAGACTCTTCCAGCATGTTTTTCAGATCTAGCTGAGATATTCTGACTTCAGTAAAACACTTTTATATTAACAGCTCAAGAAGATGTAAAATTTTAATCATATGAATAAAATTATGAATGTTATGGACTAGAAATAAAAATAGAGAATTGAAAAATGTTTTCTAAAGAGAAAGATTTTGACAAGCTTTGGGGAAATTATATTGTTTTTCATTCTTGTTGCACACAGTTTGCTATATCATTGGTATTATTTAGCAAAAAGATGTTGTTATTGTTGAATATTTTGGATCATGAATGATTCCTAATTTCTATTAGTAGTTAATGAAAATGCTATAATATGCAATTTTAGTTTTCCTGGGGTAATTAAAATGTATTTTAATGAAATAAAATGACTAAACATCTCCCCAGTTTTCCTTGGGAAATATATTGCTCAGAGAAATCTCAGCTACATAAACTTTTAAAAGATTTTTTATTTGTTAAATGAAATTCATAAAACTTTTTCACTGAAGGGCTTTTGTTTTCTGAAAAAAAGATGAATAATTTCTTTTTTTTTTTTTTTAATTTAAAGGGAATATTTAGATGTACTGTTATTATTTTCATTTACCATATAAGAATGAAATAAAAATGTGCCATAAAACATATTTCTACAAAACTCTTTTCTGAATAAATTAAATTTATATCTGCATTTTGCGATGGTAATGCTTTTTAACAAGAAATCAAGAATTCATCTTTCTGTTTCTTTCTGTTCTAGTGGATTTGATACTTGGGTCTACTAATTTCTGAAGATTTCAGGAAATTACAACTCTGGACATTCTTTCTTTCTCTCTCTCTCTCTTTCTCTCTCTCTCTCTCCCCCCCCCTTTTTTTTTTTTTTTTTTTTTTTAATTTTGTCCTGGTGTTGCAAAAGGAAATTACTTCATGAAATAAGATTATTTAAAGAAGCATATCATATACTTATTTTCTCACAAGCATTCTGATAGTAAGTGTAGGAGATCCTAGAGAAGTACTGGAAAAATCTCTTTTAACAGTTTTTCTCTAGCTAAGTTATTCAAAACTTCAGAAAAAATCCTTTAAATTAGTCTTTAATTTTAAATATTTCACTTACTATGGCTGATGAAAATGTTTGATCTGGTGTGATAAAGACTGTTGTGTAAGACTGACATTACACAAGACAAACCTGGTTTACTACAAAAGCAAGGTAGTGATCATTTGAAATCTGTCTACATTGAGTACAAGTTGCATGAACATTCAACATATCTATCAAAGTAATGTTACTATAGGATACTGAGATTTCTGCATAGTCATCATAAATGGTTAGGTATCTTTTAAATCAACCTGAAAGACATTGTCTCCCTGTTTATGTGCCTTAACATCAGAAAAAAAAAATAAGTAAAAATCATTGATTTGTTTATAGTTTCCTGATTCTGAGTTACTTAGTACAGCACACATTAGAACATATGGCCTGACTATACTTCACCTTGTTGGTTTACGCACTTCCAGGAAACAGTACATTAATTTCTGATATACCTGTGTCTGGCATTATATGCTCTTCTGAACAAAACGTGAATAATGTGGACGGATGATGAACAAGGAAAGCTGCTGAAGAACATAGGTGAGAAGCAATTGGATAACAAACTGTGGATGTCATACAGTGCTTATCTCAGAAAATAGAGGGAAAGGTGGAAAAGCTCAAAAACTATCTCTGGCTTAGGGCCTGTTCTTCATGAACAACTAATGAATACCAGAATTGGAGAAAAACAATGAAGCATTAATAGAGATCAAATTTGCATGTGACTCACATTTCTTCCTGATCTCCCTGGAGTGTCTACAATTAAGCCTAAGTCTTCAGTGTTCATTTTCCTGAAGAAATGAATGCTTTCCATCTAGACTGAGAAACAGAACTTCAGTCTTCTTACAACTGCAGTGGTTATTGTTGTTATTATTATTATTATTATTATTGTTTTATTGCTTAATGTTTATAATAGACACAGGGATATAATGTCTGCTTCTGAGAGTTAACCAATCAACTTCCCAAAAAAACATAGACAAAAAGTCCTATGTTTGGACAAAATACAGGAATAAAAGTATATCCTGAAGCAATAAATAGGTTTTGTATATATTTAAATGTTGATACCTAGCTACCATATAAGAAATTTGCAGATGAAATCTACAAATCAGTTAGTATATCTAGAATAGCTATGTATGTCTAGGAGGACCCAGGAAACTACAGACGAGTCAGCCTCACCCCCATCCCTGGAAAGGTGATAGAATTGCTCATCATGTAGGTCATCTCCAAGCATACAGAGGAGAAGAAGATGATCAGGAGTAGTCAGCATGGGTTCACCAAGGGGAAATCAGGCTTGACCAACCTGATAATCTTCTATGATGGAAAGACTATCTGGGTGGATGAGGGGAGGACAGTGGATGTTGTTTGCCTTGACTTCAGCAAAGCTTTCGACACTATCTCCCATAACATCCTCATAGACAAGCTGAGGAAATGTGGGATGGATGAGTTGATAGTGAGGTGGATTGATAATTGGCTGGATGGCAGAGCTCAGAGGGTTGTGCTTAGTGGTGCGGAGTCTAGTTGGAGGCCTGTAGCTAGCGGTGTCCCCAGCAGCCTGTACTGGGTCCAGTCCTTTTTTTGTCAATGACCTGGATGATGGAATAGAGCGCACCCTCAACAAGTCTGTGGATGATACAGAACTGGGAGGAGTCTCTGATACCCAAGAGGGCTATGTAGAACCTGGACAGTCTGGAGCATAGGTGGTGAGGAACCTTATAAGGTTCAACAAAGGCAAATGCAGGGTCTTGCACCTAGGGCAGGATAACCCTATGCACCAGTACAGGCTGGGGGCTGACCTGCTGAAAACAGCCCTGGGGAGAAGGACCTGGGAGTCCTGGTGGACAGCAGGTTAACCACGTGTCAGCATTGTGCCCTTTTGGCCAAGAAGGCCAATGGTATCCTGGGGTGCATCCTGGGATGAGAGTGTTGCCAGCGGGTCAAGGGAGGTGATCCTTCCCTTCTACTCAGCCCTGGTGAGGTAACACCTGGAGTACTGTGACCAGTTCTTGGCTCCCCAGTACAAGAGGGACATGGAGCTCCTGTGACAAGTCCAGCAGAGGTCTAAGAAGATGATTAGAAGAGAGCAACATCTCTCATATGAGGAGAGGCTGAGAGAACTGGGCCTGTTTGGCTTGGAGAAGAAAAGACTGAGAGGGGATCTTATCAATGTTTACAAATATCTGAAGGGAAGGTGTCAAGAGGATGGGACTGGACTCTTTTCAGTGGTACCCAGTGACAGGACAAGTCAATGAGCTCAAACTGAAGCACAGGAAGACCTGGTTGTATATGAGGAAAGATTTTTCTACTGTGAGGGTGATAGAGCACTGCAACTGTCTGTCCAGAGAGGTTGTGAAATCTTCTTCTCTGGAGATATTAAAAACCCTCCTGCATGCGATCCTGTGTAACGTGTGCAAGATGACCCTGCTTGGCAAGGGGGTTAGAACTAGATGATCTCCAGAGGTCCTTTCCAGCCTCAACCATTCTGTGAATATTGAACAAAAAAAATTCTTAGCTGTCTTTAGATTTTCTTCATCCTTTGAATCAAATGAAAGAGTCCTTTTTTTCAGTCATCAGTAATAAGTTGCATAAGGTTTAACCCGTATTAGAATTTTTATTGTCCCCTTTTCCACATCACTGACACTCCTATTTTGTTTCGTGTGCTCAATCAGAAATGCAATAACTAGTAATCTCTGGAAAACATCTGTATCATCCTGTATAATTCAGTATATTCCAATGCATTATTTCTGAAACATTCTATGTGTCCAAAGCATCCATTACACCAGACAAAAGAGTCCATAAATATTTCATGCTTTCAGAGTATGACATCTGGCACACTAATTATGAGCCTTTCACTTCATATTTTATTTATTTTATAAATTCAGTAATGGGTTTACAGTATAGACATGGTATCCTGTGTCAAAATACCTCTTATTAGTATTTAAAAATTCAATTCCAATACAACAATCACAACAAAGATTTGCTTAGCATCATCTCTATAATACTGAGGACTGTAAAAGATAGTACAATTGTATCAGTGTTCTGTGTTATTAACGCTTAGAGAGGCAAGTGTGGCATGTTGCAGCAGTCTGAGCTGAGACTTACCATATTTTGACATATGACTAGTTACATATGACTAGTTAACCTAAGATCAGAATAGGTACATTTGTTTAGAAAAGTGTTAAACTACTGTTAGCTGTTAGAAACAGGAAATATTAGCTTTATTTTAACTCCATCTAGTACACATTGAGATACCAAACTTATGCTAATAAAATTTTGAATATAACTAGAAGGTGAAAAAAACAGTCAGGGAAAAAGAACAAATAATTAACTATATAGTATGATAATTGGGGAAAAAAAAAAAAAAAAAAAAAAAAAAGAACAGAGAAGACATCCAAAAGAGACAGTATTAAATGATGACAGCTAATAATATGTTGTTAGAAATACATCTGATGTTTCTCACAATTCCAATTCCAATATATTTCATACTGAACTATGTATACATAGGAAAAATTAACCAAGTCAATGTTCTTATTCAAGAGCCCAAGTTTTGGGGTATATATAACTTACCCTGAACTAGAAGGGGAAAAAAAAAATCCATAAAAAAAAGGTGCCTGGTTCCCTTAAGCCATTTGAAAACTTCAGACCTATATAGCAGTGAACTACCTAAATAATAATTAAAGAATGTTTTTGGGTGTGATTGTAGAGAACTAAAAGTAAAGAAGAAATGATAGATGGTATAAGACCAGAGACTTGCAGGAATTAAAAATTCCTGGATCAAATCTCAAGGAACTCAGAATCACAAGATACCATTTACAGAGGGATTATCTCTGAGAAACCAAACACAACCAACCATACACCAACTAGAGGAGAAGCCATCCTTGACCTATATGCAAATAGAGAAGAATTGGCTGAAAATTTTAGAATGATAGTGAAATTAGGAACTAAACACAATAAGTGAAGCTAGTGACATAATTAATGAGCTCAGAAAGCACAATGGTACAAAGATACTAGATTATAAGAAAAAAAAAAAATTAGGCTCAAATCCATAATGCCTGAAAAGGCAGATAAATTTCTGGGCAGGGTCCCAGCACTGCAAGGGTGAGAGAAGCTTCCCAGGGCACTTGACACTGTCATTGGAGCTAGTAAGTGAGAAATTCCTGTACCCGGTCTGCTTGAGGTCATGCAGTTCTTATTTTGCATGGTCCTATTTATGCACTACAGCTTATTGTTCCCTTTCTTTTTCAGTTCCTCCCCATATTCATTGTCCTTCCCATATGTCTGCGCAGTGGAACCACATAAGGACTAATGCCAGATGTTCAACTGATATTGTATATCCAAAGTTCATCCATAAAGATGCCAGGAAAAATTAGTGCTTAGCTGTCCAGAAAGCAGCAAACAATGAGAATTAGCAAGCCTGAATTTGTCAGATTTAAACTCCTTTAAGGAATGGTGTTTTCCAAGCCAAAACTGTAGTAGTAGCAGTAGTAGCAGTAGTAGTAATAACAGTATTCTGAATTGTTATGCAATTAGTTCACAAAGAACTTCTGTAGATGAGATGTATATGGAAGCATGTAAAATTTTCAACAGTAGAGTGAACCTCTAGTTCCAAAACACTTTTGAATGAATGGAGTACACATTTTATTGTTTGTACTGTAAAGTGAAAGAAAGTATAGAGAGCTTCTACTCAGCTCTGACTCTTTCTCATGGAGGAAAGAGCTAGCAGAAATATTAAAATTCAGAAGAGAATGATAGTTTTCAGGCACTGTCCTCTCTGTCTTCTTCTGGTTGCTTGTTGCAAATCTCTTCTCCAGAGTCAGAAACTTCTCAGAATTAGCAGTTTGCACTGCTGATTCTCGGACAAGATCTGTAAGCTTATGATGACAGCACTTCCCCAACCTCTCTGGTATCATAAATCTTGGCTGGTGATTCTGAACCCTACAGAATTGAACAATATTCATACTTAGAATCATAGTTTTTGAAGCCGTTGTTAACATTAGACCAGCATTAGCATACATAAAGACTTACTAAAATTTACTACTTTTAAATCTTATTGAGGGGAGTATATTCAAAGACAAATATATAGTGGGGAAGGGGTGGTGGTGGTGAGGAGTGTGTGTGTGTGTGTGTGTGTGCGGGGGTGGGGGGGAATAGACTATGCCTGAGTGCTTGTATTTTAGTTCAGTTCCAGCAACATTTTACTGTTCAGTTCAGCTGAAAACCTGACAAGATGCTTGCACACCTTTTTCATCTGAGATGCAGTCCCTAAACAAGACCTGTCCTTAGGCTTGTCTTCTCTGAAGTACAGACTGATCAGAGGAGAGGTTTATT
>NC_137694.1:173394077-173523890 GCF_964034855.1 Anser brachyrhynchus | reverse complement strand
CCTTCCACCAGCTCAGGGTACTGGGTATCCAGGGAACAACTGGTTTTGCCGCTAAAGATTGAGGCATAGAAGGCATTGAGCACCTCAGCTTTTTCCTCATCCCTTGTAACTAAGTTTCCCCCTGCATCCAGTAAAGGATGGAGATTCTCCTTAGTCCTCCTTTTGGTGTTGATGTATTTGTAAAAACATTTTTTGTTATCTTTAACAGCAGTTGCCAGATTGAGCTCCAGATGAGCTTTGGCCCTTCTAATTTTGTCCCTGCACAGCCTCGCAAAATCCTTATAGTCCTCGTGAGTGGCCCGCACTCTTTTCCAAAGATTATAAACCCTCTTTTTTCTCCTAAGCTTGAACCACAACTCTCTGTTCAGCCAGGCCGGTCTTCTTCCGCACCGGCTCGTCTTTGGGCACGTGGGGACAGACCGCTCCTGAGCCATTAAGATTTCCTTCTTGAAGAGTGCCCAACCTTCCTGGACTCTTCTGCCCTTCAGAACCACCTCCCAAGGGACTCTGCCAACCGGTGTCCTGAACTGCTCAAAGTCAGCCCTCCGGAAGTCCAAGACAGCGGTTTTACTGGTCCCTTTCCTGGCTTCACCAAGAATAGAGAATTCTACCATTTCGTGGTCACTCTGCCCAAGACAGCTCCCGACCACCACGTCTCCCACCAGTCCGTCACTGTTTGTGAACAGAAGGTCTAGCGGGGCACCTCCCCTGGTAGGCTCTCTAACCAGCTGCGTCAGGAAGCTATCTTCCACGCTCTCCAGAAACCTCCTAGACTGCTTTCTCTGGGCTGTGTTGTGCTTCCAGGATATGTCTGGGAAGTTGAAGTCCCCCACGAGAACAAGCGCTGATGATTTCGCAAGTTCTGCCAGCTGGCTGTAGAACTCCTCATCCGTCTCCTCATCCTGGTTCGGTGGTCTATAACAGACCCCCACCAGGATGCTTGCCTTGTTGGCCTTCCCACTGATCCTAACCCACAGAGACTCAACCTTATCAGTCCCAGCCTCAAGTTCCACAACATCAAAACACTCTCTAATACAGAGAGCCACACCACCACCCCTTCTGTGCTGCCTGTCCCTTCTGAAGAGCCTATAGCCAGCCATTGCAGCACTCCAGTCATGAGAGTGGTCCCACCACATTTCCGTGATGGCAACCAAGTCATAGCCTGCCTGCTGCACGATGGCTTCCAGTTCCTCTTGTTTGTTACCCATGCTGCGTGCATTAGTGTAGATGCACTTCAGTCGGGCCATTGCCTTCTCCCTCGGCCTTGCCATTATTCCCCCTGGCACAGCTCCAACAGTCCCCCTTCTTACCTAGTTTAAGTTGATAGAGGAAACAGTAGCTTCCCTTTATCTTCTTATTTTGCTTGTTTCCTTTCCATACACTGGAGATGAAAGCAAATAATTTAAATTAACAAACTGACAATAAAAAAGGCCTGTTCTGAATGCTGCCTCTAGGTCTTTAAAGTGATGAAAGCACTTTGCATTATAAGATTGCTTTAGTCTCTGAACATGAATCCCGGTTCGAAAGATTGAAAATCTCCCTGAAGTCTGAAGCACTTAAATAATTTAGATTAAATTTAAATTGTGCTACACTTTACAAGCCCAGAATCATAGTCACGTCTTTACTGGAAAGCTTATAAAAATTTGAAATGCTCCAATAATTTTAAATCTTGTAGAAGCCTAGTGCCTTCCAAATTAAAGTGCTAATAAAAAAAATTAACACTGAAATTTAAATCTCTATGTGCAGTGTAGAATGATTTGAAATTATTGAAGCCTTTCAATATTTTATGAGCTCTCTATGTAGAAGTGAATCAAACAGCATTTTTAGTACAATGGAAATAAGTTAGAAAAACAAAACAAAACAAAACAAAAAATAAAACTGTCATAAACATAGCAGTAATGTAAGTATGAAGACATTTCCAGGGTGCATAAGAGAAGATATTTGAAAGAACTGCATACTGAAAAGTGAAGTAGGTCCAGTATTCTAAAATATTTTAGTAGGATTCAGAAGATATTCCTTTTAAGTACTGATTTTGTGCAAAATATTTAATTTTCTTAAATCTCAACTTCTTTTGCTTGTAAATTCATTGGAGCAACAACATTCATTTCATGACTGAAAATCATATGACTAAATGCTGATATCTACGATGTCAATATCTGTATCTAAGCTAGTCGTCTTAGTGCTACTTCATAGTCAATGGAGAGAAATACACTTTTTTCAAGGGTTATTGATATAATTGTAAATTCCTACAATAAGGCACAGTAATCACATTCTGAAGAAGCTTATTTGAGGACCCTAAAGTCGCTAGTTTAAATATAGATTGAAGTATCTAAAGTTGAGGGAGATGAAGCCAACTTGTCATTACCTTGTCTAATTGTTAAGATTTCCAGGTATTCCTGCAACATCTGCTATTAATAACAAAAAAAAAAAAATAAAAAATAAAAATTGTTTTACATCATCCTGATATATTCTTTAGTATACACTTTTTTGGGCACTGACTGTCTTTAGAATCACAGTGAATATTACTGAGAGAAGATCTCTCTGTAAGCTGTTCACAGATACTTTACTGTTGCGAGAATGAGAGAGAAAATATATTGATCATCTGTATCTTGTTATATCTCTATCTAGTTATATGTATATATATATTTCCATAATGTTCATAGTAAACTAATTATAGAAATAAATATATTTGTATTTGGTGCACTTTACTCATCAGTATGAATAATTATATTACAGAACTAATTATAAGAGAACCTGAAGAAAATCCAACCAATTCCAGTGGTCTGATTCAATCTGAGTTTTAGTGATACTGAGATTACTTTTATGGATGATAAAATCCTTCTGACAGCTGAAGCAGTCTTTGATTCAAAGAACCACAGGTTTTCACTAAGCTGGTGCAAATGTCTGGTATATTTGCAGAAAGTATATTACATGAGATCAGCAAAACCATATTTCAGCTTCTTATTCCTTTAAACCAAATATTCAGTTTCCTCACATTGACCCAAAGAGGTCTTTATACAATTTTTCTTCTGGCTAAGGGACCAGTTCCTGGTTACACAGAATCATCCAAGGATAGCTGTAGCTCTTATGTTTATTGCTGTTAGGTCTAAAATTTTAGGGGCTGAATTCTCAAGTGGTGATTTTTTTTTCCTGTTGAACTGACCAATTTCTTAGATGTGTCAGTTGTAAGAGTGACTATATTCTGCTTACAGAGTAAAGCTATTTTTAAAAATATATTTGGGTACCCAGGGATGCTATAATTTGCCTGTCTTATATGAAAAATTAGATAGACGTATCTAAAAGTATTTAAGGTTAAAGAAAAAAAAAAAACACTTATGAAATACATTTATATTTAATTTTATGAGAGAAAAAGAAAGTGAGTAAATCATATTTTGTCAAACTAAAAGTAAGAGAAATACATTTTGTATCAATGATTATAATTTATTCCATTCTAATAAACATTAAAATGTTAACAGAAAAGAAAAATAATATCATGGAAATTTACATGTAATATTTGTTTATTGAAAGGATTATTTCTAAAAAATATTTTTAAAAGATAATGTGTGAGTCTTTTTTCCATGAACTTAAAAAAAGGACAATTCAAAGGTTTATTATTACAAACTATTTATTTATTTATTTATTTATGTTAGGTTAATAATGCTTATAGGAAAAATACTGTGAATTCAAGAACTGAAAATATATAGAGAGGTAAAGTTGTTTTTTTGTACATTTTCACATGTTCTTATAACTGAAGAATGCTAGCAAAGGACTCAACAGAGAGAGCAAATTGCCTATATTTTTTATTAAACAATACAGTGCTAATCTGCCAAGAGTCCCAGTATTTACTCTTGAACTTATTTTGCCTTATGGGGATTTATAGATATTTGGGTACAGGAGAGAGTATTTTTTGATTTAGTAGTTGTTGCTATGTTATTTTAGAATAACTTAGTATTGATAAAGGAAAGTATTTTCTTCCTAATATGTTGTTTACCCTAGCCATGTTATTGTTTTTTAGCAACAAGATTTCAATAGATGATCTGGAAAAAAAAAAAAAAAAAAAAAACATCTGAATATTATATAGATTACTCCATCCTTGTGTATCCAGCTGAGGTTAGAGATGCTTATTTAAGTGCTCAATGACAGTTCACCTACTGCAACTTGAGTAGTAAATGTGTAAGAAAAGAATGGAGATGCTATCTTCAACTCCATTGGTCTAGTTCATATTCAGGAACTATTGTATGAGGAACTTTGACCTTGGTTTGAAGGTGTTTAAGTGTAGGATGAACACAAGAGGTCTTATCAAAACAGAAATTTAACATGTAGGAACCAGATCCACAGAGGTACAGAGTTGTTAATTTTTTAATAACTCATTGCTTGCAAAGAGGAATTAAACACCAATGCCATTGTTGAACTGGCAACTATCTTTATGTCACTACCATCTGCAGAATAATGCATTTATTGCCTGCAGAGTAGCTGCTCAGAAAGAATTTAAGAACTTGTCTGTTATTCTTAGATATATATCACTACAGTAAAGAATGTGATGTGTCTAGGGCATTTTATTTCACTACACTTTATTGTCTGTTAACCCCATAGGATAATCTGAGTCATTATAAACCAGGCTAGTCCAAATAAGACAGATGTTGTAGTTTAACTTGGCAGGCAGCTAAGCACCACACAGCTGTTTGCTCACCCTCCCCTTCGCCCCCCAGTGGGATGGGGGAGAGAATCGATAAAAAGGTGAAAGCTTGTGGGTTGAGATAAGGACAGTTTATTAGGACAGAAAATAAAGGAAAATAAATAATAATAATAATAATAATAATAATAATAATAATAATAATAATAATAATAATAATAATAAAAATATAATAAATATAATAATAATAATAATTAATAATAAGAATAATAATAATGTGTACAAAACAAGTGATGCACAAGGCAATTGCTCACCACCCACTAACCAATGTCCAACCCAAGCAGCGGTCCCCCCCACCCTGTTCAGCCACCCCATGTTAATTGTTCAGCATGACGTCATATGGTATGGAATACCCCTTTGACCAGTTTGTGTCAGCTGTCCTGGGTCTGTCCCCTCCCAGCTCCTGCTGCACCCCCAGGCTACTCACTGGCAGGACAGCATGGGAAACTGAAAAGTCCTTCACTTGGTGTAAGCACTGCTGTGCAATAATTAAAACATCAGTGTGTTATCAACGTTATTCTCATCCTTAATCCAAAACAGAGCACCCTACCTGCTATTAGGAGGAAAATTGCCTCTATCCCAGCCAAAAACAGGCCAACAGTCTTCTGAAGTGGACACAGAGCATACCGAAAAGCAAATTCAGCTTTTGCCTTTGTGCTGTACATTCCTACATTCGTATTTCTGTAAGATTTCGTTTTTCTTTACAGAAAGAATTAATGATTTCTGCTCTGTTTCCTAATGAGTTATGAGTGATTTCTTCTCTTCTTCTGTAAGTAAAAGAATGGTTAAACTACATCAGAAAACTCCTGAGAGTTTCCATCAGAATTTTGAATTTACATGAAATTAGACAATTGCACTGGTAAACTGAAGTATAATACAAAGATCATTCAGTTAGCTTGAACATAGGTAAGGATAAAGAGGAGGTAATTTGTCCCACACTGGTGGCTTACAATTGCTGTCAGTTCTTCTCTGTTTCCTTAGGTCAGGATTTATTTATTTATTTATTTATTTATTTATTTATTCATTCATTCATTAAAGAGAACTTCTCAGTAAATGAAATTTATTTTTGATATTTTCCTGGTTTGGCTGGGATAGAGGACATTTTCTTCTTAGCAGCTGGTACGTTGTTGTGTGGAACATCACTCATTTTGTTTTCTTTTCTTTCCTTCCTTCCTTCCTTCCTTCCTTCCTTCCTTCCTTCCTTCCTTCCTTCCTTCCTTCCTTCCTTCCTTCCTTCCTTCCTTCCTTCCTTCCTTCCTTCCTTCCTTCCTTCCTTCCTTCCTTCCTTCCTTCCTTCCTTCCTTCCTTCCTTCCTTCCTTCCTTCCTTCCTTTTCTTTCTTTCTTTCTTTCTTTCTTTCTTTCTTTCTTTCTTAATCTATACTTATCTCAACCAATGAGTTATTGCACTCTTATATTTTTTGATTTTCTTCCCTATCCCACTTGGAAGGGAGTGAGCAAATGGATATATGGTGCTTAGGTTCCTGTCACATTAAACCATAACAGTCTTTTTTGGTGCCCAGTGGGGGTCTTGAAGGGTTGAGATAATGACAGATCTGACCAGAGCATGTAGAGAGAACAAATTTGTTTATAATTTGTTATATGTTTAACTATTGCTGGTATCAAAGTTGATTCATTTGCTTTCAATGTTGTTTTATTTGCTTTCGGACTTGTGTTATGTAACACTTTTCCTGCCGTTTATGCTCCCTGGTTTGCTGTTTATCATCTCTGAGGGCTGGTTTAAGCTTGTGTTGCATTTCTGTAGTTTGCTGTACTGTGTAACACTGGCCTAAGATACTATACAAGCACTGGTTTTAACTAAGAATTACACTTTTTACCTTTTGTTCCATGGAGCACTAATCTGTGGAGGAGACAAGGAATTATACCTTCTCCTCGCCAGTTACAACCCTAGAGAATGCTGAATATCCCTGGGATATTCAAACCAGTATATTCCTATGTCTCCAAAATCCTGTCAACACTATTTAGAACCTTCAAGAGGATGAGAAGGTCTCTGGATCTGACAACAACACAACAGACACTCCCACAACAGACACTTTGTCTGAACCAGAGAGCCAACCCTCAAAGGTATCAGTCACCCCATAGTCAAGAAGAAACAATGTAAGAAGCACTCATTTAATTTAATAATGAAAGAGAAAGCTTCTCCTAAGAGGTAGCAGGAAGAAGAATCAGACAGGATTTGGAGGGCAAGGAAGCCAAACAGCTAGGATCCCTCTCTAGGGAAGAGGTCATTGACACAGCAATTGGAAAAGGGTCGCAAGTCCTCAGCCTCTGGAGGTGACTCCCATCAGACCTGAAGGAAAGGTATCCCTTCAAGGAAGATGTTGTACGTCACCCAAGCAAGCTGACCACCATGGAGAGAGGTTTGCATTGCCTGAGGGAATTAGTCATGCTGGAGGTGATTTATAGTGACCTGGATAATGACCAGATATCCAAAGGTCCAGACGAATTCCAGTGCAAGTGGACCATGTGATAATAGTTTGTATGGAGCACACCACTATCATATACTAGTGTGCTGACAGTAATGAATTAGACAGACAAGAAGCACTAACAGTGGATGTACTGGCCAATCCACTATGGGAAAATGAGGAAAATCTGTCTTCTTTTGTCTGGGACTGTGTCTTGGCTGTAAAGAAACTGTCCCAAGGGTTCCAACAATTCAGAGGATATGGCCTCTTAACACCTGTATGAAGCAATACCTCAGCTATTATGATTAAGTATTCCTCTGCTTAAGAGAGGATATAATGAGCATATGTCACATGCCACCCTGTGATTTTACCTGTGTAACCACAGGAAGGACATGAGGAAGTGGGATGGAAAATCTACCTTGACCCTAAAGGCACAGGTACATGAGTTGCCAGGAAAAACGGTGGCAAAAAGGGGTTCTCCCAGGAAAATTAATGATCTAGTTTCTACATGGCACGTCTGTTTCTCAGAGTAGAAGGACTGATTTTACTTCTGATCCTAATGAAGGGACTTCTGGTTTACATTTACAATAACTGACTAATGAACAGTCCAACCAGTACTAGAGGGGCCTAGCTTGCAGCCAGGGGGAGGAAGGGGCAAGAAGGTTTACTGGACGGTGTAGATTCGATGGCCTGCACAGTGGACCCATGGGAGTATAAGGCTCTAGTAGACATCAATGCACAGTGTACCCTAATGCCACGAAGGTATAAAGGAGCAGAACCCATTTGTATTTCTGGAGTGACAGGGGGATCCCAGCAGCTGACTATATTGGAGGCCCAAGTGAGGCTAACTGGGAATGAGCAGCAAAAGCACCTCATTGTGACTGGCTTGGAGGCTCCATGCATTCTTAACATAAACTACCTCAGAAGAAGGCATTTAAGAATCCAAAAGAATACCAGTGGGTTTTTGGTATAGCTGCCTTGGAAACGGAGGAAATCAATCAGCTGTCTGCCTTGCCTGGTTGTATTGGGTTTATGTGGCAAGGTTTTAGTAGTGGGAGGCTGCAGGGGTCAGGACTCTTCTCTGTGAGTCCTCTTCTTCTGAGTCCAGAAGCTGCCACATGTTAGAGCAGAGCCAATTCCATACAGCTCCAAAAGAGGCTCACCGCTGGCAAAATCCAAGCCAATAAGTGCCATTGTTAGAACCTCTTTGAGAGCAGATTTAAGAAAAGGAAAATACTGCCGCACAACAGCAGCTGGGAAAGAAAGGATTGAGAAACAACCCTGAAGGCACCAAAGTCAGTGAACAAGGATGGGCAGGAGGTATCTCAGGCACTGGAGAAAAAGTTACCCTGTGGCCTGTGAAGAGGACCATGCTGGAGAAGGCTGTCCCCCTGCAGCCTCTGGGTCCCACGGTGGAGCAGATCTCTATACAGCAGCCTGTGGAGGAGCAGGTAGATCTGGCCTGAAGGATGCTGCAGCCCATGGAGAGGCCCTGCCAGAGCAAATTCCAGGCCTGAGCTGCAATCTATGAAGAGGAGTCCATGCAGGAGCAGGTGATCTGGCAGGAGCTGCTGCCTGCAGGGGATCAGTGCTGGAACAATTTGCTCCTGACGGATGGACCCCATGGTACAGACCCATACTGGAGCAGTTCTTGAAGAGCTGCTGCCTGTGGAAAGCCCACGCAGGATCAGTTTGGGAAGGATGGCATCATGTGAAAGGGATCCTGCATTGGAGAAGGGAAAGAGAGTGATCGTGAAGGAGCAGTGGAGACAAAGTGTTATGGACACATTGCAACCTCCATTCCCTGTTTTCTTGCACCGTTTGGAGGGAGAGGGGGGGGGAGTGTCGTGGAGAAAGTGTTTCTAGTTTGCTTTTAGTTTCTCACTGCTCTAGCTTGTTAGTAATAGGTAATAAATCATATTAATCTGCCTATGTTGAGTCTGTTTTGCCCATGACAATAATTGTTGAGTGATTTCCCTGTCCTTATATCAACCCTTGAACCTTTTTTCATCATATTTTCTCCCTCTTTCCCATTAAGGAGGGGGAGTGAGAGAGCAGTTGCTGTGGAGCTCAGCTGCCCAGATGGGTAAAACAAACATGTTACTACTAGTTTTACGATCTAATGTTTGGATTTTAGACATCTAATTCCCATACAACATTTCTCACTAGGTTCCGAAGTGCTATTATTGATTTAGTCAGAGTATCCATCCTAAATGTTAGAAATGAAGTTGAAAGTGAGAAAACAGTTTTTAAAACAGTATAAAGCAGGTAATATTTCACCTTCTGTTCTATTAACCTACATAAATAATCTAATAAACCTACCTACATAAATAGCCTAATAAATTAGGATGTTATTAATTTCCAGGTGCTCTCACAAATTCCTGTATCTGAATTTTGTACATACGGTCATCCTTCTCTCTGAGAAAGCATGTTTATTAAAGACTACCAATTTTGTTTCTCTCACAGAATCACAGAATGGGTGGGGTTGTAAGGGACCTCTGAAGATCATCTAGTCCAACCCCCCTGCCAAGCAGGATCATCTAGAGCACGTTGTGCAGGATGGCATCCAGGCGGGTTTTGAATATCTGCAGAGAAGGAGACTCTCCAGCCTCTCTGGGCAACCTGTTCCAGTGCTCTGTCATCCTCAGAGTAAAGAAATGCCCCCTCATATTCAGCTGGAACCTCCCGTGCTTCAGTTTGTGCCCTTTGTCTCTTGTCCTATCGCTGGGCACAACTGAAAAGAGCGCCCATCCTCTCAACAACCTCCCCTCAGATATTTATTTACATTAATGAGGTTTCCCCTCAGTCTTCTCTTTTCCAGGCTAAACAGGCCCAGTTCTTTCAGCCTGTCCTGGTAGGACAGGTGCTCCAGTCCTCTAACCATCTTAGTGGCCTTCCTCTGAACTCGCTTCAGTAGTTCTATGTCCCTCTTGTACTGGGGAGAAAGTTTGCTTTTCTCTCATCTCTCTCTCTCTTTCCAACTGAAGACATTTGTCCTCTGAGTTAAACAACTTTGATTCAGGAGTTCTGTCACTGTATTTTTACAATTCCTGTCTGGCTGTCTGGCAGCATTGTCATCTTGCCCGTTCTGCTTTTATTGAAAATAATCTCCTATTATATATCTCCTATTATATATTTATAATTTGATAAGTCTGACTAAGGCGTTTATCCATTCCTTTCAACTTTTAGTTTAGTTTAGCTTTCAGATATCAATCTGTGACAGTTTCCAGCCCTTCACTTCTGAACTAAGATAACACAACCACTCCTACAGGCTCCACCGATCATAGAATCATAGAATGCCTTCAGTTGTAAGGGTCCTTAAAGATCATCTAGTTCCAATACTCCTGCCATGGGCAGGGACACCTCCCACCAGCCCAGGTTGCTCAGAGCCTCATCCAACCTGGTCTTGAACACCTCCAGTCATGGGGCATCCGCAACATCTCCGGGCAACCTGTTCCAGTGCCTCACCACCCTCTGACACAACACACCCTTTTTCCCACAACATTCTCCTCAAGAAACTGGCTGCTCGTGGCTTGGACTGGCGTATGCTTTGTTGGGTTAAAAACTGGCTGGATGGCCGGGCCCAAAGAGTTGTGGTAAATGAAGCCAAATCCAGTTGGAGGCCGGTTACTAGTGGAGTCCCCCAGGGCTCAGTGCTGGGGCCGGTCCTCTTCAATATCTTTATCGATGATCTGGATGAGGGGATCGAGTGCACCCTCAGTAAGTTTGCAAACGACATCAAGTTAGGTGCGTGTGTCGATCTGCTCGAGGGAAGGAAGGCTCTGCAGGAGGATCTGGATAGGCTGGACCGATGGGCTGAGGTCAACTGTATGAAGTTCAACAAGGCCAAGTGCCGGGTCCTGCACCTGGGGCGTAACAACCACAAGCAGCGCTACAGGCTGGGAGAAGAGTGGTTGGAAAGCTGCCTGGCCGAGAAGGACCTGGGAGTACTGGTTGATAGGCAGCTGAATATGAGCCAGCAGTGTGCTCGGGTGGCCAAGAAGGCCAACAGCATCCTGGCTTGCATAAGAAGCAGTGTGGCCAGCAGGTCTAGAGAGGTGACTGTCCCCCTCTACTCGGCTCTGGTGAGGCCGCACCTCGAGTACTGTGTTCAGTTTTGGGCCCCTCGCTACAAGAAGGACAGCGAGGTGCTCGAACGAGTCCAGAGAAGGGCAACGAGGTTGGTGAGGGGTCTGGAGAACAAGTCTTATGAGGAGAGGCTGAGGGAGCTGGGCTTGTTTAGCCTGGAGAAGAGGAGGCCCAGGGGAGACCTCATCGCTCTCTATAGGTACCTTAAAGGAGGCTGTAGAGAGGTGGGGGTTGGTCTATTCTCCCACGTGCCTGGTGACAGGACGAGGGGGAATGGGCTAAAGTTGTGCCAGGGGAGGTTTAGGTTGGATGTTAGAAAGAACTTCGTTACTGAAAGGGTTGTTAGGCACTGGAATGGACTGCCCAGGGAGGTGGTGGAGTCGCCATCCCTGGAGGTCTTTAAAAGACCTTTAGATGTAGCCCTTAGTGATATGGTTTAGTGTAGGACTTGTTAGTGTTAGGACAGAGGTTGGACTAGATGATCTTGGAGGTCTCTTCCAACCTAGACGATTCTGTGATTCTGATTCTGTGACACGAGAATTTCTTCCCAACATCTAATCTAAATCTCCCCTCTTTTAGTTTAAAATCATTTTCCCTTGTCCTGTCATTGTCTGCCCGAGCAAAAGGTTGCTCTCCATCTTTCTTATAAGCCCCCATTAAGTACTGAAAAGCTGCAATAAAGTCTCCCCTGAGCCGTCTCTTCTCCAGGCTGAACAGCCTCATCTCCCTCAGGCTTTCTGCAGAGGAGAGGTGCTCCAGATCTCTGATCAGTTTCATGGCCCTCCTCTGGACTCGCTCAATCAACATCCTTCTTGTGCTGGGGGCCCCAGACCTGGATGTAGGCCTCCAGGTGGAGCCCCACAAGAGCAGAGCAGAGAGGGAGAATTACCTCCGTCGACCTGTTGGCCAGTCCTCTATTGATACAGGCCATGATGAAGTTGGCCTTCAAGGTTGCAAGTGCAGACTGCTGGCTCATACTGAGCTTTTCATCCACATGAACCCCCAGTCCTTTCTGCACGGCTGCTCTCAATGAGGTCTCCTCCCAGTCTGTATTCATGTCTGGGATTGCCCTGACCCAGGTGCAGCACCTCGCACTCAACTAACATACATATCTCTCTATATATTGTCACTTATTCACTGATTCCTTCTTATAGTTGCAGCACTTAACAAGCTGCTTAGAGTCCATCCCTCCTAGAGATTGGGAGACATATTTTGACATATTAATGATCATCTGGAATCCATTCCTCTGCAAGGATGGCTACCTGCCTTTGTTAACACTGATATATTTTTTTCCTCACCTCTTTCTTTTTTTAAAACATAATTCATGTCTCTGCAATACTTGCCAGAGAACAGGGGAGTGGAGGGGAAGATGCTTTCTGTATGTTCTTTCTTTATGATCATAGTTAATAAAAATGCATTCTGCATTTATCAAAGTGAATATTATGAACTTTGTATGTCCTTGAAATGTTTAAATTAGTCCATTTCTCTGCTCAGAATTTATTCTTGACACTTAACATAAACAAGATATTCAGTGTTCACAATCTTTACAGGTACTTTTCCTAGCAAATATTTTTGGGGTGTCACAAAAATGCTTAGTACAACTAGCACTGGTTTCATAGTATTTTTGAGAATTAAATATATTCAGTTTTCTGAACTATTATTTATGGCAGTCCTACTTTTCATTCTCCACAAGCATTCAGACATTTAATCAGAAATTTAATAAAAGAACTATTTCAAGTCTCATGCTGCTAGCATGTGTCAGAGCAATGCAATGCTCATAATGCCCACATGCTGATCAGTTCTTTCTCTGAAGTGTCCATATTAAATAAAACTATATGGCACATTTCAAATAGCATTTTCAAATACTTATAGGTATCCTGCAGCACCAAGGAAACTATCATACTGCACTTGCTGAGCTGTTGTCTGTGAATCTCATTTTATTGTTCCTACAGCCAGTGATTTAAAAAGTGATAACTTTTAAAATTACTAGAGATACATCTGAAAGGACTAATTGTGTTTGATCCTGAGGATCTACATAGATATAGCCAAGGAATCTTTGCTAAGAATTAAATGTTATTTATAGTGATATAAATAAGGGCAGATTTTTTTTCTTTTCTTTTTGTTTTTCTAATTACTCAGCTTCAGCAACTCATAAAATGTTAGCTGAAAACCAAATAAAAAATATGTACTAAATTTCTAATTTTTATTGTGCTTACTGAAGTTTAATTTCACTTTTTCCAAAACTGCAACATCTACAACAACAACCAATTTAGTCAATATTTTCTAAAAACATAGAATCATAGAATGGCTTGGGTTGGAAGGGACCTTAGAGATCATCTAGTTCCAACATTACAGAGAAATCTAGAAGTCTGTCTACTTTTCCTTTTAATTTTAAAGTGAAATATTTTCTTGTATCTACTGAGTTATAAGTAACACAACAGATAGTGAAGAAAAGCTTGATTCTAGTTTAACAGTTTAAAACCTGTAGAAATTTGCAAAGATCAGTACAGTAGTAGTTTTATTTTATTTTTATAAGCATGCTCACATATATATACACACACACACATATATAATCAGAGTCAGGTCCTTCTATTTGTTTTGTAGGTGGTGCTTTTGCCCTGGTGCATATCTACCTTAAATTGCCATCAAATCTGTGGAATGACTTAAGATTTCCAGTAGTGAGGGAACTAACCTCACCTTCTTTGTTCAAGTCCTGACTTTTTAAATGAAATCGAGGTTTGCTCTAAAATCCAGATCCCTGACTTGGCACAAAATAAAGATGTTTCACAAGCTCAGCATAACTGTAGTCTGTGCACAGATCTGAATGTAAGCCAATTTAAAGCGTTGTTGAATCAGCAAACATGTCTGAAGAACTGTGAACAAATTTGTTAAGAGATACCAGTCATAATCCTAGCTTAAATTTAGGGTCATAATTGCTCTATATTATCAACAGAGCAAAAAGTAAGAAGAGGCCAGAGAACTTATGTCTACTTGTCAAGTAATGTGTATTTAAACACAGTATGATTTCTCTCATATAATAGTTATGTATGTATATACTTTTATGAAGGGAAAGAAGGGGTGGTTGCTAATTTCACTTTCTCCCTTCTTTGTTTTTCCCTAGGTGATGGTCATCATAACTGTGTTTTGGAAAGAAAGAGTGGTGCATGTCTTTGCCTGCTGGGGCTTGATTTGTGACTCTCCTATCTGGTGTTAATTATTAATATTTTTATTATTATTTTTTAAATATGAATCATAAATATTTGAGGCATCTAGATTAACTCAACAGGATGAAGGATGAAGTAGGATAGTCAATGAAAAGACATATTGGCAAAGGTACCCATTCATCTATCTATATCATTCAGAATATCTCACACTATTCAATTTCTTTCAGTCCAGGGTTCAGTAATAACCTAAAGCTGTTCTTCTGGTCATACTGAGGGTAAACTGATTGTTGACACTGCTGAACAAGTGGGCCCCTAGCTTATCATTAAGCTGCATTAATAATAACAGATCAGGAATTCCACCACTTTCTTCTTTGCAGTGTATCCAAAAATCATTCTTAGAACATTACTACTAGATGAGAAGAGTTTATAGTATGGATATTATTTTCTGGTGAGTTGACCACAGGAAATGTATCAAAGTCTGATTTCTGCTTGAATAAAATGGAATATGTTAGCACTTCACATTCAGTATTTTGGGAACTTGAACTCCCAGTGAAATTAATCTCAACATTAACAATCTTAAACATTTATAATTGGTGAAAAGTAATGTTTACTTTTTGGTGCTACCTAAAATAGGTGTCAAAGATTTTTCTCTATAAATCTCTGTTTTGTTTCTCCTTGTAAACTCTACCACGAAAAGAAGTTCCAGTGATTACAGTAGTATAGAAGTTCAAATGTGGTAGATGATTAAAGTTCAGGTCTCCTCCTTCTCAGATGAGTGTCCTAATTACTATTCCTCTGAAATGTTTGCATCCCAAACAATAAATTAGTAATCCATTGGGAGATATCTAAATATAAATTTAAATATTTGAAAAAAGGGATAATAATATTTTTTTCTTTATCGCGGTATGATAAAACAACATCACTAGCTCTTCACTTTTCTTAGATCTTATTTTCCCATTCATAATGTGAAAGACTCCTACCATAGCTTTCCAATGTAAACATGGATAATTTGTACATGACAAGTAGAGGTGAAATTAAAACTCTGCCCAGGTACTTGTCATTTTATTTTGGCAGATTAAGCATGTTTAAGGACCTGCACTTTCTAGGGTATTCCTGAAGCTGTGCTACATTGCATTCTTTAAAAGTACTACTGTCAGCTCAGTTTCTAGTGTGAAATATATTCACAAATTCTAGTGTGAAATAGAGTCACAAAATTTATGTCTCTTTTTACTTAAAAATGCAAAGAAGATTTTTACCTAATTCCATACAATAAAACATTATCTACCACTTGTTTAGTGAGGTCTCTGTTTACAAAGAGAATTAGGACTCATTTTCTGGTCCTGAGGGCAAGTGAATCAGGTTGTATTTATATAGCTAACTCCCCTCTCCCTTGAAATAAGGTCACATCATTCATGTTGCCTACAGGGCACGAGTTCATGTCTTGTGCTGTCCTGGACAATCTCTATTTCCTTCATAATTTGTACTTTCCAGAAGAATATCTAATTGTGTGAGTACAAGAACACATGTCTGATCGTGAAGTAAGAAATAAGATAAAACTACTTTTTTTTTTTTTTTTTTCTCCCCAAGGGGAAAAGAAGTGGGCTCCACAGGCTGTATTAGTAGCTAAACTGAACTGTCAGATGCTCCTGAGGGTCATTTCAACAAGAATGCCCTAGCTGGAAGCATTTTGTTTCTATTTACAGTTTAGACCCAGATGGTGTTCTCTGATAACCTTCCATGCCTCCATATTGCACTGTAAATTGCACTTGGTATCTTGGACAGACTTCCAGTCTTGGACATCAGTTTGGAACTCCTATCGTTCACCTTGTTCCCATCAAAACCAGGAAAAAAAATAATTTTGTCATTACTCATTATGTAAGGGAACCTGCTTGACCTGTGTCATTAGCTATCTTTTTGTAGCAAAAGGGTTCTGTGAAGGACAGAAGGTGAATCCAGAGAGATTTTTTTTTTTCTTTTTATTTCTGTGGCCTCAGGATCTCTTTCTCTCTCAAATCTCCTCTGCTTGCATTACTTAATTTTCAGTCTTATTTCTGATCAAATACCGTGTTCAGCTGGATTTTCAGTATCTCCCCAAATGGAGACTCCACACCTCTGGGCAAGTTGATATGGTCCACAGCAACCTTCATACTCAAGTGCTTTCATATGTTCAAATGGAATTTCACATTTTAAATTTGCACTTGTTGCCCTTTCAAAGAGCAACACAGAAAAGTTTGACTCCATCTTTTTGCCTTTCCATGGAATATTTATAAACATTTGTGTTGAGCTGAACCCAGCCAGCAGCTAAGCACCCATCTATTGTCCTTTTCACGAACAGAGAAGGACCGGTGGTAGATGTGGTGGTTGGGAGTTGTCTTAGGCAGAGTGACCACAAAAGGAATAGTATAACCAGCAGGACCAGGGAGGTGATCGTCCCCTTGTATTCTGCTCTGGTTAGACCACACCTCAAGTACTATGTTCAGTTTTGGGCCCCTCACTTCAAGAAGGACATCAAGGCCGTGGAGCATGTCCAGAGAAGGGCTACAAAGCAGGTGAAGGGTCTGGAACACAAGTCCTATGAGGACAGGATGACGGAGCTGGGGTTGTTCAGTCTGGAGAAGAGGAGGCTGAGGGGAGACCTTATTGCTCTAGAAAGCAAGAAGCTTATTGCTACCTGAAAGGAAGTTGTGGGGATCTGGGTGTGGGACTCTTCTTGCAGATAACTAGTGATAGGACTAGAAAGAATGGCCTCAAGCTGCTCCAGCAGAGACTAAGTTTGGAAATTAGGAGACATTTATTCTCAGAAAGAGTAGTTGGGCATTGGAATGGGTTGTCCAGGGAATTGATGGAGTCACTGTCTGTGGGGTTCTTTAAGGAAAGGGTAGATATGACAGTTAGGGGCATGTTTTATTGGGAAATATTGGTGGTAGGTGGACAGTTTGACTAGATGATCTTGAAGGTCTTTTCCAACCTTAATGATTCTATGATTCTATTTGTTCACTCACTCTCACTCAGCAGGATGGGGGAGAGAATCAGAAGAGCAAATGTTGAAAACTCATGGGTCAAGACAAACACAGTTCAATAGGTGAAAAAAATCCATGCATGCATGCCTAGCAAAAAGAATTCATTCACTTCTACCCATCAGCAGACAGGAGCCCAGCCACTTCCTTGGAAGCAGGGCATCAGTGTGCATAACAGTTACTTAGGAAAACAAATGCCTTAACTAAGAACTTCAACCCTCCTTTCTTTTTCCCTGTGCTTTTGTTTTTGAGCATGAAGTTGTACGATGTGGAATGTCTTTTAAGTCAATTTAATCAGTCAGGGATATGCCCATTTGGTCAATTTAGGTTAGCTGTCCCATTTGTATTTCCTTTCCAATCTGTTGCCCTCCTCTAGGCTACTCACTAGGGGGTAATACTGAGAAACAGAGAAAGTCTTGACATAAGTGCTGATGAACAATAGCCAAAACACTGATGTATTATCAACTTTTTTAGCCAAAAATCCAAAACACAGAACCATACCAGCTGTGTGAAAACATACTCCATACTAGACAGACCCAGTATGATACTGAAGAGATCTTCCTGAGGCTTCTCTTCTTCAGGCTAAACAGTCCCAACTTTCTCAGCATCTCTTCCTATGATAGTAAGATGCTTCAGACCCCTAAATATCTTGGTGACCCTTTGCTGGACTCTATCCACCATGTCCATGTCTTATATTGGACCCAGCACCCCATATGCAGCCTCACCAGGACAGAGTAGAGGGGAAGGACAACCTCCCTCAACCTGATGGCAATGTTCTTCCTAATGCAATCCCGGAAGTTGCTGGCCTTTTTGGCCATGAGAGCACGTTGCTGTATCAGCTTGTTTTCTGACAGGACCCACAGATCTTTCTATACAAAGCTGCTTCCAACTGGTCTGACCCTAGCAAGAGTTAGTCCATATGCTTTTTTCTTCTGAAGTGCAAGACTTCCTATTTACCTCTGTTGAACAAAGATAAACAAGAAATAACAACACAAATAAAACATCCTCTGAAAACTCTTCAGTGATAACATGAATCTTAGGGTAGCTAGCTAGAAACTAGGTGTGTAACTTTTATATGTCTGTGTTATAGCACACAAAGTCTTAGTTCAGTCTTCTCTGAACCATGAACATAGCATGTCTGGATCCTGCTGTTAACATTGATCCATCTTCATTGCAATAGCAGAAGAGGCAGAATATCAAATAAAAATGTGATAGAAGATGCAAAATAAACTATTATTATAGTTTAAAACAGGACTGCTTTACCCAGCAACTTGTTTACTGTAACACACCTGAGTGTATCAAGAAGTTTTACACCCTCTTCTGCCTCCAGTAGGATTTCAGTTTACTACATTAAAGGTCAGCTCCAATATGGCACAGTTGCGTAACCCGAGATCAGAATTCTGTGAAAACAGTTAGTTCATAAAGAAAAAGCTGCTAGAAGCCTTGTCTGGAACATCCTCCCCCCCCCCCCCCCCCCCCCCGCCCCCATGGAAATTTCATTTATTCTCATGCACTTGCCCATGGTCTTGCCTGGAATACACTGTAGGTAGGTATGCGGTGCCTGGCCTTGTACTTTGCTGAGTCTGACCTTGCCTTACTGATTTGACATCTCCTGGAAAGAGTCCAGCGGAGGGCCACAAAGATGATATGGGGCCTGGAGCATCTTCCGTATGAAGAAAGGCTGAGAGACTTGGGTCTGTTCAGCCTGGAGAAAAGAAGACTGAGAGGGGATCTCATCAATGTGTATTTTGATCCTGAGGTGTGGGAGACAGAGGGATTTGGCCAACCTCCTTTCAGTGGTTTTTGGAGATAGGACAAGGGACAAAGGCCACAAAACTGAGCACAGGAAGTTCCGCAGCAACATGAGAAAGAACTTCACAGTGAGGGTGACGGAGCACTGGAACAGGCTGCCCAGGGAGGTTGTGGAGTCTCCTTCTCTGGAGATATTCAAGGCCCATCTGGACACCTCCCTGGGCAGCCTGCTCTAGGGAACCTGCTTTGGCAGGGGGGTTGTACCTGATGGTCTCTTGAAGTCCCTTCTAACCCCTACAATTCTGTGATTCTGTGATTCTGTGATCTCGGCTTTACCTTGGACCTGCCTCATCACTATTGCCCTTTCTGATGACCCCCCAGGCTGTTGTCTGAACCTGGTTTCCAGCACCAGACCTGTTCTCCTGGTTCAGGTGAAGAGCCCTTTGTTAGTGCCCTGCCTGTTTTGTTGTCACCCTCAGCTCCTGGCTTGCATTGCCTTGTGGAGTAACCTGTTCCTACTGCTCCCTGACATATATACCATCACCTCTTTGCCATTGAGATGTCCTCTTATGCGTGACAGAAGGATGTGGGGCTGGTTTGGCTATGTGTCCCCAGGTTCAGCCAGAGGTGAGGCTGAGAATATATTCCTTAGATACAAAAAACACAGCTGTCCAGACAAATAAAAACAAAGAGCACTGCCTTTCTCAGTAGTCACAAAAATATTAACAAAATAGCTCATTCCCATTCATACTCTTCAGATGATTGGGGTTGAAGTCTGCTTAAATACACACGAGCAAAAATGTGTCTCCAGTAGACTGTCAAAGACTCGCAGTCTATCCATCACCTTGAACCCATATACTGCTCTCCGCCATTTACTGGGACCCAGACCTATGGGGTATCAGGTCTATAGCCTGTCTTTACAGATGCTGTCGGGTCATTGATGAATAAGTTCACTTATTCATCACTGAAGAATCACTGGGCCCAATATTGACCCCTGAGGTCCACCATTAGCCACAGGCCTCCAACTAGACTTTGCACCTTTGAGCATAACACTCTATCTCTGCCACCCAGCCAGTTCTTGATCCGCTCCACTGTCTACTCATCCATCCCACACTTCTGGAGCTTGCCCAGGAAGATGTTATGGGAGACAGTGTCAAAAACCTTGCTGAAGTCAAGGTAGACAACATCCACTGCTCTCCCCTCATCCATACATCCAGTCATTTCATCAAAGAAGGCTATCAGATTTCCTAAACATAACTTCCCCTCAATGAATCCATGCTGACTGCTCCTGATCACCTTATTTTCCTCCACATGCTTAGAGATGGCCTCAAGCTGCTCCATCACCTTTCCAGGGATAGACAACTCGGCAACATTTAAACAGCACTTCTTCCAAGCTCAGGATCGGTGCATCCCGAAGAGTAGGAAAGCAGGGAAGGGGCCAGGAGACCTGCGTGGATGAACAAGGAGCTCATTGACAATATCAAAATGAAGAGGAAGATCTATGAAATGTACAAACAGGGTCTGTCCCCTTGGCAGGAGTATAGGAGTGTTGTCAGGGCTTACAGGGATGAGATGAGGAAGGCAAAAGCCAACCTGGAGGTGAAGCTTGCAAAGGAGATGAAGGATAATGAGACAGTTTTTTTTTTTTTTTTTTTTTTTTCAGTATGTAAAGAGTAAAAGGAAGACTAGAGATAATGTGGGTCCCCTGATGAATGAGGGGGTTGTCCTGGTAACGGGAGATGCTGAGAAGGCAGAGATACTGAATACCTTCTTTGCTTTGATCTTTGCTTCAAAGACTCACCCCCGGGACTCCTGGACCCTGGAAGGTGGAGAAAGAGTCTGGAAAGTGGAGATCTCCCCCCTCGTTCACGAGGGAGTGGTTCGGGAGTGTCTGAGTGAGCTGAATGCACACAAATCCATGGGTTCCGATGGGATGCATCCATGTGTGCTGAGGAAGTTAGCAGAGGTGATCGCCGAACCGCTCTCTATCATTTTTGAAAGGTCTTGGAGAACAGGAGAGGTGCCTGAAGACTGGAGAATAGCCAATGTCACTCCGGTCTTCAAGAAGGGCAAGAAGGAGGATCCAGGAAACTACACGGCAGTCAGTCTCACCTCTGTCCCTGGACAGGTGTTGGAACAGCTTGTTCTGGATGCCATCTCCAAGCAATTGGAAGAGAAGAATGTTATGAGGAGTAGTCAGCATGGATTCACCAATGGGAAATTATGTTCGAGCAAACTCATAGCCTTCTATGATGGCATCACCAGCTGGGTAGATGGAGGCAGATCAGTGGATGTCATCTACCCTGACTTTGGCAAGGCTTTTGACACTGTCTCCCATGACATTCTGCTAGCAAAGCTAAGAAAGTATGGGATAGAGGAGTGGACAGTAAGGTGGGTTGAGAACTGGCTGACTGGCCGAGCTCAGAGGGTGGTGATCGGTGGCGCAGAATCTGGCTGGAGACCTGTGGCTAGTGGTGGTCCCCAGGGGTCGATGCTGGGTCCAGTCTTGTTCAACATCTTCAGTGATGACCTTGATGAGGGAATAGTGTCTGCCCTCAGCAAGTACGCCAATGATACAAAGCTGGGAGGAGTGACCGACACACCAGAAGACTGTGCTGCCATTCTGCGAGACCTGGACCAGCTGGAAAGATGGGCAGGAAGAAACCAAATGAGGTTTAACAAGACCAGGTGTAGAGTCCTGCATTTGGGAAGGAACAACCGCATGTATCAGTACAGGCTGGGGGATTACCTGCTGGAGAGGAGCTCTGAGGAGAGGGACCTGGAGGTCCTGGTGGACGACAGCTTGACCATGAGCCAGCAGTGTGCCCTCATGGCCAAGAAGGCCAATGGGATCCTGGCGTGCATTAAAAGGAGCATTGCCAGCAGGTCAAGGGAGGTGATCCTTCCCCTCTACTCTGCCCTGGTCAGGCCTCACCTAGAGTACTGTGTCCAGTTCTGGGCTCCCCAGTACAAAAAAGACAGGGATCTCCTGGAAAGAGACCAGCGGAGGGCCACAAAGATGATATGGGGCCTGGAGCATCTTCCCTATGAGTGACCTGGTCTGTTCAGCCTTGAGAAGAGAAGACTGAGAGGGGATCTTTTTAATGTTTACAAATACCTTAAGTGTGGGAGACAGGGATTTGGCCAACCTCCTTTCAGTGGTTTTTGGAGATAGGACAAGGGACAAAGGCCACAAAACTGAGCACAGGAAGTTCCGCAGCAACATGAGAAAGAACTTCACAGTGAGGGTGACGGAGCACTGGAACAGGCTGCCCAGGGAGGTTGTGGAGTCTCCTTCTCTGGAGATATTCAAGGCCCATCTGGACACCTCCCTGGGCAGCCTGCTCTAGGGAACCTGCTTTGGCAGGGGGGTTGTACCTGATGGTCTCTTGAAGTCCCTTCTAACCCCTACAATTCTGTGATTCTGTGATTCTGTGATCTCGGCTTTACCTTGGACCTGCCTCATCACTATTGCCCTTTCTGATGACCCCCCAGGCTGTTGTCTGAACCTGGTTTCCAGCACCAGACCTGTTCTCCTGGTTCAGGTGAAGAGCCCTTTGTTAGTGCCCTGCCTGTTTTGTTGTCACCCTCAGCTCCTGGCTTGCATTGCCTTGTGGAGTAACCTGTTCCTACTGCTCCCTGACATATATACCATCACCTCTTTGCCATTGAGATGTCCTCTTATGCGTGACAGAAGGATGTGGGGCTGGTTTGGCTATGTGTCCCCAGGTTCAGCCAGAGGTGAGGCTGAGAATATATTCCTTAGATACAAAAAACACAGCTGTCCAGACAAATAAAAACAAAGAGCACTGCCTTTCTCAGTAGTCACAAAAATATTAACAAAATAGCTCATTCCCATTCATACTCTTCAGATGATTGGGGTTGAAGTCTGCTTAAATACACACGAGCAAAAATGTGTCTCCAGTAGACTGTCAAAGACTCGCAGTCTATCCATCACCTTGAACCCATATACTGCTCTCCGCCATTTACTGGGACCCAGACCTATGGGGTATCAGGTCTATAGCCTGTCTTTACAGATGCTGTCGGGTCATTGATGAATAAGTTCACTTATTCATCACTGAAGAATCACTGGGCCCAATATTGACCCCTGAGGTCCACCATTAGCCACAGGCCTCCAACTAGACTTTGCACCTTTGAGCATAACACTCTATCTCTGCCACCCAGCCAGTTCTTGATCCGCTCCACTGTCTACTCATCCATCCCACACTTCTGGAGCTTGCCCAGGAAGATGTTATGGGAGACAGTGTCAAAAACCTTGCTGAAGTCAAGGTAGACAACATCCACTGCTCTCCCCTCATCCATACATCCAGTCATTTCATCAAAGAAGGCTATCAGATTTCCTAAACATAACTTCCCCTCAATGAATCCATGCTGACTGCTCCTGATCACCTTATTTTCCTCCACATGCTTAGAGATGGCCTCAAGCTGCTCCATCACCTTTCCAGGGATAGACAACTCGGCAACATTTAAACAGCACTTCTTCCAAGCTCAGGATCGGTGCATCCCGAAGAGTAGGAAAGCAGGGAAGGGGCCAGGAGACCTGCGTGGATGAACAAGGAGCTCATTGACAATATCAAAATGAAGAGGAAGATCTATGAAATGTACAAACAGGGTCTGTCCCCTTGGCAGGAGTATAGGAGTGTTGTCAGGGCTTACAGGGATGAGATGAGGAAGGCAAAAGCCAACCTGGAGGTGAAGCTTGCAAAGGAGATGAAGGATAATGAGACAGTTTTTTTTTTTTTTTTTTTTTTTTCAGTATGTAAAGAGTAAAAGGAAGACTAGAGATAATGTGGGTCCCCTGATGAATGAGGGGGTTGTCCTGGTAACGGGAGATGCTGAGAAGGCAGAGATACTGAATACCTTCTTTGCTTTGATCTTTGCTTCAAAGACTCACCCCCGGGACTCCTGGACCCTGGAAGGTGGAGAAAGAGTCTGGAAAGTGGAGATCTCCCCCCTCGTTCACGAGGGAGTGGTTCGGGAGTGTCTGAGTGAGCTGAATGCACACAAATCCATGGGTTCCGATGGGATGCATCCATGTGTGCTGAGGAAGTTAGCAGAGGTGATCGCCGAACCGCTCTCTATCATTTTTGAAAGGTCTTGGAGAACAGGAGAGGTGCCTGAAGACTGGAGAATAGCCAATGTCACTCCGGTCTTCAAGAAGGGCAAGAAGGAGGATCCAGGAAACTACACGGCAGTCAGTCTCACCTCTGTCCCTGGACAGGTGTTGGAACAGCTTGTTCTGGATGCCATCTCCAAGCAATTGGAAGAGAAGAATGTTATGAGGAGTAGTCAGCATGGATTCACCAATGGGAAATTATGTTCGAGCAAACTCATAGCCTTCTATGATGGCATCACCAGCTGGGTAGATGGAGGCAGATCAGTGGATGTCATCTACCCTGACTTTGGCAAGGCTTTTGACACTGTCTCCCATGACATTCTGCTAGCAAAGCTAAGAAAGTATGGGATAGAGGAGTGGACAGTAAGGTGGGTTGAGAACTGGCTGACTGGCCGAGCTCAGAGGGTGGTGATCGGTGGCGCAGAATCTGGCTGGAGACCTGTGGCTAGTGGTGGTCCCCAGGGGTCGATGCTGGGTCCAGTCTTGTTCAACATCTTCAGTGATGACCTTGATGAGGGAATAGTGTCTGCCCTCAGCAAGTACGCCAATGATACAAAGCTGGGAGGAGTGACCGACACACCAGAAGACTGTGCTGCCATTCTGCGAGACCTGGACCAGCTGGAAAGATGGGCAGGAAGAAACCAAATGAGGTTTAACAAGACCAGGTGTAGAGTCCTGCATCTGGGAAGGAACAACCGCATGTATCAGTACAGGCTGGGGGATTACCTGCTGGAGAGGAGCTCTGAGGAGAGGGACCTGGAGGTCCTGGTGGACGACAGCTTGACCATGAGCCAGCAGTGTGCCCTCATGGCCAAGAAGGCCAATGGGATCCTGGCGTGCATTAAAAGGAGCATTGCCAGCAGGTCAAGGGAGGTGATCCTTCCCCTCTACTCTGCCCTGGTCAGGCCTCACCTAGAGTACTGTGTCCAGTTCTGGGCTCCCCAGTACAAAAAAGACAGGGATCTCCTGGAAAGAGACCAGCGGAGGGCCACAAAGATGATATGGGGCCTGGAGCATCTTCCCTATGAGTGACCTGGTCTGTTCAGCCTTGAGAAGAGAAGACTGAGAGGGGATCTTTTTAATGTTTACAAATACCTTAAGTGTGGGAGACAGGGATTTGGCCAACCTCCTTTCAGTGGTTTTTGGAGATAGGACAAGGGACAAAGGCCACAAAACTGAGCACAGGAAGTTCCGCAGCAACATGAGAAAGAACTTCACAGTGAGGGTGACGGAGCACTGGAACAGGCTGCCCAGGGAGGTTGTGGAGTCTCCTTCTCTGGAGATATTCAAGGCCCATCTGGACACCTCCCTGGGCAGCCTGCTCTAGGGAACCTGCTTTGGCAGGGGGGTTGTACCTGATGGTCTCTTGAAGTCCCTTCCAACCCCTACAATTCTGTGATTCTGTGATTCTGTGATAGAGGTGAGGCTGACTGGCCTGTAGTTTCCTTGTTCTTCCTTCTTGTCTTTCTTGAAGACTGGAGTAATGTTGGCATTATTCCAGCCCCCAGGCACCGCTCCTGTGCTCCCAGATCTTTCAAAGGTAACAGGCAGTGGTTTAGCAATAATGCCCGCTAGTTCCCTCAGCACCCTCAGGTGCACTCCATTGGGGCCCATAGATTTTATGGGTATATATCTTGCCTAAATAACCTCTAACCCAAACCTCTTCAACCAGGGGAAAGTCTTCCTCTCTCCAGGGTTTCTCTCTTGTTTCTGGACTCAGTAGTGCATGGGGGCTAGCCTTAACAGTGAAGACTGAAGCAAAGAAGCCATTCAGTAAGTCTGCCTTCTCTGGTAACAACCATCACCAAGGCACCCACCTCATTTAGCAGCGCACCCACATTTTCCTTAGCCTTCCTTTTGCTGCTGATGTATTTGAAGAAGCCCTTCTTGTTGTCCTTCATGACCCTTGCCAGTTTTCATTCTAAATGTGCCTTCCTCATTGCATCCCTGCATTCTCTAACAATGTTCCCATATTCCACCCAAGTGGTCTGTCCCTTCTTCCACATCAAGTATGATTTTTTCTTTTGTTTATTTTTTCCCAAGAGCTCCTTGCCTATCCACGCAGGTCTCCCGCCGCCCTTGCTTGATTTCTTTCTCATAAGGATGAACCGATCCTGAGCCTGGAGGAAGTATTGCTTGAATATTAGCCAACTCTACTGGGCCCCCGTTCCCTCTAGGGCCCTGGCCCAGGGGATTCCTCCAGTTAGGTCCCTGAAGAGGTCAAAGTTAGCTCTCCTGAAATCAAGGGTTGCAGTCCTACTTTTTGCCCTGCTTCCTCCTCTCAGTATCTTGAACTCGAACATCTCATGTTCACTGCAGCTGAGATTGCCCTCAAACTTCATGTTATCAACCAGACCATCTCTGTTTGTTAGTATCAGGTCCAGCAGTGCCCCTCTCCTTGTTGGCTCATCTACCACCTGTGTCAAGAAGTTATCTGTATTGTTCTGCAGCAACCTCCTGAACTGTTTGTTCTGAGCTGTGTTGTCTTCCCAGCAAATGTCATAGAATCACCGAATCTTTAAGGTTGGAAAAGACCTCCAAGTTCATCTGGCCGATCCCCCTATCACCAGTATCACCCACTAAACCATGTCCCTATGTACAATGCCCAACAAATCCTTAAACACCCCCAGGGATAGTGACTCTACCACATCCCTGGGCAGGCTGCTCCAATGCCTGACTACTCTTTCTGAGGAGAAATATCTTCTAATTTCTAACCTGAACCTCCTCTGCTGCTACTTGAGGCCATTCCCTCTAGTCTTATCACTAGTTATCTATGACAAGAGGCCAACACCCAGCCCCTTACAACTTCTTTTCAGGTATCTGTAGAGAGCAATAAAGTCTCCCCTGAGCCTCCTCTTCTCCAGACTAAACAACCCCAGTTCCCTCAGTCACTCCTCACAGGACATGTGTTCCAAACCCTTCACCAACTTCTTAGGAACCAGGGCCTGCGAACGTGAGGCAACTTGCAGCTGCCTGTAGAAGGTCTCATCCACTTCCTCTTCCTGATCCAGTGGCCTGTAATAGGCACCCACCATAATGTCACCCCTGTTGGCCTTCCCTTTAATCCTCATCCATAGGCTCTCTGCTCATACTTCGTCCTCCCCTAGGCAGAGCTCAGTACATTCCAGTTGCTCACTTGCTCACTCACGTAAAGAGCAACTCTACCATCATATAATCCTTTTCTGTACACTATTTTAAAATATGTAAATATTTTATGTGGACATTTATTTCATTTCTGTGCTTAGACAAACATATAAAAATTATGAAAAAAATCCTTATTTTCACATGTTAAATTGGAAAAAGCTCTTGAAATTTATTGACAAGGTTTGATGCCAATGAATATTTACCCTGGTGGCAATGAAACCACAAAAGTAATTAGGTGTAAGTAAAAATGAATAGTAATCCCACCTTTCCAGAGTGATCAGTGGGGTAGAGGCAGAAGGAGAAGAGAGTCAGGAGCAGTAAGGCACTTTGACACCATGGATCACTCTTTGTCTCTTGCTTGAGATCACTGATCCTAACAGAACCTATAGTCTCCAGGTTTCCAGGCTGCTTTAGATACATACTAATTCCATATCAGAACAATGTAACTCCATGCAAAGCAAATGCCAGCTCTGCTTTCCTGATTTCCATCCAAGGAAAACCCACCTGCATCTCCCAGATGGCAGCTGCTGTAATCTGTTTTAGGTGCCAATCTGCAAACTGGGACATTGTAATAGTTTACACAGGCATGAAAGAGAAAGTCTAGACAGAGCTTGAAGGATTTTCTGCCTTTGGCACAAGTCACTGTTGTTCCTCTTTAGGTTTTATTCATAGTTAGGGAAGTAGGGGAACAGAATCCATAATGGCTCTTGAGACTTTTTTAAAAAGTCATTATATCTAACATTTAAATAATGCTGATATTTTTTTTCTTATGATTACCAGGACTATTGTAATCTCATTTTCAAAAGATATATGGCATCTTTCTCAATTCATTTTCCTCCATGATATCACCTGTGTTATCTCATTATTTACCTATATTCCCAGCCTGAGTGCTGGACTAGCTGCATGCACACTGACGTCTGGACAGTATACATACACTGATTGTCCAGTTCTGCCTGCTAATTTCTCAGTAGAGAGAAGGAGACATTAAAATTTTATTTTTTATTCTCTCCATGATAACTAATTTTTATGACTCTCATTTTTGACACCTTAATATTTCTCTTATGTTTGGCAGAAATCAGGTGAAAAGTTAGGAGAGGTAGGTGGATTTATACAGACAAAACAGATAAACAAACAAATTCATAAGATTTATTTCAGCAAGAGATCAGGCTGAAAGTAGAAAACTTGAGAAAGAGAGCTCATCATTCTCTGTGTATTTACAAACTTCAAAATTATAGATGTGAAAGACAGTAAAAAGATATTAGGTCTATTTATTTCCGATACAATTCCAGATTTCATTTTACAATGGAGTCTTTAATTCATTGCCCAATTAGGTGTTACATAATTCTGGAAATACATTTTCATAACATTTCAGAAAAATAAATAAATAAATAAATAAATAAATAAAAAGCCTCTTAAAGATAGCTCCACCGATTTCTGTTCAACATACACAGAACTATCTCTCATTTCTGTTCCCTTTATTCTGCTTTATTGGAAGGACTAATTTGTGTGTGGAACTTATGGTTACTTACATGCTATTTTAATTCGTAGTAGATATTGCAGGCTAGTAATCATCTTCCTTTCCTACTCTAAACCACCCTAAAAGTCAGAGAAAGATAGTAAAAGGACAGGGTTCGCACTACCAAGCTTCATACATCATGGAACTCCAAGTTGCCATGGACTCCCTTTATAATCAGTGGCAACAGATGTTGTAGGAGATGAATCAAAATACCCAAGACGTATCTGTGCTCACAAAATCCACAGATGGTATTCATACTTTACTGTGTGTAAAGGGACATTGAACTAAGTAAAATTTCAGAAGCAAGATTTCTAAAGGACATAGGGTTAATAAGTAAGCAATCATTCTTGTACTACATTTTCACTGGTGAACCCCTTCCAATAGGACTTTCTTGTTCTGGACTATTAACATGACAGAGAAGTTCAAACCAGGGGAAATAGTCAGTCCTATGACTGCATGTATTCAATATTAGTTATAAATATCAATCCATTATGATTACAAATGAGTATCAGTATTGACCTGCTATAGTCAATTAAAATAAAAGGCCTACTTGCACATTTGGAAACTGCTAAATAGACATTGGCACTATTTGATACACAGGGAATCACTTACACAGAGCAAACATGAAGCCTATGATTCTATTCTTATTCTTGAATTAAAGAAGAGTAAGAAGATAATCCAGTACTCGACGTTGAAATTCTTATTTATTGCAAAACAGTAGGACTTTTATTAAGTTTGGTGTCACCTGAAAAGCTTGCATTGTGTCTTTAAAATCAACCAAGTTCCATATCAGTTAATATTTTGGGGATTGTAATGGCTTTTTGAATGGAGGCATTTAGCTGAACACTTCATGTAATTTCTTATAAGCAACAGTGTGGTAATACGTTCATGGTAAGCATTTCAAAATAGCATCCGAAGGTGCATAAAATAAATGCCCTAGTGCAATTTAAATTATTTACCAACTTTAAAGTATATCTATGAAAAAGAATAGTAAATGACTAACAAATCAATAACAAAGCAAGTAATAAATTCAACATGGAGTCAAATTCAAATTTAAAAATTACAATACTGGCCTATAAATATTAAGCTCAAATAGCCAGAACTAACAATATCAGAAAAGTGATTACAGCTGTCAGTGTGATCAGAAACACTGCAGATCTCATTAGAAATATTAATTTGTGTACACAGCATGAGTTACAAATCTGCCTCACATTTCAAATATGGATTTTATATGTGAAATAAAATCTTTCAAACTTGTTTTGTTACCCAGTTTCTGCCACTATTACATATAACTGTTAACTTTTCAAAGATTAATTTGTTGGCATTTATTTTCTTTACATCTCTTCACATTTCACAACAAAATGGCATACAGTTCTAACAGATTGTCCCAGAGGCAAGAGCATAAAGAAGGTCATAAGAAAAACAAAGCATGTAATCCCAAATGAAAATGAAGACAGGGATTTAGGAAGTTTTAAAACCCTACAGCTTAAGCTACAACAAAGCAAGGGAGCAAGAAAACAAGATGTTCACCTGTGTATTTAAGAAGAGAAGAATCACTTTCTTTTTGAGAGGATTATTTATTGCAGTCTCACAGCTGCTGTGATGCATTGAATGCTTGATAATTATAGAAAATCAATAGAACTCAATCTGAAAAAGTTGTGTTGTATGCATTCAAACCTGACGGTTGCATAAATCAGTATTTCTGTTTAAAAAATTAAAAAAAATAAAAAAAATTCATTGGCTCAAAACAAAACTAGATTCATTTGTATACCTTTTTGCTTCTTTTTTAATGACAAGTGTGACTGATATTTTATTTTTCTTCAGAGGGACTTCAATTAACAATTGGCATTCTACTGCCCTGTTAAGCTTAGCAAACAAGGATATCTCTTCATAAAAATCTGATTAGGAAACCTGCATTCAAAGCAGCTTGATGAGTGTTTTCAAAAAAGGATGCCAAGGTGAAAGATTTTTATGGTGACAGAAAAAGCAGCATGACTTTTTTTCATTCAGAGTAAGTAAAGCACTTAAAACAGGACAGCTGAAGTATTCCTATAGTCTCTAAAATCATTAAAATATGATAAAAATATATAGCTGTTCAAATATTGCTAATATTTTTTTCTTAATGTTATTGTTAAGACAGTGGATTTGGTTTGTTAGAATTTTTCCTGGTTTCAGCTATGATAGAGGTAATTTTCCTCGTAGTAGCTGGTATGGTGCTGTGTTTTGGATTTAGGATGAGACTAATGCTGATAACATGCAGATGCTTTAATTGTTGTAGAGCAGTGCTTACAGAGAATCAATGACTTTTCAGCTTCTCATACTGCCTTCCCAGTGAAGAGGCTGGAGTGCACAAAGAGCTGGGAGGGGACAGAACCAGAACAGCTGGCCCAAACTCGCCAAAATGATATTCCGTACCATAAGATGTCATGCTGCACAATTAATATGGGGTGGCTGACCAGGGTGGGGGGAACTGCTGCTCAGGGATGGGCATTGGTCAGTGGGTGGTGAGCAATTGCGTTGTGCATCACTTGTTTTGTACATATTATTATTACTAGTACTAGTACTATTTATTTGTTTTTCTGTCCTATTAAAATGTCTTTATCTCAAACCATAAACTTTTATTTACTTTGTTTTTCTCCTCCATCCCACTGGGGGATGGGGGAGAGTGAGCAAACAGTTGTGTGGAGCTTAGCTGTTAAACCACAACAGAAGTTTGTGATAAAACTGATGTGAAAAGGAGGAGGAAGAAATGAAGGAAATGAATCCCTGTATTTCAGTATTGTATGTATAAGAATTGGACCAGATGTTCAGGAAGTAAGTTTAATATGTCACTACCAAAATCAATATATTGATTTGTTATTATTATTATTATTTAATATTTATAATCCTTATTTCAGGGAGTATATCCTGATTTACTAAAAGAAAGCATATAGGATTTTTAGACCTATATGATAGGTCTATCCTATATGATATAGATATATATCCTATATGATGTAGACATCAGATCACAGATACATCAGCCTTTCAGGATTAACCTAATACCTGAAGTTACATGAAAAATGAAGCATACCTATTGTGATACTATTATCTGGGGAACACTGCAGTGATTTGGGCTGAAGGATCTTTTCAATGATCAGTTTCCACTTTCCACAGAAAATTTGGTTAGTCTTTTGTTTCTGTTTTTTATTTAAAAAAAAAAAACTAATGAAAGATTGATTTTCTATTAATGGCCTATAAATTTAAATGATTTTCACTGTCATTCTGAGTAGTTTGCTACTAATGAACAGCCTACAGGAATTCTAAATCTCATAACTGTTTAAACAAATTTATGCTATGTAAGCTTCCTATCATAGTTTCTGTTGACTTTCCAAAAATATCTCAGGCATCAAAACTGCTATCTCTATTTCCAATTATCTCACATATTCTGTCCTAGCAGAGTGTACTTAAATATAGGCATCCTTCAAAAGGATTATATTATCTATAACAAAATTATAGATAGCTACGTTTTACTTATATTTGCAGCTGAAGAAAAGTCTGTGATATCTACAAGTTTCTACAAGTGCACGTTCTAAAGAAACAGACCCATAGAAGTTGTACATTATACACATATTTTATACTTTTGAGATACTTCAGTTGTGAAAATTTGAAGCACTAGTTTCAATCTACAGGCTGGAGTTCCACGTGATATTTTTAACCTAAATGCAATATTTAAAAATAAATAAAGTTTAAATTAAATTTAAAAAGTAAAATCATTTGCATAAAAATGAATACATGATAACAGGTAGGTTCTGACTGATTCTGTTTATGCAGAAAATCATCACTAATTAAGTGTGTATTAGATATGTTATGCTACAGTAAGACAAATATGAAAGAAGAAACAGGATTTTTTTATTATGCTGATCAGAAAAAAAAATGTTGTGGCTAGAACCGTATGATTAATATTCAAAATTAGCGAATGAATTTATGTCTGCTAAAACATATTAATATTTCAATACAATTTCTTAAATCCTACCTCCTTGTTGTTGTTACTATTACTATTAGTAATTATTATTAATTTACTCTTTATTACTTTACAGGTTATTCCAGTTTATTATAAGCAAGTAGGTTGCAATTTTCTTCAGAGACTAATGTATACAATGTTGAATTTAAAATATAAGTTTTTATCATTTATCTGAGAACCAGTGAAAACCTAATAAAATATCCTAGAAACAAACAAACAAACAAACAGTTGATTCTACAGCTAACATGTTTACACCAAATTTATGTAGTACATATTCTTAATATTACGGGTTAGAAATAGGTGATAGAATCATAGAATGGCTTGGGTTGGAGAGGAACTTAAAGATCGTCTAGTTCCAACACCTCTTGTTTTGTCATTGTCTGCTTGAGCAAAAAGTTTCTCTCCATCTTTTTTTATAAGCCCCCTTTCAGTACTGAGTGGCTGCAGTGACATCTCCGCAGAGGTTTTCCTTCTGCAGGCAGAACACAGAACCATAGAATCATAGAATCATTAAGAAAAGACCTTCAAGAACATCTAGTCCAACTGTCCACCTACTACCAATATTTCCCAGTAAACCATGTCCCTAACTACCACATCTACTCTTTCCTTAAAGAACCCTACAGATGGTGACTCCACCAATTCTCTGGACAACCCGTTCCAATGCCCAACTACTCCTTCTGAGAATAAATATCTCCTAATTTCCAAACTTAATCTCTACTGGAGAAGTTTCTCTCTAGTCCTATCACTACTTATCTGAAAGAAGAAGACCACCTCCATCTCTCCACAACTTCCTTTCAGGTAGCTGTAAAGAGCAATAAGGTCTCCCTTGAGCCTCCTCTTCTCCAGACTAAACAAACCCAGTCCCTTCAGCCTGTCTTCATAAGACTTGTGTTCCAGACCCTTCACCAGCTTTGTAGCCCCTCTCTGGACACATTCCAGGGCCTCAATGTCTTTCTTGTAGTGAGGGGTCCAAAACTGAACATAGTACTTGAGGTGCGGTCTCACAAGAGCAGAATACAAAGAAGTGATCACATCCCTGGTCCTGCTAGCTACACTATTTCTGATACAAGCCAGGATGCCATTGGCCTTTTTGGCCACCTGGCCACACTGCCAGCTCATGTTCAGCCGAGCATCAATCAGCACCCCCAGATCCTTTTCCTCTGCACAGCTTCCCAGCCACTCTGCTCCAAGCCTGGATCGTTGCATGGGGTTGTTGTGACCGAAGTGCAGCACGTGGCACTTAGCCATGTTGAGCCTCATCCCATTGGCCTCTGCCCATCGATCCAACCTCTTCAGATCCCTCTGCAGGGCCTTCCTACCCTCCAGCAGATTGACATTTCCCCCTAACTTGGTGCCATCTACAAACTTACTGAGGATGCATTTAATTCCCTCATCCAAATCATCAGTAAAGATATTAAAGAGGATGGGCCCCAACACTGACCCCTGGGGAACACCTCTCATGACCAGTCACCAGCTGGATTTAACTCCATTTACCACCACTCCCCAGACCCAGCCATCCAGACAGTTTTTAGCCCAACAACAAGTGTCCAAGCCATGGGCTGCCCAGCTGCTCCAGGAGAATACTGTGGGAGACCATGTCAAAGACTTTGCTGAAGTCTAAGTAAACTACATCAACAGGCTTTCCCTCATCCACCAGGTGGGTCACCTGGTCATAGAAGAAGAAGAGGCTGGTGTCAACCACTCCTCTCAGTTTAGTGTCATCAGCAAACTTGCTGACAGTGCACTCTATTCCCTCATCCAAGTCATTGATGAATATATTGAATAGTACTGGTTCCAGTACAAACCCTTGAGGGACTCCACTAGATACAGGCTTCTAGCTAGACTAAGTCCTGTTGACCACAACTCTGCTTCTTTTCTTCAGCCAGTTCACAGTCCGCCTTACTACCCAATCGTCCAGACCATGCTTTCTCAGTTTAGCTGTGAGGATGCTGTGGGAGACGGTGTGAAATGCTTTACTGAAATCAAGATAGGCTACATCCACTGCTTTACCAGCATCTATCCACCTGGTTATGTCTTTGTAAATGGCTATCAGGTTGGTTAAGCATGACTTCCCCTTGGTTAAGCCATGTTGACTGCCTCTAATGACCCTCTTATCCTTGATATGACTAGAGACAACGTCAAGGATAAGTTGTTCCATCACCTTTCCAGGGATGGAGGTGAGGCTGGTAGGTCTTACAGTTACCTGGGTCCTCCTTCTTGGCCTTTTTGAAGACTGGAGTGACATATGCTTTCCTTCAGTCCTCAGGCACCTCTCCCATTCCCCATGACTTACCAAAGATGATGGAGAGTGGTCTAGCAATGACTTCCACCAGCTCCCTCTACACCGGCGGGTGCAGCCCATCAGGACCCATGGAATTATGGATGGCCAGATTGCTTAATTGGTCGTTAACCAAGTCCTCATCAACAGAGGCAAACCTCTCCTTTATCCTGACTTCCTCTGGGGCCTCAGGGGTATGGGGCTCCTCAGGACAGCCTCCAGCAGTATTGACAGAGGCAAAGATAACATTCAGTAACTCTGGCTTCTCTGTATCTTCTATCACCACGGCACCCACCTCATTCATCAGTGGGTCTACAATGCCTCTATTGTGGTTTAACTCAGCTGGCAGCTATGCATCTCACAGCCATTCGCTCACCCTCCCCCCTCCCTCTCTGGCATGGGGGAGAGAATCAGAAAGAAATGAAAGACTGTTGGTTGAGATAAAGACAGTTTATTAGGGCAGAAAAGAATGGAAAATAATAATAATAATGATAATAATACTACTGATAATAATGTGTACAAAACAAGTGATGCACAATGTAATTGCTGACCACCCGCTGACGGATGCCCAGCCTATCCCTGAGCAGGTGGTACCCCCACTCCAGCCAGCCACCCCATATTAATTGTTCATCATGATGCCATATGGTATGGAACATCCCTTCGGCCAGTTTGGGTCAGCTGTCTTGGTTCTGTCCCCTCCCAGTCCCTGCTGCACCCGCTGGCAGGACAGTGTGAGAAGCTGAAAAGTCCTTGGCTTAGTATAAGCACTGCTCTGCAACAATTAAAACGTCAGGGTGATATCAACGTTATTCTCATCCTAAATCCCAAACACAGCACCGTACCAGCTATTAGGAGGAAAATTAGCTCTATCCTAGCTGAAACCAGGACAGCTTCTAGTGTTAGTTTTATCTGCAATGTATTTGCAGAAGCCCTTTCTGTTGTCCTTGATCCCTCTTGCAAGATTTAATTCTAAGGAGGCCTTAGCTTTCCTAGTTGCCTCCCTACATCCTCTGACAACAGTCTTATATTTCTCCCAAGTGTCCAGCCCCTCCTTCCATGATCTGTAGACTCTCCTCTTCCATTTGAGTTTGCCCAGCAGTTCCCTGTTTAACCATGTAGGACTCCTGGCTCCCTTTCTTGACTTCCTACCTGTTGGTATGCTCTCTGATCTTGAGCTTGGAAGAAGCAGTCCTTGAGTGTTAACCAACTATCTAGGGTCCCTTTACCTTCATTTCCCCTCCTGTGGGATTCCCCCTTGCAATTGCCTGAAAAGGCCAAAGTTGGCCCTCCTGAGGTCCAGGGTTGCGATTCTGCTTGGTATTCTGTTCCTGCCACATGAAATCCTGAACTCCATCCATGGTCACTGCAACCAAGGCTGCCCTCAACCTTCACTGCTGAGGCCAACCGTATGAGGTTCAACAAGGCCAAGTGCCGGGTCCTGCACATGGGGCAGAACAACCCCAAGCAGCGCTACAGGCTGGGAGAAGAGTGGTTAGAAAGCTGCCTGGCAGAGAAGGACCTGGGAATATTGGTTGATAGGCAGCTGAATATGAGCCAGCAGTGTGCTCAGGTGGCCAAGAAGGCCAACAGCATCCTGGCTTGTATAAGAAACAGTGTGGCCAGCAGAATTAGGGAAGTGATTGTTCCCCTGTACTCAGCTATGGTGAGGCCGCACCTCGAGTACTGTGTTCAGTTTTGGGACCCTCGCTACAAGAAGGACAGCGAGGTGCTCGAGAGAGTCCAGAGAAGGGTAACGAAGCTGGTGAGGGGTCTGGAGAACAAGTCTTACGAGGAGCGGCTGAGGGAGCTGGGGTTGTTCAGCCTGGAGAAGAAGAGGCTCAGGGGAGACCTTATCACTCTCTATAGGTACCTTAAAGGAGGCTGTAGAGAGGTGGGGGTTGGTCTATTCTCCCACATGCCTGGTGACAGGACGAGAGGGAATGGGCTAAAGTTGCGCCAGAGGAGGTTTAGGTTGGATGTTAGGAAGAACTTCTTTACTGAAAGGGTTGTTAGGCATTGGAACGGGCTGCCCAGAGAGGTGGTTGAGTCGCCATCCCTGGAGGTCTTTAAAAGACATTTAGATGTAGCCCTTAGTGATATGGTTTAGTGGAGGACTTGTTGGTGTTAGGTCAGAGGTTGGATTAGATGATCTTGGAGGTCTCTTCCAACCTAGACGATTCTGTGATTCTGTGAACCAGACCCTCACTGTTAGTGAGAATAAGATCCAACAGCGCTCCTCTCCTAGTTGGCTCATCTACCATTTGCATCAGGAAGTTACCACCAGTGCACTGGAGGAACCTCCTGGACTGTGGCTGGCTGGCTGAGTAGGCCTTCCAGCAAATATCAGGGTAGTTAAAATCCCCCACTATAACCAGGACACGTAATTGCAAGGCCGTTATCAGCTGCCTGTAGAAGGCTTCATCGACTTCCTCATACTGATCAGGTGGCCTGTAATAAACACCCAGAACAGTATCCCCCATGCCAGCCTGCCCCTTAATTCTCACCCACAGACTCAACTTGCTCCTCGTCCACCCCTGAATGGTACTCAATATGTTGTAGTTGCTCTGTCATGTAAAGAGCAACTCCACCACCTTGCCTTGATGGCTTGTCTTTCCTGAGGACATAATCATCCATGACCACATTCCAGTCATGTGAGCTGCCCCACCATGTCTCTGTAATTGCCACCAGATCATAATCTCCTCATCGAACACAGATTTCTAACTCTTCCTGCTTATTCTCCCTGCAGTGTGCATTGGTGTGCAGATATTTCAGGGAGTGAACTGAGCATGCCAATTTCACCCTAAGGAGATGGGAAGCCTCCTGGTCTTCATCAATGCTAGAGCGCTGCCCCACTGGTGCAAGCCCAACTACAACCCCATCCCCCTTCAGAGTTAGGAGGCTAAGTAACCCAAGCTTAACTGATCTGACTAGTAAAGACAGATGTAAAGAAGGAATTGAGAACCTTGGCCTTTTCCTTATCCTCAGTAGTCATGTTTCCCCTTGCATCCAGAGAGGATGGAGATCCTCCTTAGCCCTCCTCTTACTGTTAACATATTTGTAAAAACATTTTTTGTTGTCTTTTACCACAATGGCCAGGTTGAGCTTTAGCCTTTATTCAATACCATATGACATCATGGTCAGCAATAAAACCTGGGGGAAAGAAGGAGGAGAGGGGACATCTGGAGTGAAGGCATTTGTCTTCCCAGGTAACCATTATATGTAATGAGCCCTGCTTTCCTGGAAGTTGCTGAACACCTACCTGCTGATGGGAAGTCGCGAATTATTTCTTCATTTTGCTTTGCTTGTACACACAGTGTTTGCTTTACCTAGTAAACTGTCTTTATCTCAACCCATGAGTTCTCAAATTTTCACCTTCCCAATTCTCTCCCCAGTCCCACTGCGGGGAGAGTGAGTGAGTGGCTGTGTGGTGCTTAGCTGCCCAGCAGGGCTAAACCACAATGGGTTTAGGAAGAGTAGACCTGAACCATTTGATACCTGTTAATAAGTTCTGTAAAATTTGTAGTGTACTGCAGTAAATGTATTTGTTGAACCTTTAATATATATGTAATAGTTTATAAAAATCTTACTCTGCTGATGCCTTTTTTAAGATGTATGTCTAGCCTTTTTTAACTTTGATGCAATCATTAATAATAGACTGAAGACTACATATTGAAGTATACTACCTTATTTTAAATATCACAATAGAAATGCTGACAGATTAAAATAACTTTGATAATAGTTAAAAGGCAGAAGGAAATCATCCTAGAAATGACTAATTATTGGCTATGCTACTAGATAAATCGTCATCACTCTCTGGATTATATAGTAAAAAAAGGAAATTTAATTCAAAGTTAGAAATGATTTTATAGAATCATAGAATCATAGAATATCCTGAGTTGGAAGGGACCCTTAAGGATCATCAAGTCCAACTCTTGACACCGCACAGGTCTACCCAAAAGTTCAGACCATGTGACTAAGTGCACAGTCCAATCTCTTCTTAAATTCAGACAGGCTCGGTGCAGTGACCACTTCCCTGGGGAGCCTGTTCCAGTGTGCAACCACCCTCTCTGTGAAGAACCCCCTCCTGACGTCAAGCCTAAATTTCCCCTGCCTCAGCTTAACCCCGTTCCCGCGGGTCCTGTCACTGGTGTTAATGGAGAAAAGGTCTCCTGCCTCTCGACACCCCCTTACGAGGAAGTTGTAGACTGTGATGAAGTCTCCCCTCAGCCTCCTCTTCTCCAGGCTGAACAGGCCCAGTGACCTCAGCCGTTCCTCGTACGTCTTCCCCTCCAGGCCTTTCACCATCTTCGTAGCCCTCCTCTGTACACTCTCCAACAGTTTCATGTCCTTTTTGTACTGTGGTGCCCAGAACTGCACACAGTACTCGAGGTGAGGCCGCACCAGCGCAGAGTAGAGCGGGACAATCACCTCCCTTGACCTACTAGCGATGCCGTGCTTGATGCACCCCAGGACACGGTTGGCCCTCCTGGCCGCCAGGGCACACTGCTGGCTCATATTCAACTTGCTGTCTACCACGACCCCCAGATCCCTCTCTTCTAGGCTGCTCTCCAGCGTCTCATCGCCCAGTCTGTACGTGCAGCCAGGGTTTCCCCGTCCCAGGTGCAGAACCCGGCACTTGCTCTTATTGAACTTCATGCGGTTGGTGATCGCCCAGCTCTCCAACCTATCCAGATCCCTCTGCAAGGCCTTTCCACCCTCATTCGAGTCCACAACTCCTCCAAGTTTGGTGTCATCAGCAAACTTGCTCAAAATACCTTCTATTCCTACATCCAGATCGTTTATAAAAATATTGAAAAATACCGGCCCTAAAATGGAGCCTTGAGGGACCCCACTGGTGACCGCCCACCAGCCTGACGCAGCCCCATTTACCATAACCCTTTGAGCCCTGCCCGTTAGCCAATTGCTCACCCATCGTATGATGTTTTTATTTAGCTGTATGGTGGACATTTTGTCCAGTAGGATCCTATGGGAAACCGTGTCAAAAGCCTTGCTGAAGTCCAAAAAAATCACATCAGCTGGTTTCCCTTGGTCCATCATACGGGTGATCTTATCATAAAAGGAAATCAGGTTAGTTAGGCAGGACCTGCCCTTCACAAACCCATGCTGGCTGGGACCAATGACTGCTTTGTCCCCCAGGTGAGCCTCAATAAGTTCGAGAACCATCTTCTCCATGATTTTACCAGGCACTGACGTGAGACTGACAGGCCTGTAATTGCTAGGGTCTTCTTTCTGACCCTTCTTGTAAATCGGCACAACATTTGCCAGCTTCCAGTCTACCGGGACCTCTCCAAATTCCCAGGATCGTTGAAAAATAATTGAGAGAGGTTCCGCGATGATGTCCGCCAGCTCTTTCAGCACCCGGGGATGAATCCCATCCGGACCCATGGACTTGTAGGGATCCAGGTGGAGTAGCAAATCCCGCACACGTTCAGGGTCGGTTGGGAGTTTGTCATCCCCACCGTCCCGGTCCTCCAGCTCAGGGCACCCTGGGACCCGAAGCCCATCATCGGCATTGAAGACAGAGGCAAAGAAGACGTTAAGCGTCTCTGCTTTGCCTATGTCATTGTCTGTGAGGAGACCTTCCCTATCAAGGAGCGGCCCTATGTATTCTTTAGTTCTCCTTTTTCCATTCACATATCTGAAAAAGCCCTTTTTATTTTCTCTCACAGACACAGCCAGCTTCAACTCTAGGTGTGCTTTGGCCACACGAATTTTCTGCCTACAAACACGAACAGCATCCCTGTATTCTTTCCATGACACCTGGCCCTCCTTCCAGTAGCGAAACACTCTCTGTTTCCACCTAATCTCCATTAGAATGTTCCTGGTCAGCCACGCCGGCCTCCTGCCCTGCCTGCCTGACTTGCGATATTTAGGAATTGCCTGATCTTGTGCTTCTAGGAGGCATCGCTTAAAGAATGACCAGCACTGGTGGACATCGAGGCCTTCAAGAGCAGTTTCCCAGGGGACCTTGCTGACTAGTTCCCTGAGCAGCCTGAAGTCCGCTTTCCCCATATCTAGGGATGAGGTTTTGGTGGCACTTTTCCTTCTGTCACCGTAAATTTTGAACTCAACCACTTCATGGTCGCTATGACCAAGGCGGCCACCAATCACCACATCTCCCACCAGACCCTCCCTGTTTTCTAGCAACAGGTCTAGGAGGGCACCTTTCCTAGTTGGCTCCGTTAGCACCTGCACCAAGAAGTTATCATCTAGGTGCTTCATGAACCTCCTGGACTTGCTCGTGTCAGCCGTGTGGCACTCCCAGTTAACGTCTGGCAAGTTGAAGTCCCCCATAAGGACAAGGGGAGTTAATCTCGAGGCCTCTCTTAGTTCTGTAAAGAATAATTTATCGGCGCTATCGTCCTGGCCAGGCGGTCTGTAATAGACTCCCACAACGACATCCCCTTTATTCGTTCGTCCCTTGATCCTTACCCAGAGGCTCTCAACTTTGCCATCGCCGACCTGAAGTTCCACACAGTCCAGCCCCTGCTTCACATATATCGCCACCCCACCACCTCGCCTACCCTGCCTGTCCCTCCTGAAGAGCCTGTAACCATCTATCGCTACACCCCAGTCACAGGACTCATCCCACCAGGTTTCGCTTATGCCGATGATGTCGTAGTTGCAGGACTGGGCCAGGACTTCTAGCTCATCCATTTTATTCCTCATACTGCATGCGTTCGTGTAGAAGCACTTCAGGTGCGTCTCCTTACACTCAGTACCTTGTGGATCTGCCCGAAGGACCTCACTGGCACACAGCCCCTCTGATTCTAGCGTACCTTCCCTTAGGTCTTCACCGGCGTGCCTGGTTTTAGCCCCTTCCCCCTTCGACTCTAGTTTAAAGCCCTATCTATCAGCCCTGCCAACTCCTGACCAAAGATCTTTACCCCTCTCCGAGAGAGGCACATCCCATCCGGTGCCATCAGGCCCTGTGTAGCATAGACCTTCCCGTGATCAAAGAACCCAAAGTTCTGCCGGTCACACCAGTCTTGAAGCCACGAGTTTATGTGAACAGCACGCCTTTCAGCTTCGATCCCCCCTATCGGAAGGACAGAGGCAAACACAACCTGCGCCCCTGATCCTCTAAGTAGTCGCCCCAAATCCTTAAAGTCTCTTTTGATCGCCTTCGGACTTCTCGTTGCTACTTCATCGCTACCAGCCTGAAAGACCAGTAGCGGGTAGTAGTCAGTGGGCCGTACCAGGCGCTTGACTTTCTTGGCGAAGTCTCTCACCCGAGCCCCAGGGAGGCAACAGACTTCTCTGCAGGTTGGGTCCGGTCGGCATATCGGTCCCTCTGTCCCTTTCAGAAGGGAGCCCCCCATAACAATAGCCCTTCTTTCTTTTTTGAAGGATGATGTGGCAATGCGATGTGTAGGTCGCCTTGTCTTAGGCGCCCCCTCCAACTGGGACGGGTTTTTATCTACTTTGTCATTCAGATTGTCTTGTTCTAGTCCTTCATATCGATTATTTAAGGGTAGATGAGAGGGTGAGGTGGGCAGAGAGAGGGCTCGCCTACCACCCCGAATAGGCACCTGCCTCCATTCCCCCCCTTGATCTAGGTCTCCTCCCGCTGCCTGGCAGGAGGAGGGAACCTCCGTCTTCTGCATAACAGGAGATGCCTGTGCTGTGGCAGGCTCGTGAGCCTGCCTCAGAGAGGGTAGAGTGCACCTCCACCAGTCAATTTCCATCTCCGATTCCCTGATGCTCCTGAGCCGGTTCACCTCCTCCCGGAGCACCGCTACCTGGCTGAGCAGTTCTTCAACCTGGGCACACTTCCCACAGGCATACCCACCACTGCTGTCGGAGACCGACAGAAGGCTGGGGCACACTCTGCAGCCCAGGACCTGGACGGCTGCGTGTCTCCCGGAGCCCTCCGTCTGAGTAGCCACCCTGGTGACCGTGGCTGGAGATGCCGCACGAGATGCGGAGGCCACGGTTTTCTGCCTGGTTGATACCATGGTCAGGTTCTACGCAAGCAGGTTACAAGCACCGAAGGGAGAGGCAGCTGCAACAGAGCGACGATGGGTCCCCGCCCTTCCTGCCCACGCTAACTGCCTCGCTAACTGCCGCGTCACTCCCCCCGTGTCACTCCCTGTTTGCCGGCCCTGGTCGCCGCGCTCCTGGTCGCTCGCGCTCCCTAAGGGCTGCCTTTGAACAGCCGGGGGGAGGAGCTGTCGCTGACGCTGCTGGCTCTGCCTACGCCTCGTCAGCCTCCCTCACGAGGGCTGCCGGTGCCTGGTGGCTCCCTCACGTAGGCTCGATGCCCGAAAAATAGCCCTGCCTGTCCCGATCCCGCGCTCCGCTGCAGCACACGTCTGCCCCGGAGCCGGTCGCCTCGGCAAGTGATATGATTATGTGATTATATGCACTGTTTGTATCCTTCTAACTGTCACACGTATGTGTAACTTCAGCTATTAAGTTCAGTATTTTTATCATAAATTCAGAAATACATGCCATTAGTAAAGGTATATCTTTTTTTTTTTTTTCTTAAATTACTAAGTAGTAAAATATGTTGGTGAGAAATACAATCACAGACAGTTGTGGTTGGCAGGGTCCTTTGGTGGTCATCTCATCCAATTCCCCTGTTCAAGCAGGGATGCCTAGAGCAGATTACCAGCCAGCTTTTGAAGATCTCCATGGAGGGAGATTCTACAATCTCTGTGGGAAACCTGTGTCAGTACTTACTCACCCTAACAATAAAAAAAAAGTGTTCCATCTATATTTAGATGGAAATTCCTGTGTTTCATTTTGTGCCCATTTCCTTTTCTCCTGGCACTGGGCACCACTGAAAAGACCCTGCCCTCTGGTTCTCTCCTCTTTGCACCCACCATTCAGGTCTTTATATATCTTTGTGTATTGGGTTTACATGGCACGGTTTTGGTAGTTGGGGGCTGCAGGGGTGGCCTCTGTGAGAAGAATTCAGAAGCTTCCCCATGCTAGATAAGGACCAGTTTCAGCCGTCTCCAAAGGGACCCGCTGCTGCTCAGAGCCAAACCAATATGATGTTGGCTGTACCTCTGTGAGAGCATATTTAAGAAAGGGAAAAAAAAAAAAAAAAAAAAAAAAAAAAACCACTGCTGTGCAACAGCAGCTGAGAGAGTGAGGAGTGAGAACCAGCCCTGCAGATGCCAAGGTCAGTGAAGAAGAAGGGGGAGGAGGTACTTTACGCACTGGAGCAGAAGTTCCCTTGTGGCCTGTGGAGAGGACCATGGTGAAGCAAGTTGTCCCCCTGCAGCTTATGGTATACAACCTCAGAGAAGATTTCTACGCTGCAGCCTATGGAGGAGCAGGTGGATCTGCCCTGACGGAGGCTGCAGCCCACGGAAAGCCCCGGCTGGAGCAGATTCCAGGCCGGAGCTGTAGCCTGTGGAGATGGAATGACACAGGAGCAGGTGACCTGGCAGGAGCTGCTGCCTGCGGGAGACCCATGCTGGAGCAGTTTGCTCCTGACGGATGGACCACGTGGTACAGACCCACATTTGGAGCAGTTCTTGAAGAGCTGCTGCCTGTGGGAAGCCCACACAGGATCAGTTCGGGAAAGGTGGCATCCCGTGGGAGGAATCCCATGTGGAGCAAGGGAAGAGGGTGGCTGTGAAGGATTGGCAAGGATGAAGTGTTGTAGACTGACCGTAGCCCCCGTTCCCTGTTCCCCTGTGCTGCTCCGGGGGAGCTCAGTTGCCCACCTGAGTAAAATCACCACACCCTGAGAAGATGACCCTTGAACCTTCTCTTCTCTAGGCTGAACAGTCCCAGCTCTCTCAGCCTTTTCTCCTTGGGCAAGTGCTCCAGTCCCTTGATCATCTTGGAAGCCCTTTGTTGGCCTCTAATGTGTTTATGTCTGTCTCGTACTGGGGGCCCAAAACTGGACACAGTACTCCTGGTAAGGCCACCTCAGTACTGAATAGAGGGGAAAGATCACCACCCCGACCTGGTGGCAATATTGTGCTTAACACAGCTGTTAAATTCTTTGCTGCAAGAGCCCCTTGCTGGCTCATGTTAAACTTTATGCCAGCCAGCACCCCTAGGTCCTTTTCTGTGAGGCTGATTTTCATCTGGGTGGCCGCCCGCATGTACTGGTACCTGGAGTTGTTGCTCCCCAGATGCAGGACTTTGCAAGTCTCCTTGTTGAACTTCATGAGGTTCTTGTCAGCCCACCTCTTCAGGCTGTTGAGGATCCTCTGAATTGCAGCACAACTTTCACTGTTTTGTGGCATCTGTAAATTTGTTGAGGGTACACCCTGCCCCATCATCCAGATCATTAACAAAGCTGTTGAACAGGACTTACCTCAGTATCGACCCCTGAGAGCACCATTACTTATTAGCCTATAACTAGACTTGGTTCCACTGATTCCCACCCTCTGGACTAAACCATTCAGCCATTTTTGAATCTACCTCACTGTCTGTCCATCCAGCCCATACATAAACACCTTGTCTTTGAGGATCGTATAGTGCACAGTGGTGGATCTTATGGTGGACTTCGGTAAGGCCTTTAACAGGCTTTACCGAAGTCTAGATATATCACCTGTTTTCACCTTTTTCATCCATCTGGGTATTATAGAAGCTTATCAGATTTGTCAAGCATGACTTCCCCTTGGTAAATCCATGCTGACCACTCCTGATGATTTTCTTCTCTTTCATGTGCCTAGCAGTAGGTAACTAGGATTAGCTGTTCTGTCAAGAATAATGGGCATTATTTTATCTTTTATTTATTTGTGTCAAGACTTTTAGTTTTCTTTTGTGCATATTAATTTTATTTTTTCTGCTGGTTAAAAAACACATCAATAGATATGTTAGTTACTAGTTTTCCAAAAGATTCACTAGATTTTTTCTATCATTGTAAAATTAATTCATATCCCTAAGGAAACAAACAAGCATTAGTCATAGAATCATTTAAGTCGGAAAAGACCTTCAGGATCTTGAAGCCCAACCATCCACCTAACTACCAAGTTTGCTGCTAAACCATGCCCCTAAGTGCTACATCCACATTTCTTAAGTACCTCCAGGGATGTGGACTATACCACCTCCCTGGGCAGCCTGTTACAATGTCTAACCACCCTTTCTGTGAAGAAAGTCTTCCTGATATCCAACCTAAATCTCTCCTGGCACAACTTGAGATTGTTTATCTCACATCCTATCACTTGTCACCTTAAAAAATTGACCCATGCCCTCCTCACTACAACTTCCTTTCAGGTAGCTGTAGAGAGTGAAGACGCCCCCCCCCCCCCCCCCAGCCTCCTTTTCTCTAGGCTAAACAAACCCAGTTCTCTCAGCTGTTCCTTATACGTCTTGTTTTCTAGTCCCTTCACCAGCTTTGTTGCTCTTTTCTGCACACACTTGAGCAACCCAATATCCTTTTTATATTCAAAACTGAATGCAATACTCAAGGTGTGGTCTCACCAGTGCTGAGTAAAGGGAGAGATAATCACTTCTCTAGTCCTGCTGGCCACACTATTTCTGACACAAGTCAGGATATTATTGGCTTTCTTGGCAACCTGGGCACAACTGTAGCTCATATTCAGCCAGCTGTTGACCAGCACCCCAAGGTCTTTTTCTGCCAGAAAACTTTCCAGACAGTTTTCACCAACACTATACCACTGCATAAGGTTGTTGCAACAGCTCCTGGCATTTAGTCTTTTGAATGTCATACACTTGGACTCAACACATTAATCTAGCCTATCCAGATCCTTCTGCAGAGCCTTCCCACCCTCAAGCAGATTAACAATCCCACCTAATTTGGTGTCATCTGCAAACATAATGAGGGTGTACTTGATCCCCTCATCAATATCACTGACAACAGTATTAAACAATACTGGTCCCAGTACTGAGCCCTGGGGAATACCACTTGTGACTAGCCACCAACTGGATTTACTCCATTCACAACAACCATTTGGGCCCAGCCATCCAGACAGTTTTTTAGCCTGTGAACAGTATATCCATCCCAGCCATTAGCATCTGGTTTCTCCAGGAGAATGCTGTGGGAACTGTACTCAGTACTGTGGAAACCATAACAAATGCTTTGCTAAAGTCCAAGTAGACAATATCCACAGCCTTTCCCTCATTCACTAAGTGGGTCACCTTGTTGTAGAAGATCAGGTTAGTCAAACAGGACCTGCCTTTCATAAACCCATTATGACTGGCCACCAGGTTGTCCTGTATGTGCTTTGTGATATCACTCAAGATGGTCTGATACATAACCTTCCCTGGCACCAAAGTCGGACTGACAGGCTTGTAGTTCCTCAGGTCCTCCTTCTGGTCCTTCTTGTAAATGAGCATCCTGTTGTGTTGGGTCTGTCTAGGATGGAGTCACCTTTCCCTGCAGCAGCCCACACAGTGCTGTGCTCTGCACTCATAGCTGGAACAGCACTAGTATCACTCCAGTGTTGTGTCTATTGCTGCATAGTGCTGGCACAGCATCAGGACTCCCTCCAAGCCCCCAGGAGCCAGCAGGCTGGGGGTGGGCAAGTGATGGGGAGAGGACATTGCCAGAGCAGCTGACCTAAACCAACCAAAGGGATATTCCATAACACCTGATGTCACACTCAGCAATAAAAAGGGGGGCTCTCGTGGGGGAAGGGGCTGTCCTCCTAAACAACCGCTATGCGTTTTGAGGCTCTGCTTCCCAGGACGTGGCCGAACATTGCTCGTTGATGGGAAGTAGAGAATAACTTTTTTTCTTTCTCTCTGTGCTTCCGTGCGGCCTTATTTATTTTTTTTCCCCATTCCCTTTCCCTTTAATTAAATCATTCTCATCTCAAACCTCGAGCTCTTTGTGTTGTATTTTCTCCCTCTTCCTCTTTGAGGAGGGGGGGGAGTGAGAGAGCAGTTGTGGTGGAGCTCGGCTGCCCACTTGAGTAAAACCACCACACCCGTTTGCTGACTGGTCCCAGTCCCTGTGTTTCAGCTCAGGGAGCTTGCTACTCACAGAACAACTTGTCTTACTACTAAAGACTGAGACAAAGAAGGCATTGAGTACCTTGACCTTTTCCTCATCTTTCATCACTATGTTCTCCCTCCCTACCCCCATACAATAATGGATGGAGATTCTCCTTAGTCCTCCTTTTTTTGTTTATGCATTTGTGAAAACTTTTTTTTTTTTTTTCTTTTCCTGTAATAACCAAGCTAATTTCTAGATGGGTTTTGGCTCTTCTAATTTTCTCCCTGAATAACATCATATCTTTTTAGTCCTACTGAGTTGTCTGCCTTTTCTTCTAAAGGTCACGAACTTTCTTCATATCTTCTCTGGATCTCTAATCCAGTGGCTTCTGTTGAACTGTGACTATACTCACACTGAATATTTTCAGATTCATAAACTTTCTGATGAAATCCTATGGCTTAATCCAGACGTCCTGCTACATGCTTTCTCCATCTTTTGTGATACAGATTATATCTTGGCCAATCTCCTATGAATATACATGGCCTTGGAAGTTTTTAAGTCCCAAGTAGATAAAGCCTTAGCAATCTGGTCTGACCTCACAGCTGACTTTGCTTCAAGCTGAGGTTGGACTAGAAACCTTCTGAAATCACTTCCAACCTGAATCACCCCATGATTAATTGAATAAACAATAGGTCTTGAATCGTACTAGCAAATGAACTAGGTACAACCATGCTACAAAACTGAGTTGCTGTATTGAGACAAACAGCTGAGAATCTGTAGCAATATCTTTCGTTTGGGAATGAGACTCACACTCATAATCTGTAACACACATTTAACCATAAACTACATTTACATAATAATAAGGTACATTATTGTGTTTATGTGAAATTGCTGTTCTCCTATTACAAAACTGTCTTTGTTAAAGAGACCTCTACTGAGCTTTACTGACCTCTTGACTCATGAAGCTGATTCATCGGCTCTGGGGCAGATGCGTCCTGCAGCAGAGCAGGGGATTGAGGCGGGAGGGTTTTTCCTGCACTGAGGACCCTTGAGGCAGCCAAGGGTGCCACCAGGATCAGGCAGCCCTCTTGAAGACAGCTGATGAGGTGTGGCGGGAGCCAGAAGCACCTCCTCCCTCCTCCCCCTGCCCTCCCCCACCCCGCCTCCATTATACAAAGGCAGCCCCTAGGGAGCATGAGTGGAGAGGAGCATGTCAAACAGAGCAGGCAATCAGAGTGTGGCATGGCATTTGGCATGGCAGTGAGCACAGGCAGGGAGGATGCTGTCACAGCTGTTTTCCAACAACGTTTGTAACCTGCTCATGAAGAGCCCAGTCATGGTATCTGCCCAGCAGAAATCCATGGCCTCTGCACCCCTTGCAGCCTCTCCAGCCACAGCTACCGATGTGGCTACACAGACAGAGGTCTTGGGGAAACACGTGGCCATCCAGGTCTTGGGCTGCAGGGTGTGCCCGAGTCTTCTGTCAGTACCTGACAGCAGCAGTGGTGAGTATGCCTGTGGGAGGTGTGCCCAGATTGAAGAGCTGCTCAGCCTAGTGGCAGAGCTTCAGGAGGAGGTGAGTAGGCTGAGGAGCATCAGGGAGTCAGAGAGGGAAACTAACTGGTGGAAGCATACTCTACCCTCCCTGAGACAGACTCATGAGCCAGTCACCACACAAGAAACAAAGGCTCCCTTATCCCACCAGGCGGTAGGAGGGGACCTAGGATATGGGGGGGAATGGAAGCAGGTTTCTGCTTGGGGTGGTAAGTGAGCCCCTTCTCTGCCTACCTCACCTTCCCAGCTAGCCTTATGCAACAGGTATGAGGCTCTAGAACATGACAGTCAAGAAAATACAATGTAGACAAAAGCCCATCTCGGTTGGAAGGGGTGCCTAAGGAAAGGCAACCTACCTGCTGCATCACTACATCTTCCATCCAGAAGGAAAGAAAGATTATCATCATGGGGAACTCCCTTCTGAAAGGGACAGAGGGCCCAATTTGTCGGCTGGATGCAACCCACAGGGAAGTCTGCTGCCTCCCTGGGGCTTGGGTAAGAGACATTGCTAGAAATGTCACTCACCTGGTATGGCCCTCTGACTACTACCTGTTACTGTTTTTTCAAGCTGATAATGATGAGGTAGAAGGAGAAGTCCAAAAGCAATCAAAAGGGACTTTAGGGCTTTGGGGCGACTGGTTAAAGTATCGGGGCATGGCATGTATTTGCCTCTGTCCTTCCAGTAGCAGGGATCAACATCAACAGACAGACACAGCTCATCAATATGTGGCTCCGAGACTGGTGCCACCGGCAGAACTTTGGGGCTTGTTGATCACGGGAAGGTCTACACGACACCAGGCCTGCTGGCACCAGATAGGATGCGTCTCTCTTGGGGGGGGGGGGGGAAGGATTTTTACCCAGGAGTTAGCAGGGCTGATTGATAGGGCATTAAACTAGAGTTGAAGGGTAAAACCCTTCAAAGATAAAACCAGGCCCATCGGTGATAAGCTATGGCATGGCATGCCAGAATCAGAGGGACTGTGTGCTAGTGAGGTCCTTCAGTCTGCTCCACAAGGTGCTACATACAATGAGGCGCATTTGAAGTGCTTCTACACCAAAGCACGCAGCATGAGGAATAAGCTAAAGGAGCTAGAAGTCTTGGCCCAGTCCCAGAGCTATGATATCATTGGCATAAGTGAAACCTGGTGGGATGAATCCTGTGACTGATGTGTTGCAATAGATGGTTACAGGCTCCTCAAGAGGGACAGCAGGGCAGGCAAGGTGGTGGGGTGGCACTGTATGTAAAGGAGAGGTTGGACTGTGTGGAGCTTGCAGTTGGTGATGGCAAAGTTGTGAGCCTCTGGGTAAGGATCAAGGGACGAACGAATAAAGGGGATGTCGTTGTGGGAGTCTATTACAGACCACCTGGCCAGGACAACAACGCCGATGAATTATTCTTGCAGAACTAAGAGATGCCTCAAGATCAACTCCCCTTGTCCTTTTAGGGGATTTCAACTTGCCAGACATTAACTGGAAATATCACACAACAACGCAAGCAGGTCCAGGAGGTTCTTAAAGCACCTCGATGATAACTTCCTGGTGCGGGTACTAAGACAGCCAACTAGGAAGGGTGCCCTCCTAAATCTGTTGCTTGAGAAAAGACAGGGTCTTGTGGGGGACATGGCAATTGGAGTCAGTCTTGCTCACGGTGACCATGAAGCAGTTGAGTTTAAAATTTTTATGACAGGAGAAAAACTGCCACCAAAACTTCAGCCCTGGATATGGTTAAGCACAGACTTCAGGCTGCTCAGGGGACTACTTAGTAAGGTCCCCTGGGAAACAATGCAGTCATTGGTCCCAGCCAACGTGGGTTCATGAGGGGTAGGTCCTGTTTAACAAATTTGATTTCCTTTTCTGATAAGATTACCCATGTAGCCAATCAAGCAAAGCCAGCTAATGTAATCTTTTTGGATTTCAGTAAATATTATGATACAGTTTCTCATAGAATCCTACTGGACAAAATGTCTATCATACAGCTAGATAGAAACATCATACAATGATGGGTGAACAAGTGGCTGACATGTAGGGCTCAAAGGGTTATGGTAAATGAGGCTACATCAGGCTTGCGGCCAGTCACCAGTGGAGTCCCTCAGGGCTCCATTTTAGGGCCTGTTCTCTTCAATGTTTTCATAAATGATTTGGATGTAGGACTAGAAGGTGTTTTGAGTAAATTTGCTGATATTAAACTGTGAGGAGCTGTTGATTCTGCTGAGGGTGGAAAGACCTTGAAGAGAGACCTGGACAAATTGGAGAGCTGGACAATAACCAACTGCATGAAGTTTAATAAGAGCAAGTTCCAGGTCCTGCACCTGGGTAGGGGCAACCCTGGCTATACGTAGAGACTGGGGGACAAGACACTGGAGAGCAGCCCCGCAGAGAGGGATCTGGGGGTTTTGGTTGATAGCAAGCTGAATATGAGCCAGCAGTGTGCCCTGGCAGCCAGGAGGGCCAACCGTATCCTGGGGTGCATCAAGCACGGCATTGCTAGTCGGTCGAGGGAAGTGATTGTCCCACTCTACTCTGCACTGGTGCAGCCTCACCTCGAGTATTGTGTGCAGTTCTGGGCACCACAGAACAAAAAGGACATGAAACTATTGGAGAGTGTCTAGAGAAGCGCTACTAAGATGGTGAAGGGCCTAGAGGGGAAGACATACAAGGAGTGGCTGAGGTCACTTGGCCTGTTCAGCCTGGAAAAGAGGAGGCTGAGGAGAGACCTCCTTGTGGTCTATAGCTTCCTCGCGAGGGGGAGTGGAGGGGCAGGTGCCGATCTATTTTCTTTAGTGACCAGAGGGAATGGAGTCAAGCTGCGACAGGGGAGAGGTTCAGGTTGGATATCAGGAAAAGGTTCTTCACCAAGATGGTGGTCATGCACTAGATGAGGCTCCTCAGGGGTGTAGTCATGACGCCAAGCCTGTTGGAGTTTAAGTGTTTGGACTATGTCTTAGTCATATCTTAGTCATATGGTCTGAATTTTTGGTTAGACCTGTGCGGAGTTAGGAGTTGGACTTGATGATCCTTGTGGGTCCCTTCTAACTCAGGATATTCTGTAAACACTTGAAGTTTTCTATAAACACTGTGAAACCTTTCTTAATTTAATTTTATTTTTTTACCTCCCTTTAATGACCATTAGAATTGAACTTGTCCTCTACACATTATTTTCCTTATCACATCAGGTCCTTTATTTTCTACAACTCTGATTTTCTTCAATTTTATTATTCATTGTTGCAAAAAGGGTTTCTAATTTTATCATGTGTATTACTCAGAACCACAGTACTTTCAGTGACTAAACAAGACTAAGTGCATTCCATGTCTTCTCTATTTTGTCTTCCCTATGGCAATATTGTTCATTATTCTTTCACAATTTTTGCAGAATGAATTTTAACATCACCAAGTGTTCTACTGATAATTAATGTAACAATAGCAGATTATGATGTTCATTCAGATCTTTCAGCTCAACACTTCTTATATGTATACTCTTTTAAAGATTAAGTCAAGATCTGTTCTTAATTTGATCCTGAATATTTTATGTATAAAGCTGAAAATCAGTTTAACTTTTGTTATTCTGTCACTGCGTTCAAATCTTTTCACTTAACCTACTACTATAATTTATATCATGGAACTGAAGATATAAAGGAAAAGGAGAACATCAGATTGCTCATTAACACATTCAAAGCAAGGACTTCATGACTGCCTTTGAAGTCACCAGCTCCTATTCAATTGTAAACTGCAATGATTGTGTGGAAAGATGGGAGGGTCCTTTGAGCCTAGGTACAAAGAGAAACCAGGAAAAGGACTGTGATGATCAAAGTTACATTCTTCTTCTTGTGCTGCTAGGGGGAGGGACAACATGACTCCACACTTTTCATTACACTGGCACATGGCACATCATAAAGTGATGTTCTAGTATTTGATAAAGATAGATAATATGTATTTAGGATGAAAGTGGCCACATAGTTCTCACTGGGAGAAGAAGGAATTATATCATGTACTCAATATCAGTCAACACTGACTGTAGTACCAGTGATGTTAGAGTGTTCTTTTAAAGTTGTTTGTGCACTTAGCTCAAATTACTGCATGGATTTTATTCAGTTTGGACTTCAGCCTTTTCTCATTCTTTTCTTTTCCTATTTTTAGCTTATTCTTATTAATTAAATTTCATACACTTGCTACAAAAACAAGAAAAAACTCAAAGCGTATTCATAGATGTCACAAGAAAAATACATTAGTTTTATCTGTCACTTCTGAAGCTTTAAAGAAGCCTGGCTATTTCATAATTCCCACACACCCTTAATCTACTTTCTGCATATTACACACTCAGACTTTTCTAAATTTATTGTAATTAGACCTATATATTACAAAGGTAATGCTCATATTGCTCCTACCTAATCTCTCATTTTTATGTAGAATTGCAAAGCTGAAGAGTTCAGGATTTTCACATTTAATGCTCTTTTTACCTAATCAAGTTATACAGCTTAGTAGCTTGCTTCCCTGTGGTTTTCATTTTATTATTATTATTATTTTTGAAATAAATCAGTATAGTCCTAGGCAGACATTAATACTACTTCTGTAACCTTTTCTATTCACTGATTGTTCTCTGGGTACACAATAACACACCATTTAGAAATAAATGGTGCTTAAGTAACCCCTTATAAATAACCAGTTTATGGCTGAAATGCTAGTAAATCCAGATTAAGTTTAAATTAAGTTTAATTCAGTATGTCTTTTCTTTGACTCTTTTCTCAAACTGATATTAAAATTTAGCCTACAAAGGCAGGAGATATATGTAAATGAGACTGAATTATCTTTTTGAACTCACTCACAGAATCGAGACTTTGTCACTAAAACTGGTTCAGATGGTCCGAGTTTAATCTAAATTTTGCTTTTCTCAACAAAATATATCCTGCTGAATCATATTAGCAAAGTACGTCCCATAAGAAACTCAAATGATCATTCAGGAAACAAGCATACAAACAAAGAAAAATCATAATTTCTCTGCTGGCTTTTTGATTGTAATAATTATTGAGTCACGTTCTCCAAATAAAATTGCTGCTTATCTCCTTCTTTAACCTTATACTCAGAAACATATAGTGCAGTTTCTTTAGAGACAGCTATAAGACTGAAAACCCATAAATGAAACCTAGACATCAGTAGTTAATTAAATTTGGGTTATTAAAAGCAGAACAAAGCAAAACACTACTACCACAGCTAGATTAATGATTTTTTTTTTTTTTTTAATAGCACAAATGTTGCAAAGACCATTGTAAAGTCATTGTCTGGAAACTTTCATGATGTGTATAAATGAACATATTCTCTTTATTGTTAAAATTAGACTTCTTTCTTTGGTTGTTCACTGCTTATGTTTATGGTATTGAGAAAGATTTATAAGATATTAATGGAACATAAAATTTATGGAAAATGGCTGAAGATGGGAGAATTTGCTGGTTTACGTAAGAACAGAGGAAAAAATGAAAGCTTACCTTTCAGAAAGTGTATAAAGAAATAGGTAAAAGAAGCATGGGCTTAACCGATAGTATCTTATGCAACACATTTCCAGTTACCATTCAAACTACATAACAGATGAAAGTAACCACCTATTATTCATTTTTTTAAGTTGTCTTTAGGGAATCATCTGCAGCCTTCCCAGTAAAATCTGGAATCATTCCAGGTTTATCATATCAGTAAAATAATCCTATGAGTTTGAGGAGATTTCTTCTAATGTAGTCCTTAACATTTATTTCTCATAGCTGCATGGCTAACACTGGGCAACTGGGTTTTCATTTGGGGAGGTGTGCACCTTTTACAATGATACCACTGCCAATAGAAAAGCCAAAGAAAGTCTATGGTAATAGATAACTTGTAAACATTCATTGTGTTGTTTCTTTTTCTGATTGCTTGAGAGTGACAAAACAAAACTTACTAAAGATATATATATATTTTCCCAACTGAGAAATGAAAAGCACCTGCTTTGAAGTAAAGTAGATTTCCTCAGTTGTCATAAAAAAAAAAAAAAAAAAAAAAAAAAAAAAACAGAGAGAAAGAAAATGAAGACTTCATTGTTAGGACCATCACCCTGTATGTTTTCAGAATATAAATTAGTTATGGTCTGGCAGGACTGGTTGTTTTATAACTAGTACAATAAAAAATATAAAGAAGTATAAAAGTAAGCATCTGAATACGAAACATTTATTGAAGCTTTTAATATATTATTGGAATAAGTGTCAAGACCGTGTAAGGTTACTTTAAGTAGTCCTGATAAACCTCTCACTCTGCAATAGCACCTGATCCTATGATGATCATTAATGTGTAAAATGTAATGTTCAAGACTTTCAAAATCTTACAGGAGGAGACTTTGCCTTCTCTGTCAGCCTATCCATTCAATACATATATTTTGCAGGCAGCTGTTCATAATTTAGCCACTTTGTAATGGAGTGATTAACATTTTCATGTTGGCTCTCTTCTTTGGGCTAATTTGTCTGAAAAAGAAAGAATGAGGGAAAGAAAGTGAAACCAAAGACACAGACAATGTTTTTGAGAACAAATTACTTAATAGTCTACCAGAGTAGACTCAGATCTCAGAATTTTTTTTTCATGTGGACAAAAGCATGTTTCCTAATAGTCTACCAAAGTAGACTATTGCAGTAAGCTTCATGAGGAGGAGTATTGCCAGCAGAGGGGTGATGTCTTTTCTCAGCAGTGGTGAGGCCACACCTGGAGTAATATGTCTAGTTCTGGGCTCACCAGTATGCAAGAGACATGGACACACTGAATCAAGTCCATCACTGGGCCATCAAGATGATCAAGGGACTGAAGAATCTCTCCTGTGAGGAAAGTCTGAGATAGCTGTGATTGTTCAGCCTGGAGAAGAGAAGGCTCAGAGTGGAATTTCATCAATGTCTATTGCACTTGAAAGGAGGTTGCAAAGAGGATGGATTCAGATTCTTTGCAAGGCTGCTCAGAGATGCTACAAGAGTCCATGGGCACAAGATGAAAAACAAGAAATTCCATCTGAACAGAGCAAAACACTTTTTTAGCTTGAGGGTGGATGCACATTGCAACAGATTGCCCTGATAAATTGTAGAGTCTTCATTTGGGCAGATAATGAAAACCCAGCTGGACACAACCATAAGTAACCTCTCTAGTTGACAGTGTTGGAGCATGAGCTTTTTCTACATGATCTCCGTAGGTCCTTTCCTATCTCAACTCTACATTGATTTTGTGATTTTATGCTTTTAGCATGTCAGTGTAAGGTGATTTTAGATACGCTTCATAAAGTGAAGAAGTCTACAGTCCCCTATTGGCTTTCAGAAAGCAATCTTGACCTCTTTTTATTGACTGCTTACATAATTTAAGCACCTTCAAAGAACAGGTAGTCCACTTAAATTATGAAAGGCTGAACTGAACATTGCAGAGAGTGAAGAGCCCTTTCCTAAACTATAGTACAAAGCCATTCTAAACAGGTCCTGGAGTAAGAGTCAGTCCCATGACACCTCCTCCTTTGACATCTTTATAGCTGGTTCTCCGGCAGTTCAGCTTCAAAATAAATAAATAAATAAAAGGTTTAGGAAGTATTCTTGGCCAGAATGTACAATTGCCTAGTATTCTCTATGATGAATTATAGGGAAAATCTCTTGATACTGAGAAATATATAGACCAGGGGAGTTACACTTGGTGAAAATATTGACACCTTACATTAAACCATCACTGTTGAGATCATTGTGCTTTGCTATAATTCCACTCAAAAGCACAGGCTCACCCCCCAAAAAATAGCATTCTCCAAAAATCGGCTTCTTATAAATTTCAAGGCTGAAATTTTAGGTGGATGATACCTGGACTGCAGACCAAGGAGTGTTAGCAAATGAATAGGTCAACCGGGGTCTAATCTCAAAATGAGATATGGTTTTACCTCATTTTGTAAATAAAACAGTATTTGTTTGACTGTCTAGTAATATTTAGGAACTTTGAAAAATAATGAAAAAAACTTTTCTATGTGAAGTAGTTTATAATGCTAAAATTTTCACCTAGTCAGTCACATGAGCTACTGTGAAACATCTTCCTATATGTTTTTCAAATATTTATGTCTAAATAATTTCTGTAAGATATTTTTGATATACATCAGAGATACAAGCAATGATTTAATTCAAGGTGTTTACATATGTCTAATGTGAACAGATTCTCTTAATGCGCCTGTTATGGTAGTCACTATTTTACACCCTCAAACTAATTATGTATACAAAATACAGAAAGAGATCTTTTCTCACTTCGCTTCATTTTTCTTCAAATTCAGATCACATTTTTGATATCAGCCTCCCAGTTGCAGCGTAAAGAAATGTAGCTTTGTTGTAAAATCTGTCAACTGGAAATGATAGACTATTTTAAAGACGGTACAAAATGACCAATAATAAACTTTTACTATGAGCATTAAAACAATAAGATTGTCTATTTCAATAAGATTTTCAGACTCAGATACTGACAACATTTTTTTTTTTTCCATTTATATCCAAGAGTTACTTACTGTACTTCTATGATTATTTAACAGGACTATATTTATATGATCATGTATTAATATTATTTGAATTACTTAAAGGACTTGCACAGTAATCATTTGTGTTATCCCTAAAATAAATATTCTGTATTGATACTGATATTAATGTGGATAGTTAGATAGGAGTTATAAATATAGAAAAGACATATTGCTTTGACTGGAACGAGGTAGCATAGAGCAAGTTTTAATCATTTTAACATGATTACATGATAAAAAATTTAATTACAAGACACAATAAATTAGATTGCTACAAGGGCTTTCAAACTTGAAATACAAAAACTTGAAATACGTATTATATGTTTTATTGTGTTTACATGGTGTTGTGTTAAAGGTTAAAGTAATTGGGAGTGATGCCCAATTAGCTGTTATAAGTCTGGTCATGTTCAGGGTACTGAACTACCATGATTACGGATGCACAAATAGAGTAATACATCCTCAGTCTAGTCACATTCCACGAATTACCATGGCCACACTTAAAAGAGTTTGGTCACATTCAATGACAACTACCACAGCTAGATTAGTGCAATTTATTAAAGCAACAAGTACACAAGTTCTTTCAATTGCCGGTGATAAATTCAATGTCTGCAAAGCACATACATATACCAAAAGTATGAGTAACTCAGCCTGGCTATAAATGCATTAAAAGGTATAAAATGACTCTATAGAAATGTCTAAGTTTCATGAGGAGGCATTTGGTATAACCAAGTCTTGCCCAAAGTCATCCCAATGGGGGGAAGAGAGGCTCAGCCCATTGGCAGATCCCAGAAGTCAGAAGGTATCCTTCACAATGATATCTTTCCTAACATCCTCCCCCCTGCCTTAAGCTATTTTATATTATTTTCCATCTTTTAGGTTGAGCTTGAGTGAATCTAGTTACGAATATCTTGGTTACAATTGATGCAAAATTCTCTCACTTTGCTTTAAAGCTATAGACCAGAAAAAATTTAAAGCACAAGCTCAGTGAGGCATGGTTACACCTTGGAGGCAAGTAGCCTTTGGGATGGAGGTGTTTCTTGGTATTATAATGATATTATAGCTAGCAAAGTTCACCAAAAGGACAACATTTTGTCAAAAACATGACAGGTCATTGGCCCAGGGTGGCAAATGTGCAGCTTATTGGTTTCAGTGTGCACAAAACCAAACAAGTTCTGATCTTATCACAGAGCCTGACCACAGTTTCTCCACTGTGCTCCACACTCTGTACTGTTCCTCTTGGAATCAGCACACCAAGTTCTCCTGGTGTGATCAACATATAAGGTTTGAGGCCTAGTGAACTTCTAGGTAGTGCAGCTACACTCCAGCCTGGAAGCTTCTTCAATGTTGCACCTTTTCTTTAAAATGTGAATATAAGTTTAATTTCCAAGTTACCTCAGGCAATTATTCCACACATGGCAAGGATTTGGTAGAAGAAGGGCAGCAGGTGTGGCCTCTGTGAGAAAAATGCTGAAGCTACCCCATGTCAGATAAGATCAAGTTCCATATGGCTCCAAAAGGGACTCGCCACTGGCCAGAGCCAATCCAATAAACAACATTGGTTTTGCTTTTGTGAGAGAAGACTTAAGAAAGGGAAAAACTGCAGCATCACAGCATCTGGGAGAGACAGGAATAAGAAACAGCTCTGCAGACACCAAGATCAGTGAAGAAGAAGGGGGAGGAGGTACTCCACGACCAGAGCAGAAGCTCTCCTGTGGCCTGTGGAGAGGCCCCTGGTGAAGCAGAAGGATCTGGCCTGAAAGAGGTTGCAGTCAATGGAGAACCCCAGCAGGAGCAGAATTTAGGCCAGAGCTTTAGCCCATAGAGATGAGCTCATGAAGGAGCTGGTGATCTGGCAGGAGCTGCTGCACGTGTGGGAACCATATTCAAGCAGTTGTTGAAGAGGTGCTGCCTGTGGGAAACCCATTTAGGATCAGTTTGGGAAGGGTGGCATCCCAAAGGAGGGACCCTACGTTGGAGCAGGGGCAGACAGAGGCTGTGAAGCAATGAAGCGTTAGGGACTGACCACAGCCCCCATTCCCCCTTCCCCTGCATCACTTGGTGTGTGTGGGGGGGTGTGGTAGAAGAGCATGGATGAGGGGAAGGAAGGTGTTTTTAGTTTTTTTTGTTTGCTTTTAGTTTCTCATTTTTCTAGTCTGTTAGTGATAGGGAATAAATTATATAAATTTCCTTGTTTTGATTCTGTTTTGCCCTTTGACAATATTTAGAGTGATCTCCCTATCCTTACCTCAGCATTGAGCCCCCCTTTCCACTGATTTTTTTTCCCCTTTTTGTTTAAGGAGGAGGAGTGAGAGAGCAGTTGTGGTGGAGTTTAGCTGGCCAGCATGGTAAAACCAATACATATGTCCTTGTAGAATGTTAAAAAGTTGCAACTTGGACAGTTCTGTTATCACTAATGATAACACTAAATAGAGATATATTCATGTCACCTTTTTTTTTTTTTTTTCTTTCCTGTTACTGGTTATTTCTTCAGTGAATAAGTTGATTCTGTGTTATGCCTACCCTTCCATTTCATATAAAATGTATACTATACCTATTAGAAATTGTACCAAGTCTGGCTGAGATGAAGTTACAAGTTAACTTTCTTCATAGCAGCCCATATGGTGCTTTGCTTAGCATTTGTGGCTAAAATAAATTAAGAGAGAGGAGTGAGAAAAAGGCAGGAGGATTATTTGGCTGTTGTCCGGGGTCACTCACCACAGAAATGCATTTGCAATATAGCAGGTTACCCTATGTATGACATGAGACCTGTTAGCTTTATGTAGCAAGAAGCAGTCACAACAAAGGTTTACCTGGAAATTTCTGTTTGAATATCCAAACAAATAAATAATTATATATATTTTAAAGAGCAAGAAGAGTTGTGTTATTTTTACAGCTGTCTATTGTAAATGAACACACAGACTCTTGTTTGTTTCTTATTTGAAGCAAGCAATATTTCAAGGAAAAAATTAGACTATCATCAGATCTCTGCTGTACTGTTCCAAGCATAACCTTTCAGTTTAGGGTCACGTTCCTCCCTCCTTAACCAACTACTTCCCAAATATTATATTTATTTCATAATCCCAACCAGATGTTGTTTCCTTGCTAATAAAGATAGTAGATTTGAGACCTATACTTTTCATGATAATTTCACTGTTTTGATAATCTGTACCAAATTTGGACAAACAACAGAGATAAAATAGATTTCTTTTAGTCTTTTAGCCAAAATATTTGTTCTGTCTATTGGAATGGGTGGGAAAATAAATATACTTAAAATATGTAATGTCAGTTCTGCATGGGTGAACAGGAAGTAGAGATAATGATCTGCACATTGTATCAGTGTAGATTAACAGTTTATATCCAGATCCCGAATTAAACATCTTCATTCTTAGGTATGCAGAAATATTCCTATAATTGTGATTGGTATCAGTGTTTAATCAGCATACCGGAAAGAAAGAAATATGTTTTAACATACCTGACTAGAAGGGTTTAATGTAACATAAAAGAGAAAATGTAAAACCAAAATAAAGTGAAAAAGAGATGATATTTTGTACTTCAGTTCATGTAAATGTCTAATGCTTACACGGCAAAGAACCTTTGGAAAAATAAGCTAATTGAAACAGCTTAATCTGCAGAAAACAATCTTAATAACAATGGAAAATCATAAGAGGAGAAAGTGAACCTAAATTGTAAGAAAGATATATTGTTTATTTGAAAGAGATGCTGAAACCTGGCAAGATGACAGCTAACATGAGTACAAAGGTCATAGAAACAAAGGCCATAAAGTGATTATTCCTTAAAGGTAAAGTGCTTCTTACACTGATGTGTGCTTATTTTTGTAATCGCTGTTGTCACTCTGATCTGTATTTTCCCTTTCTATCCCCACTACTCTAAAAGGGAAGGAAATATTTGGACTGTTACTTGTCAAGATGTTTGTTTGTTTGTTTGGCTATATTATTTCTTGCTGCTATCAATACATCTGTCTTTGGGATTTTTTATATATCGTATTCTATGTTTTATAGACAACTCATGATTTTATGGGTTAATACGGGGGGACAAGGACAGAAAGAAACAATGCCAATAAAGCAAAAATGCTGGTGTTACAAAAGTATGTAAATTCTGAACCATATCATCTTTAGAAACATTGTCCAACATGAAGAGCAAGATCTGAGGACAGAAGCATGAAATTTGTGCCATGGACTTCTGCTTTCAGATAGGCTCAAGTCTGGTTAATACAATATATGAGTAGAGTATTGTTGGATAGTAAAGAGTTGTTGGACATGTAAGCTCGTATGTTTTTAGCTTCTTTTTTTTTTTTTTTTTTTTCCAAAAGAATAAGACATGCTATCTGTTCTTAAAAAACTTGTTTTCTTAAGTCCTTTGATCATCCATCACAACCATAGCAGCACTATGAAATTAAAAATAGTCCATATTAGGAGCATATGATAATTTAGGTTGGGAGGGGTGTCTGGAGAAGACATACTATAAATCCTGTTCAAAACAGGTCTAATTAGATGAGTTTGCCCAAAGCTGTGTCCAGTCAAGTCTTGAATACCTCAAAGGATGGATATACCACAACCTCCCCAAGCAACCCATTCCACTCTTTGACCACCTTCATTGTATTTTTTTTCCCCCTTATATTTAGTTGGAATTTCCCATGTTCCAACTTGTGCATCTTGCCTCTTAAACTATTACCATGACTGACTCTGTCATCTTTATGTCCATCTGTCATGACTGCACATACAGTGTTTCTTCTTTAAAATGTATATCATTTGCATTGTAAATTAGCTGTGAATATAAGTAACACAGATTTGATGCCATGTAGTTATCACTGATACCTGTAGCACTTGGTGTAGCAGGCCTCTATTTTGGCTACATTTGCTATGATCAAAATGTTCATCACCGAATATTCATTCTATATACATCTCAGGCATTAAATCTCTGATAGTGTGTAATTGTCTTCTGTGCTTTGTAGTGTTGCTCTTAACTTGTCACATACTATTTAGGAAATTCAGCTTTTCATGGTTAACATCACCGACAGTTCAGGTTTTTCTACCTCTCCGCTTGTCACATTGTTGTCAACCATCAATTGCATGAATGTAGTCCATTTCTGCCCTTCTTCACCAATTTACCACAACCTTTCTTTCATGATCCTTGTATGTCTAAACTGCACATATGTCGTTCTTTTTACTCTGCACAGCATGCTTATAGAATAAAAGAAATTTAGACATAAACATTTTGTAGTGTTTTTCTATAAGTGCTAGCTCATGTCTTCCTGGATGGCAGTACTTTACTCCCATATATGCAACTCCTTTTTGTAGATTTACTTACTGCTTTCATATCAGGATTAAACAATTATATTTTTCTTCTCGTTAAAGAGTAAGATATTCTATATGAAAGTTTCATATGAAAGCTGGGAGATGAGTGGTTGGAAAGCTGCCTGGCCGAGAAGGACCTGGGAATATTGGTTGATAGGCAGCTGAATATGAGCCAGCAGTGTGCTCAGGTGGCCAAGAAGGCCAACTGCATCCTGGCTTGTATAAGAAGCAGTGTGGCCAGTAGGTCTAGGGAGGTGATTGCCCCCCTCTACTCGGCTCTGGTGAGGCCGCACCTCGAGTACTGTGTTCAGTTTTGGGCCCCTCCCTACAAGAAGAACATGGAGGTGCTCAAGAGAGTCCAGAGAAGGGCAACGAAGCTGGTGAGGGGTCTGGAGAATAAGTCTTATGAGGAGCAGCTGAGGGAGCTGGGGTTGTTTAGCCTGGAGAAGAGGAGGCTCAGGGGAGACCTCATAGCTCTCTATAGGTACCTTAAAGGAGGCTGTAGAGAGGTGGGGGTTGGTCTATTCTCCCACGTGCCTGGTGACAGGACGAGGGGGAATGGGCTAAAGTTGCACCAGGGGAGGTTTAGGTTGGATGTTAGAAAGAACTTCTTTACTGAAAGGGTTGTTAGGCATTGGAATGGACTGCCCAGAGAGGTGGTTGAGTCGCCATCCCTGGAGGTCTTTAAAAGACCTTTAGATGTAGCCCTTAGTGATATGGTTTAGTGTAGGACTTGTTAGTGTTAGGTCAGAGGTTGGACTAGATGATCTTGGAGGTCTCTTCCAACCTAGACGATTCTGTGTGATTCTGTGTGTGATTCATGTGATTTACTGAATAACAAAGACTATATGTTTATAGACTGGTAACCCAAACATTAAGTTCATGCTCTACCCCATGAACCATTCTTCTGTTAAACCATTTCCTTCTCCTCTGCTTTGTACACAACCATTGTTTTACTATTGCGCACTTCACTTACAACATACCAAATAATAACTTTTATAATATCGCAGATCCCTTATTTGATTATCAGAGGCAACAGACAGAGTTGTTTTATGTAATGTCAAGGGCATCTTACCCAGTACTTGCCACTGTTGATCATCTGTTGGTGCAATATGTATAGCTCAATTTTAAAAATTTGAAAGTAAGCAACAAAACACACTGTAGCTGTAAACTATTTAAGCCTTACCTACTACTTAATGTCTCTTAAATAAATACAATTTTGGCAGGCTTCTGATTTTTATTATTGACAATCGAGATATTTGCAATTTTGTAGTTGTATGGTAAATTTTAATTTAGCAGGCATTGAGAGATAGTCAACTATTTTAGAAAAGTACCATGTTTCTTCATTCCATCATCCAGAAGTTGTATTGAAAACAAAGAAACAAACAAAAAACATTTTTTTTCAGAGTTTTAGGAGAGCCAAGAGCCTTGCAGAGAAAGTTAGAGAAGGAATAGAAATATCTAAGGAGAACAGATGAGCAGTCACGAAGATCTAAAGGCACAGAGGATGCGTTCGTGAATGTGAACTTTTTACATACTAAACCATTAGTCCCTCAACTTTTCCTTTTAAGCAAGGGGATGCTGCATGGTGTGGTGAAACTGAACAGTAAGATCTGTCAAGCCAAATTTTTTTGTCAATATGCATCTTGGACAGTGACACCTGGGTGTAAGTACTGTCAGTTCACATCAGCCTGATGGTGTACTGCTTGAGAAACTGTTTAGTTGCTGAGTGCACATTTGCATTTTAGACTCTATTCAAGCATCAGTCATATATAGGAAAGGAACACATACACTTAAAAACAACAACAAGCAAACAAACATAAAAAATCATTAAACAAAATGAATATAGTGGAAGAGAATCTGGAAGATGACCAGTCTCATGAGGCAGACCATCAATACTATTTTTAAAAACATTTATTTATTTGTATACCTCATCTGTTATGATACCACAGTGAATGCAAAGCTTTATTTCAGATATTATTTAACTGGACATTTAATCCCTGACATCAGCTGATACATATTGTTCTTTTTTGTATTTGTAAGTACAGAATATATGTGAAAAAAATATCATGGCTGTCAGCGTAATCAGTGGACACCTAATCAATACAGTCAATAAGGTCTAGAGAGTTATTCAGCTCACTGCTAGTTCATGTATTGACATCTATGTCTAACCTTTTATGTCTAGAGCTGTTTCAGGTACACTATCATCAAATCACAGTTTCTTTTTTCCTACCATTGACCAATAAAGTCATACATAGCAAAGATATTACATAAAGGCAAGTTAAGTCATTACACCTATTCTATCACAGGGTTACAATACTGCACAAGTGTACACTTCAAAAACTTCATCTTCTCTCTGTATTTCAGGGTTACTGATGTCTGTCTCTTCAAATTTATTTATTTGTTTGTTTGTTTATTTATTTATTTTTGCAGGTTTGGAATCCCACCCATCCATAAAGGATCTTAGAATTTTGTTAGTTTTGAGCTCAGTTTAGGGTCTTTTATGGCCTGGAGAAGAAAAATATACATGAAAACACACACTGTGTACTTAGTTATTTTTTTCTGTGCATTTAGAGAATAACTAGAGAGAAATATACTGCAAGGGTATAATTTACAATGCACAGTAGCTCTGTTATTGGAACTGCTTGGGGGAAAAAAAAAAGTATTTGAAAGAAAAGAGACTAGACTATATAAGAAATAATTTTAAGTGTTATGTTTTGGTAACCTAACACTGCTTGATAAGTCTTTGGGCCTAATATACCTTGAACTTGCCTACCTCTACTCCACTGACACTTACTTCTTATCAATTATATATCATTGACTTTTTGCCATCTCTGTCATCATATTAACTTAGTGGGAATCTCATGGTAATTGTCCAATTGGATTAGTGTGAGTTGGGTTAGATCAAGTACATGAGTTGGATTATATAAATTGATAATGAAGTGGATTGAAATCTAACTGAATGGTTGGGCACAAAGTCCAGCTGTATCCACCCCAAGTGTGGATACCACGTCCAATACTGTTTAACAACTCTATTAATTTATTATATGGCAACAAAGTTGATGAGGGGTCTGGAGAACAAGTCTTATGAGGAGCGGCTGAGGGAGCTGGAGTTGTTTAGCCTGGAGAAGAGGAGGCTCAGGGGAGGCCTTATCACTCTCTACAGGTACCTTAAAGGAGGCTGTAGAGAGGTGGGGGTTGGTCTATTCTCCCATGTGCCCGGTGATAGGATGAGGGGGAATGGGCTAAAGTTGTGCCAGGGGAGGTTTAGGTTGGATATTAGGAAGAACTTCTTTACTGAAAAGGTTGTTAGGCATTGGAACAGGTTGCCTAGGGAAGTGGTTGAGTCACCATCCCTGGAGGTCTTTAAGAGACATTTAGATGTAGAGCTTAGTGATATGGTTTAGTGGAGGACTTGTTGGTGTTAGGTCAGAGACTGGACTAGATGATCTTGGAAGTCTCTTCCAACCTAGATGATTCTGTGATTCTGTGATTCTGTAATGAGGATGGGGTAAGCTTGCAATTTCACAGAAGGTACAAAACTTGGATTAGCTGATACAACAGATGGGTGTTCTGCCATTCACAAGGACCTCAACAAGCTGGAGGATGGGCAGACAGAAACCTTGTGAAGAGAAATATACCTGCGGAAAAATAACGTCATGCACCAGTTCATCCTGTGGTCTGACTGGTTGGAAAGTAGCTATGCATAAGGGGACATAAGGTATCTGGTAGACAGCAAGCTGCCCAGGATCCAGCAACATACCCTTGTGGGCAAGACCAATAACCTCCAAAGCTGCACGAAGAGGAATGTTACCAGCAGGTAGCACTGACATCCTTCCCCTCTAGTTAGTACCAATGAGGCTACACCTGGAATACTGTGTCAATTTTGGGGCTTCCAGTACACAAAAAGTACAGATTTACTGTAAAGATGTTAGAGCGGGTTGTGAGGATGATTAAAGGACTACAGCTTCTTTCATAAAAGGAGAGACTGAAGGAGCTGGAACCATTCAGACACAGGAAGAAAAGACATGGGGGATCTTATCCATGTTATTAATATTTGATAGGAGAGTGTAAAGAAGATGGAACCAAACAGTGATACCCAGTGACAGGATGAGATAAGCAGACCCAAACTAAAACACACAAATTTCCATATGAACATACACAAAAATATCCACACAATTTTGGTGTGAGAGTGCTTGCACACTGGAAAAGGTTGCCTACAGAAGCTTTAGAATCTCCATTTGGGGTGATATTCAAAACCTGACTAGGCATGGTTGTGTCAACATGCTGTAGCTGGCTGTGCTTGAGCAGCAGTGTTGGACTAAATGATCTCAAGCAGTTCCTTCCAACATCATCCATCTTGTGATTTTGTGAAATGCAATCTCAAGTTCACTGAAACAGAAACAAATATGCTAAATTAAATAATTTAATTATGTGTTAATTCTGTTTAATTCTGTTTGTTTTTCACAAAATCCCACTGCAATGCTATCACAAGAAAAATCTAGCCTTCACCCTCTGACAATGTTCTTTTCCCATTCTTTAGAAAAATATTCTAGATATTACAATTTCATCTTTGAGTTCTACTTTACCCCAAATTTCTTATTTTTTTTATCATTTATCTGTAATTCATTTTTTCTTTCTTTTTTTTTTAATAATTTTGCTTCTTTGCTTTAAGTTACAAATTCATCCAAACCCAGTAACTACCAAAGTTCAGATAATGAATCTAGAATTTAATGATTTTATTAAAAAAATAAAAATAAAATTGAAAGTAATTAGATAATTGTTAAGAAATCCACTGAACCAGACTAACTGTATATTACTTCCCAGAAGTGTTTTAGTAAAGATAACTCAGAAAAAAAAAAAAATGTATTCGTTGTATCATCTGTACAAATCATATACCCATACATGTTGTTCCTATCAAAAACGTGGAGCTTTGGGAAAGCTATTTATTCTAAACTTTTATGACTGTGAGTGGTTCATACTGCTCTTCTAATTTATTTATGGTACTGTGGTTTTGGTCAGTGAACTGATACAAAGGTTCAAGCCAGTTCTCTAAGACTCAGTTCACCACTTGGCAGATACAGATGCAATCACAGAGGCTGATACAAGTTCAAAACCTCTTTATTGTAGCTTCCTATTGCAACATACAAATTCCTGCAGGTTTTCTAATTATCTACTTAGACTAAACTACAGTAAGCATCCCTCTTCTCCCATAGTGAGAATTAATAACCTACTGTGTATGTGAATAGGTACATGGAGCTTGCCTTTCACGAGGTTTGTTAACAAGGAATCACAGGAAGGTATTTAGTTTCTCCAAGAAAAGCAACAAGTAGAAGATAGGAAAACAGCAGACAATTCCAGTAACACTCCATACAGACAACTTCAGGTTTTGTCACTGATTTTGATTCTTGAGAGCAGAGCTATCCTGTAATAATATCAACACATGGCGTATGAACATTATTCTTTGACCATAATTCATGAACAGCAGCCAAGAAAACAATTGCAATGTGAGAAAAGAGAATCATCCTCACTCAGATAAAGTGGTGGAAGCTTAATCAGTAAGTATACCTTTTGCTTTCTATTAGCAGTAACTTAGAGACACCTCTTAGAAAGCCTCCTTTGGACAGAGCCAAAACATAACAAACTGTAGCAAGGTATAAGTAAAGTAAGTAAATAAGTAAGTAAATATTTGGAGACATTTGTAACTTTTTTGTAAATATCTAATTAGTATGTTACTGTTAACATATTGTAATTGTATCAATATATCTTTTTTAGCACTCAGAATTAATCTCCCATTCCCATTTAGTGAGAAGCAGAAAATCTTTTTGCAACAGCACAGTAAAACAAACAAACAAACAAACAAACAAAAACCTTTAAGTTTTCCATGGAAACTCTTTACTGATACCTTACACATAAATTACAGAATTCTCTGAAACTGATATAATAGAAGTATACTAGACTTGGATACAATCCAAAATCGTGAGCATTCTTGAGATTCTCTAGAGACCTGCAAGTTCATTTACATTGATATAGCAGCAATATAGCACTCACAAAGCAAATAAATAAATAAATAAACAAATATTTCCTACATTTCTTTCCTTAGGTCATTCAGATGATATAATATATAACCATCTGAATCATATTTTAAAAAGAAAATTCAGTAAAACATTTATTCTTATCAAGCATTCCCATATTTCACAACAATTTGTATTTAGTACTGCAAAAACCTCTCTGGAGTCAAGAACTCTTCATCATTTTCATTTAGAAAATATGTACTTGCTAAATTTGCTGATGATGAAATGTGGGAAATCCTACCAATGCACTGAAAAAGAAGATAAGAAATATCAATGATTGCAACAAATTAGAAAAACAAGTTGAAAAAATAAAGCAATAACTTAACAGAAATTCCAAGATTATATTCTTCAATTTTAATAATCGAGCAAAAAAATATAAGATGAGAAACCATGACTAAGAAGCAGTTGTGCAAAAAAAAAAAAGAATCTGGGGGTTTGAGTACAATAAAATCTGAACATGAATCAGAGTACTCTGTCACTGTGGGAGGGAAGATATTGTTAGAAATATGTTTAAATAAGTAAAGCATAAGAAATAATTGTCTTTTTATTGTGAACATAGTCTAGCTTTGTCCATTGCATTCCTTTCCAAATACTTATACCAAATAGATGTAGACCTCTTGCCCTTCCTCCTTTCCCCCAAAACAAAGCACACACACACACAAAATAAAATAATTAAATAAATAAATAAGCAAATAAATAAATAAACAAAAACTATCACAATCAAACTAAACTAAGTCATCACAAATAACAAACAAATCTTGGAGTTTTTTTTCCAACCTAAATTATTCTATGATTCTATGATAATATGTTGCTACAGGCCATTCATTTTGTGCCTGGCAAAGTCATGAAACAGATACTCCTGGAAGCTAGCTAAGGTGCATGGAAAATAAAAATGTGATTGGTGACAGCCCACGTGGCTTCACTAAGGGCAGACCATGCTTGACAAATACAGTGGCCCTCTATGCCTGGGTTACAACATTGGTGAATACGGGAAGAGCAACTGACATCATCTATGCGGACTTGCGCAAAGCATTTGACACTGTCCTGCACAACATCCTTGCCTCTGAGATGAAGAGACACGAACTTGATGGATGGACCACCAAGTACAGGGGGACAATCACTTCCCTAGACCTGCTGGCCCCACTGTTTCTTATACAAGCCAGGATGCTGTTGGCCTTCTTGGCCACCTGAGCACACTGCTGGCTCATATTCAGTCGACTGTCAACCAAAACTCTCAGGTCCTTCTCTGCCAGGCAGCTTTCCAACCACTATTCTCCCAGCCTGTAGTGTTGCTTGGGGTTTTTGTGCCCCAGGTGCAGGACCCGGCACTTGGCCTTGTTGAACTTCATACAGTTGGCCTCAGCCCATCTGTCCAGACTATCCAGATCTTCTGCAGAGCCTTCCTCAAGCAGATCAACACACGCACCTAACTTGGTGTCATCTGCAAACTTACTGAGGGTGCACTCTAAAAAAGGGTAGATTTAGATTAGAGATTAGGGAGAAATTCTTCACTGAGAGGGTGATGAGGCACTGGACCAGGTTGCCCAGAGAGGTTGTGGATGCCTCATTCCTGGAAGTGTTGAAAGCCAGGTTGGATGGGTCTTTGAGCAATGTGGTCTAGTTGAAGGTGTCCCTGCACATGGAAGGGGGATTGGAATCAGATGATCATTAAGGTCCCTTCCATTCCAAACCATTCATAATTCACAATTCCCTTCATTTTTCTATGCATGCCTCTCTAGTGTAGAGGCTACTTTAAGCCTAGACAAAGTTATTTTCACTGATTCCGTATAATAAAATATGACATGACTAACAGACATGCAGAGAAACCCACTGAACATATCTGCATTTAACAATATGATTCCCACTTTTGTATAAATGAACCAATGTAACATACCATTTTGTTTAACCATTTTTCTGAATTTGGACAGCTAAAATCAAGTCACACATCAGCAACTGCTTTGTTAAATGCCCGTGTAATTGCTCAGCTAAGTCCTTAAGTCATAATGTCTAAGTATGAAGTTCTTTTTTAACTTGAGAAATTGAACTTACATGTGCAAAAGCAAATAAACAGTTTCATTCCTCCTCGGTATCATAAAACACATGTCCCTTCTGTAATCGTTTTATCACTCAATAGTAGATGAACAAAAAATGGAAGTGATGAATTGATAATAACACTTGAAAATGTATTAGCTGACTTTGGAACTTGAAATTGTTGATGATCTAGGTGTCACACAGAACTGGATGCATATTAAATTGTTTAGATAATCTGTGTGTAAATTATGTTTAAATGACTGTCTGAGCTCAGTTCAGTCACACAGATGTAAGAGATTTTGGAGGATATATAAGAAACCTTTTATGGGACTAATCAATATGTCACAGGATCTGTAGAATCTTCTGAATAAGCAGGCAGAGGATTCAGAGGGACGTATATCTAAAATGGCACTATAAAACTAGCTTAAGAAACTAAATCCCAGCTGCAAGATTAATCAGAACTACACTGCAGAAATACCAGAAAAAAAAAATGCTGCAGGAAGAATTTCTTGCTCTAGATGAGACCTATTACATACCACAGCTAAAACAAATCAACCTAATATGTAAGTTAAAACCTATTCACCATGTGGTGACTGGTTCTTACTGGTTGTATCTACAATATCAAGGCATTCAGAGAGAATAGGAGAAAATAAGTATATCAAAGTAGTCAGTAGTGGACTCCATGTATATCATGTAATGTCTGTGGTTTTTACTACTGACTAGTTTTAATTTGATCCTATATACTGAACGTATCCACCACACGTAGCATCAATCTTTCTGAAGATTCAGATCTTTATTTTCCAATCTGAGGCTAACACATATTAATTCACTCATAAAATGTAATTTCTCATTTAGCTTCCCCTCACAGAAATCTATTTTGTGGGGAGCAAAACTGTTCTGTAAGCTGAATCAACAAATGTTAAGTGGGGACAGTCAGAAGATTCACCTCAAAACTACAATATTGTTTTTATTCAAAATACTGATGAGGAAGAAGCCAAGTATTGGAAGAAGTTACTTCATTATATTGTATTCATTAAACAAAACAAAGAAATCAAATTTATAGTGACTGGGAGATACTTTAACACCTGAATAGGAACACCCTTGTAAGATTTCAGCATATTTGACATTTACTATGTGCTTCTACTTCATTTCTCTTAACTTAATTACTTTCTAAAAGTCTATGGCTTCTAAATTTGTAAGGAAGTGTTAGACACTTCTGTGTAGCCCATCTAGTCTGTTAGTCCTTTACTGAGTATTTTAACTTAACTTGATGTGGTGATGACACTGTATGCATTATAATCTATTAGACAGAGGACTGTTCAGCCTACTTTACCCTGCACCTTTAAGTTTGTCCAGATGCAGACATGTAAATTCACATTAATTTGTCTGTACGTAGACATGTTAATTCACGGAATTCTTGTTTTAAAAATTCATGTAAATTTACCATTGCAGGGTGTGAATTAACATGTCTATGTACGGACAAATAAAGATGAGCACCAAGGACAATTTTAGGCAGATCTAAGTACCTTCTTTTTTTCCCAGGTGGTGGTTACAATTCATAAAACTGCATTTCTGCTTAGGGTGTGGGCTACTATTTGAGTTTTGGATTCTAGTGAATGCTTTTCCACATTCCAGGTTAAAGAGATTTTGAAATTTTACTTCTCCAGTTCATTGTCATCTTAAATATGGAAATGCAAAGTTTATAAAAAATTCATTAGTTTAAATACATAATTTTGTCCAATTTTAAGTGATAACCTGTAGTGGGTTTACGTGGCAAGGTTGTGGTAATGTGGGGGGGGGGGGGGGGGGTGGGTTGGGTGGTATAAGGGGTGGTTTCTGTGAGAAAAATCCAGAAGCTGTTAGATAAGGGCCACGTTGCTGGCCAGAGACAAGCCAATAAGCGATGCTGTTTGTGCCTCTGTGAAAGAAAAGAAAAGAAAAGAAAAGAAAAAAAGAAAAGAAAAGAAAAGAAAAGAAAAGAAAAGAAAAGAAAAGAAAAGAAAAGAAAAGAAAAGAAAAGAAAAGAAAAGAAAAGAAAAGAAAAGAAAAGAAAAGAAAAGAAAAGAAAAGAAAAGAAAAGAAAAGAAAAGAAAAGAAAAGAAAAGAAAAGAAAAGAAAAGAAAAGAAAAGAAAAGAAAAGAAAAGAAAAGAAAAGAAAAGAAAAGAAAAGAAAAAAAAGAAAAGAAAAGAAAAGAAAAGAAAAGAAAAGAAAAGAAAAAAAAGAAAAAAAAGAAAAGAAAAGAAAAGAAAAGAAAAGAAAAGAAAAGAAAAGAAAAGAAAAGAAAAGAAAAGAAAAGAAAAGAAAAGAAAAGAAAAGAAAAGAAAAGAAAAGAAAAGAAAAGAAAAGAAAAGAAAAGAAAAGAAAAGAAAAGAAAAGAAAAGAAAAGAAAAGAAAAGAAAAGAAAAGAAAAGAAAAGAAAAGAAAAGAAAAGAAAAAAGAAAAGAAAAGAAAAGAAAAGAAAAGAAAAGAAAAGAAAAGAAAAGAAAAACTGCTGCCACACAGCAGCTGGGAGAGAGAGAGGAGTGAGAAACAGCCTTGCAGGCGCCAAGGTCAGTGAAGAAGGAGGGGGAGAGCTGCTCCTTCTGTCTGAACAGAAGCCCCCTGTGGCCTGTGGTGAGGCCCATGGTGAAGCAGGCTGTCCCCCTGCAGCCTGTGGAGTACCACGGTGGATCAGGGTTCCATGCTGCAGCCCATGGAGGAGACTGTGGTGGAGCAGGTGGACCTGCACTGATGGAGGCTGCGGCCTGTGGAGGACTCCTGCCAGAGCAGATTCCAGGCCGGACCCGTAGCCCGTGGATAGGAGCCCACGCAGGAGCAGGTGACCTGGCAGGAGCTGCTGCCTGTGGGGGATCCAGGTTGGAGAAATTTGCTCCTGATGGATGTGGTACGGACCCGTATCTGGAGCAGTTCTTGAAGAAGCTGCTGCCTGTGGGAAGCCTGCACAGGATCAGTTTGGGAAGGACTGCATCCCATAGGAGGGACCCCACACTGGAGCAGGAGAAGAGAGTGACTGAGAAGGAGCGGCGGAGATGAAGTGCTATAGACTGACTGCAACCCCCATTCCCCCATTTCCCTGTACTTTTGGGGGGGAGGAGGTGGAAGAGGGTGGATGGGGGGAAGGTGTTTTTGGTTTCTTTCCTTGTTTCTCACTTCTCTTACTTGTTAGTAATAGGCAATAAATCTTACTATCTCCCTACTCTGAGTCTGTTTTGCCTGTCATGATAATTGTTGAGTGATCTCCCTGTCCTTATCTCAACCCTTGAGCCCTTTGCATTGCATTTTCTCCCCCTTCCCCTTTGAGGAGGGGAAGTGAGAGAGCAGCCATGGTGGAACTCAACTGCCCACCAGAGTAAAACCACCACATGAAATTAAATTAAAATTAAGGAGGTAAGAAACTGCAAAGAAGAGTGATAGAAAGAGTAAAGAAAGATGGAAAACCCTAAAAACATACTGTCAGCAGACACAAATATCATACATACAATATACCAAGTTAAATAGCATCTAGGTAGAATGGATATAAACTTTATGGTCTTCAGTGACTATGTTATTGTTTGTATATGAAAATCTCTTGAGAGAGAGAAGTGGTGGGATAAACCAAGATTATACATTATACAGACTCACAGATGCACACATACTTTAACCTGGTTCCTTATTTTTCTTTATAAACCAGCCAATGTTTCACTGTAAATTGACTATTGATACTACATCTCAACAATCAGATTGATATATTGTGCTCTCTTGTTGAGTTAATATATATTTTCAGTTCACAATAACTCACAATTATCACTTCTTTGCTAGACTTTCACTGGCAGAACATTCACTGATATTAAAAGCAGTAAGACATTTTTGATTGAACTTGTAAAAGGTATACTGATATTATTAAACCCCAAATTTCCACTGACTGTAACAGGAGTTAGAACACCTAGTACCAAATAGACATTAATATGATGCTTACCTGTCTTAATGCTGGTTTGAGGTTATTATTTCCTTGTACTGTGTAACAATGACTTATGATATTATAAAATTACTAGTCATGAGATTAACTCATATTTTATACTCAGCATTGCCGTCATCTTCATACTTCAGAAACCATATCTCAGAAACTTTTAATAATTACACCATTTACCTTTTCTCCTCATGGAGCCAAACTGTGGAGGGGATAACAGTGGATAATTTTTCCAACTTGTTCGCTCTCTCTTTCTTCTTCACCTCCTCCCTCCTCCAGGCTACTTATGATAGCTCTTCAAAACTTTGAATATCCTTGGGATGTTCAAACCAGCATGTTCTTATTGTTATGTCTCTTGAGGCTAAAACTCTGGGTTTTGTTTAAGGCTAAACAACTACTTAGGAATGCCATCCAGAGATCTGTCCTGGAGGCAGGAAAGTTATGAGTGGCAGGGAGTGTGGAAGGATATGGGCAGGCACCTAGAACAGTGGGCACCTCCAGAACTCTGGAACTTTACTCTTGAACAAGTGCAAAATCCTAAAAAATGGTGGAATACTTGAAAATGTTGTGCCACCACCCGAGCAGTTCCAAAGAAAAACAAATCACAGCAACATGCCGGGGCTTGGTTTATGCTTACCAAGCTGCAATCAACAACACTAGAACCCCTGTGACAGACCCTGAGGCCACTCCAACCCGTGTGCCAGGCCCAGCAGTCACTTCAACACCTGCAACAGACCCTGAGGTCATTCCAAAACTCTGATGGGCCCTGCAGCCATTCCAACCCCTGCGACAGGCCCTGCAGCCACTCCAACTTGTGTGACAGGTCCCAAGGCTGGGCCAGGGAACCAAACTGTGCCAGTGTCAGTTGCCCCACTATGCAAGATGAAACAATGAATAAGAAAGTCATTTTTTTATTATTTTTTTTTGTTTAGAAAGCAAAGGAACTCCTACTCAGTCAGGGGAGGAAGAAGAAAAAGAAGTAGGCTACTCCAAAGTTGCTGAGTCATTGGAGGAACAGGAAGAAGAGGAAAATATCATAAAACCATCAATAACTACCTGATGCCTATCCTAGAGTGAGCTACAAGATATGAAAAAAAAAAAAAAATTCAGTCATTGTCCAGGCGAATATGATGTCACCTGGCTGCTCCAGTCCTGGGATAGCAGGGCCAATAGCCTGGAATTAGAGGGCAGAGAAGCCAGGCAGCTGGGATCCCTTGCTAAGCAAGGGAGTATTGAAAAAAAAAAATTGGAGAAAGAACACAGATTTTCACCCTCTGGAGGCGTCTCCTGTCAGGTGTGAAAGAAAGGTATCCCTTCAAGGAAGGTCTTGTATGTCAACCAGGCAAGTGGATCACCATGAAGAGGGGTATCCAGTACCTGAGGGAATTATCTGTGCTGGAGGTGATTTATGATGACCTATGCAACAAACAGATATCCAAAGACCCAGATGAAGTCAAGTGTACACAACCCATGTGGAGGAAGTTTGTACGGAGTGCACCATCATCATATGTCATCTCATTAATAGTAATGACCTAAAAAAAAAAAAGAAAAAAGAGAAAAAAAAAAAAGAGTAACCCATGATAGATGAATTGACTAGGCAACTCTGGCAGTACGAAGAAGGTCTCTCTTCTTCCGTATAGGCCTGTGTCTTGTCTTTGGTGAACCTTTTCCCAAAGAGGCCCACCTATATATATATAGGAAGAATATATCTTCCTCCTCACCTATATGAAATGATATCTCAGCTATCAGGTGCAAGCATTCTTCTGTTCAAGACAGAAAATATAGTGAGTACACACCACATTCCACCCTGTGGTTTTACCTGCATGACCATGGAGAGGACGTGAGAAAATAGGGTGGAAAATCTACCTTGATCTTAGAGGCATTGGTACATGAATTGCAAGGAAAAACAATCACAAAAGGGGAGTTCTCTGACAAAACTGCTGCTCCAATTTCCAGCACAGTCCCCCAGAAACAGCAATGAATACTATGAACAGGACTAGAGGGGCCCTGCCTCCAGCCAGAGGGAGGAAAGGGTCAATTAGGTCTATTAGACTGCGTGGTTTCGATGGCCTGGTACACCATACATACAGAAGCATAAAGCTTTAATATACACACGTGCACAATGTACTGTAATGCCATCAAGCTATAAAAGGGGCAGAACCCATTTATATTTTGGGAGTGACAGGGGGATCCCAACAGTTAACTGTATTGGAGACTGAAGCGAGCCTAACTGGGAACAAGTGGCAAAAGCACCGTATTTTGACTGGCCTGGATGCTCCGTGCATTCTTGGCATAGACTATTTCAGGAGAGGGTATTTCAAGGACCCAAAAGGGTTCTGGTGGGCTTTTGGCATAGCTGCCTTAGAGACAGAGGACATTAAACAATTGTCTACCTTGCCCGGTCTCTCCGAAGACCCTTCTGTTGTGGGGTTGCTGAGGGTCGAAGAACAGCATGTGCCAGTTGCTAACACAACAGAGCTCCAGCAGTAATATCGCACCAGAGATAAATATTAATATTAAATAATATTTAATTTAAATTATTAAATTATATTAAATAATATTTAAATAATAAATCATATATTATTATTAAATAATACTTAATTTAATTAATATTAAATAGTAATATTGCACCAGAGACCAAAAGACTCCCTAATTCCCACCCATAAGTTGATTCATCAACTGGACAGCCAAGGAGTGATCAGAAAGACTCGCTCACCCTTCAATAGTACTAAATGACTAGTGTGAAAGTCTGATGTCGAGTGGAGACTAACAGTGGACTATCATGGCCTAAATGAAGTCAGGCCACTGCTTAGTGCTGCAGTGCCAGACATGCTAGAACTCCAATACAAACTGGAGTCAAAGGCAGCCAGGTGGTATGCCACAGTTGATATCGCTAAAGCATTTTTTTTCCATCTCTTTAGCAGCAGACTGCGGGTCACATTGCTTTTACATGGAGGGGTGTCCAAAACACCTGGAAAAGACTGCCCCAGGGGTGGAAACACAGGAGATACAGCTTTAAGATAAAATCATAGAATCATTAAGGTTGGAAAAGACATCCGAGGTCATCTGGTCCAACCACCCCCTCTCCCACCAACATCACCCACTAAACCATGTATCTGAGCACCCAACCTTTCCTTAAACAACCCCATGGATGGTGACTCCACCACCTCTCTGGGCAACCCATTCTAATGTCTAACCACTCTTTCTGAGAAGAAATTTCTGCTAATTTCCAACTCAAACCTTCCCTGGCACAACTTGAGGCCTCCTGAGGCAACCTTGTGGCCCTCTTCTCCTATTGCTAGTTATTTGCAAGAGGAGGCTGACCTCCAGCTTCCCACAACTTATTTTCAGGCAGTTGTAGAGAGCAGTAAGGTCTCCCCTGAGCCTCCTCTTCTCCAGACTAAGCAACCCCAGTTCCCTCAGCTGCTCCTTATAAGACTTGTGTTTCAGACCCTTCAACAACTTTGTAGCCCTTCTCTGGACATGCTCCGGGGCCTCAATGTCTTTCTTGTAGCGAGGGACCCAAAATGGCAAGATGGAAGTCGTCAGATCCCAACAGATGTGATCAACAACAACAACAGCAGCTATGTCTCCACCAAATAGCGAAAAAAGAAACACAAACTTTCCTAGATGTCATGGGTTTCTGTAGCATGCACATTCCAAATTACAGTCCCAATACAAGCTCACTCTATCAAATATAAGAACAATGATTTAAAATTGGGCCCCAAGCAACAACAAACCTTTGAACAAATTAAACGGGAAATAGTTCATGCAGTAGCCCTTGGGTCTGTCCGAGCATGACAAGATGTAAAGAACGTGCTCTGCACCACAGCTGCACCCCACCTGGAGCCTCTGGCAGTAAGAGCCTGGGGAAACTTGAGATCAGCCTCTAGGGTTTTGGAGTTGGGGATACAGAGGATCCAAAGCCTGCTACACTCCAACCAAAAAAGAGATATTAGCAGCATATGAAGGGGTTTGAGATGCTTTGGAAGTGGTTGGTGCTGAAGCACAGCTCCTCCTGGTACTCCAATTGCCAGTGTTTGCCTAGATATTCAAAGGGAGGTTCCCCTCTACACATCGTGCAATTGATGTTATATGGAGTAAGTGGGTTGTACTGATTACACAGCAGGCTCGAATAGGAAACCCCAGTCACCCAGGAATCCTGGAAGCGATTGTGGACTGGTCAGAAGGCAAATATTTCAAAATATCACTAGAGGAGGAAGTGACACGTGTTGAAGTAATCTCACCTTGGATGTCTAAAGGACTGTAGTGGTTTAACCCAGCAGGCAGCTAAGCACCACACAGCTGTTTGCTCACCCTACCGCACAGTGGGATGGGGGAGAAAATCAGGAGAAAAAAAAAAAAAAGAAAAGTAAAAGCTTGTGGGTTAATAGAGACAGTCACCCCATATTAACTGTTCAGCATGGCATCACATGGTACGGAATATTGGCCAGTTTGTGTCAGCTGTCCTGGTTCTGTCCCCTCCCAGTTTCTTGTGTACCCCCAGCCTCCTCACTGTCAGAGTAGTGTGAGAAGCTGAAAAGTCCTTTACTTAGTGTAAGCACTGCTCTGCAACAATTAAAACATCATCATGGTATCAGCATTATTCTTAACCTAAACGCAAAACACAGCACCATACCAGCTACTAGGAGGAAAATTAACTTTATCTTAGCTGAAACAAGGACATCTTGACATTAATTATTACTCTGCATTTCTTTAAAAGATTCTGTTATGTAAACATAGACACAGTCTGCAACATACTAAGATAACCAAGATATTTAAGAAAAGCTAGCAGAAATGACAGCATCCAAGAATGGCTGAACTCCCTGTAATGGATTTCCTAATTCACAGAATCACAGATTCACAGAATCATCTAGGTTGGAAGAGACCTCCAAGATCACCTAGTCCAACCTCTGACCTAACACTAACAAGTCCTCCACTAAACCATATCACTAAGCTCTACATCTAAACGTCTTTTAAAGACCTCCAGGGATGGTGACTTAACCACTTCCCTGGGCAGCCCATTCCAATGCCTAACAACCCTTTCAGTAAAGAAGTTCTTCCTAAGATCCAACCTAAACCTCCCCTGGTGCAACTTTAACCCATTCCCCCTCATCCTATCACCAGGCACATGGGAGAATAGACCAATCCCCACCTCTCTACAGCCTCCTTTAAGGTTTATATTCAGCTGACTATCAACCCATACTCCCAGGTCCTTCTCTGCCAGGCAGCTTTCTAACCACTCATCTTCCAGCCTGTAGTGCTGCTTGATAACTTTTTACAGTACTTTGTGAAATAAGGATAATTTACAACTTCCTACACCCTTCTATTTTCAACGTTTAGTGTTCTACCAGCTATATTCCTGCACAGAATAAATTAAATATTCTCTTAGTAGTAAACACTGTGTCATAAGTGACTAAAAAATGCATGGAGAATCTTTTTTATATATCTTGCAGACATAATACTCTATGTGGCTAGTTTGTCAATGAATTTCAGAGTCAGTAACACAGAAATAAGTCTGAATCAATATGATGATCTTGTGGCCATATGTGGTGGTTTTACCGTGCTAGGCAGCTGAACACCACAACCACTCTCTCACTCCCCCTCCTTAGATGAGGAGGGGAAGAAGTAAAGGAAAGAACAACTCACTGGTTGAGATAAGGATGATTTAATTAAAGGAAAAAAAATAATTATTATGGAAAGATTACTATTAATTCAACAATTTAACTAAACAATTTAACTAAGTAATTAACAATTTAACTAAAGGGGGAAAAAAAGGAAAGGGGAAAAGGGAGGGGGAAAGGGAAAAACTAAACAAAACAAAACAAGTAAAGGATGTGTGGAGGTGCAGAGGAAAGAAATTACTCTCTACTTCCCACAAATGAACGATGCTTGACCACATCCTTGAAGCAGGGCCTCAATGCACGTAGCCAGTGTTCGGGAGGAGGACAGACGTTTTCACAACGAGAGGCCACCCCTCCCTTCTTCCTCCTTTTTCCACCTTTTATTGCTGAGTGTGAATCATATGGTATAGAATATCCCTTTGTTTGTTTTAGGTCAGCTGCCCTGGTGATGTTTCTTTTCTCACATTTTTGCCCACCCCTAGGGGGGTTAGAGAGAGTCCTGATGCTGTGCCAGCACTGCTCAGCAGCAGACACAACACTGGTGTGATACCATTGTTGTTTTAGCTGTGACTGCAGAGCACAGCACTGTATGGGCTGCTGCAGGGAAAGTTAACATCCCAGCCTGAGCCAGTACAACCTCCACCCCTAGTCCATAACATTTTTGTCACTCTTAGGTCCCCCATTCTTTAGCATATAAGTATTCTCATTGCCGTTGTTCCTTGTCTTTTAACAGATTGGTGGGAAGGTATGTCTTTTCATTCTGTAGATCTTTCTTGGAAAGTGTTCATAAGAACTGTTGACGATTTGGTCTTCATCTGCCAAAGTGGTCACTCACAGCAGGTGGAGTTGGATGTCTGGATGCCAGCACCAGCTTAGCTCAAGTCCTTGTTACACTTGTCCAGTTCCTTGCGAAGTTGACCTGTCGTTGATCCTGCAGCGTCTTCCTACAACATATAACTTAGATTACAGATTAGTTTTCTCTCAAGGTTAAATTTCCTTGAGGCACGCACTTGATATCCCCATTCTTTTGCATGACCCACCAGGTATACCCTGGTCCTTGGGCGAAGACAATCCCACGAGTGGGTTTGCCTTTTCTCATGGCAGAAGCAACCCACACTGCCTTCCCCATCCACTTTCCTACATGCACTACAGGGACTTTAGCTCCTTTCACTGTGTGTAGGGGTTTTGCTTTGGCAGGACCAGGACGGCTGTCAGACCCCCTGTTGTTAACTAGCCAAGTGGCTTCTGGTAGGTTTATGTCCCATTGTTTCCATGTCCCGGCACCCAATGCTCATAACATAGTCTTTAACAGTCCATTGTACCTCTCAGCCTTCCCAGAGGCTTGTGGGTGATAAGGGATGTGATACACCCACCCAATACCATGCCTCTTGGCCCAGGAGGTGACCAAATTTTTTCGGAAATGACCCCCATTGTCAGACTCAATTCTCTCTGGTGTACCATGACGCCACATCACTTGGCTTTCTAGGCCCAAGACTGTGTTTTGGGTCGAGGCATGGTTTACAGGGCATGTTTCCAGCCACCCAGTAGTTGCTTCTACCACGGTGAGTATGTACCGTTTGCCTTGGCGGGTTTGTGGGAGTGGTTCGATATAGTCAATTTGCCAGGCCTCACCATATTGAAACCCTAGCCACCTCCCCCCGTTCCAGGGAGATTTTACCTTCATGACTCTCTTAATTGCAGCACAGGTCTCACACTCATGGGTAACCTAAGTGATGGCCTCAATGGTCAGGTCCACCCCTCGATCACGAGCCCATCTCTATGTGGCATCCCTCCCCAGATGTCCTGACATTTCATGGGCCCATTGAGCTACAAACAGCTCACCCTTACGTCCCCAGTCCAGATCCACCTGAGCCACGTCAATTTTTAAGCTCGATCCACTTCTTTGTTGTTCTGATATTCTTCAGTTGCGCAGCTTTTGGGCATGTGGGCATCTACATGATGTACTTTTATAGCCAGGTTTTCTACCCGAGCAGCAGTATCTTGCCACAGGGTAGCAGCCCAGATAGGTTTACCTCTGCACGGCCAGTTGCTCTGTTTCCATTGCTGCAGCCACCCCCACAGAGCATTTGCCACCATCCATGAGTCAGTGTAGAGATACAGTACTGGCCATTTTTCTCTTTCGGCAAGTTCTAGGGCCAGTTGTATGGCTTTTACTTCTGCATACTGACTCGACTCGCTTTCCCCTTCCATGGCCTCCACGACTCATCATGTGGGACTCCACACAGCAGCTTTCCACTTCTGATGGCTCGCTACCACACGGCAGGATCCATCAGTGAACAACACATACTGCTTTCTGTCTTCTGGCAACTCGTTATATGGTGGTGCTTCTTCAGCACGGGTTACCTCTTCTGTCGGCACTCCGAAATCTCTGCCTTCCGGCCAGTGCATGATCTCTTCCAGGATTCCCGGGCGATTAGGTTTTCCCATTCGAGCCCGCTGTGTAATTAACGCTACCCACTTACTCCACATAGCATCGGTCGCAAGGTGTGTAGTGGGAATTTTCCCTTTGAACATCCAGCGTAACACAGGTAGCCATGGTGCCAAGAGGAGCTGTGCTTCTGTACCAGCAACTTCTGAAGCAGCTAGAACACACTCATATGACGTGAGTATCTCAGTTGGAGTGTAATTGGCTTCTGATCCTCGATAGCCCCGGCTCCAGAAACCCAGAGGTCGACCTCGAGTTTCTTCTGGGGTTTTCTGCCAGAGGTTCCAGGTGAGCCCATGCTCCCTGGCCGCAGTGTAAAGTATGTTTTGCACAGCTGATCCGGTACAGACAGGCCCAAGGGCTACTGCACGAGCTATTTCTTGTTTGATTTGTTCAAAAGCCTGTTGTTGCTTGGGCCCCACTCGAAAGAGTTCCTTTCAAGTCACTCGATATAGAGGACTCACAAGATGACTATAGCCTGGCACATGTATTCTCCAAAATCCCACAAGGCCTAGGAAAGCTTGTGTTTCTTTTTTGCTAGTTGGCGGGGAAATAACCATTATTTTGTTGATCACATCCATCGGAATGTGGCAACATCCATCCTGCCATTTTACCCCCAAAAACTCGATTTCCTCTGCAGGTCCCTTGACCTTATTCTGCTTAATAACAAAGCCAGCTTTCAGGAGAATTTGGATTACTTTCTTCCCTTTCTCAAAAACTTCTCCTGCTGTGTTACCCCATGCGATAATATCATCGATGTACTGCAGGTGTTCAGGAGTGTCCCCCTTGTTCCAGTGACGTCTGGATCAGTCCATGGCAAATGGTAGGGCTGTGTTTCCACCCCTGGGGCAGTCGATTCCAGGTGTATTGGATGCCCCTCCAAGTGAATGCAAACTGCGGCCTGCATGCTGCTGCCAGAGGGATGGAGAAAAATGCATTAGCAATATCAGTTGTGGTGTACCACTTGGCTGCCTTTGACTCTAGTTCGTACTCAAGTTCTAGCATGTCAGGCACTGCAGCACTCAGAGGTGGCGTGACTTCATTCAGGCTGCGATAGTCTGCCGTTAGCCTCCACTCGCCATTAGACTTTCGCACTGGCCATATAGGACTATTAAAGGGTGAGCGAGTCTTGCTGATCACTCCTTGACTCTCCAGACGATGAAACAACTCATGGATGGGAATCAGAGAGTCTCGGCTGGTGCGATATTATGATCGGTGCACAGTTGTGGTAGTGATTGGTACCTGCTGTTCTCAACCTTCAACAACCAATGACCTGGATGAGGGGATCAAGTGCACCCTCAGTAAGTTTGCAGATGACACCAAGTTAGGTGTGTGTGTCGATCTGCTCGAGGGAAGAAAGGCTCTGCAGGAGGATCTGGATAGGCTGGACCGATGGGCTGAGGTCAACTGTATGAAGTTCAACAAGGCCAAGTGCCGGGTCCTGCAGCTGGGGCGTAACAACCCCAAGCAGCGCTACAGGCTGGGAGATGAGTGGCTGGAAAGCTGCCTGGCCGAGAAGGACCTGGGAGTATTGGTTGATTGTCGGCTGAATATGAGCCAGCAGTGTGCTCAGGTGGCCAAGAAGGCCAACGGCATCCTGGCTTGCATGAGAAGCAGCGCGGCCAGCAGGTCTAGGGAGGTGATTGTCCCCCTGTACTTGGCTCTGGTGAGGCCGCACCTCGAGTACTGTGTTCAGTTTTGGGCCCCTCGCTACAAGAAGGACATGGAGGTGCTCAAGAGAGTCCAGAGAAGGGCAACGAAGCTGGTGAGGGGTCTGGAGAACAAGTCTTATGAGGAGCGGCTGAGGGAGCTGGGCTTGTTTAGCCTGGAGAAGAGGAGGCTCAGGGGAGACCTCATAGCTCTCTATAGGTACCTTAAAGGAGGCTGTAGAGAGGTGGGGGTTGGTCTATTCTCCCACGTGCCTGGTGACAGGACGAGGGGGAATGGGCTAAAGTTGCACCAGGGGAGGTTTAGGTTGGATGTTAGGAAAAACTTCTTTACTGAAAGGGTTGTTAGGCATTGGAATGGACTGCCCAGGGAGGTGGTTGAGTCGCCATCCCTGGAGGTCTTTAAAAGACATTTAGATGTAGCCCTTAGTGATATGGTTTAGTGTTGGACTTGTTAGTGTTAGGACAGAGGTTGGACTAGATGATCTTGGAGGTCTCTTCCAACCTAGATGATTCTGTGACTCTGTGAACAGAAGAGTCTTCTGAAAGGTCTGGCAGGGTAGACAGCTGCCTAATCTTCTCTGTGCTCAAAGCAGCTGTGCCAAAAGCCCACCAGTACCCCTTAGGGTCCTTGGAGTACCCTCTCTTGAGGTAGTCTATGCCAAGGATGCATGGAGCCTCGAGGCCAGTCACAATGGGGTGCTTTTGCCACTCATTCCCAGTTAGATTCACTTCAGCTTCCAATACAGTTAGCTGTTGGGATCCCCCTGTCACTCCAGAGATACAGATGAGTTCTGTCCCTTGGTAGCCTGATGGCATTAAGGTACATTGTGCGCCAGTGTCCACTAGAGCTTTGTATTCTTGTGGTTCCAATGTGCCAGGCCATCGGATTCACATAATCCAATAAATCCGGTTATCCCTCTCCTCTACCTGCCCAGAGGCAGGGCCCCTGTAGTCCTGATTGGAGTATCTGCCACTTAATTCTTGCAAATGAGAAGCAGAGTTCCTTCATCAGGGTCAAGAATAACATCAGCTCTTCTACTGCCTCTGGGGAGCTGCCCAACAGAAACTGGAGCAGCATTTTTCTTAAGAGCCCCTCTTCTTTCTGCAGTATTTCCTTTCAGTTCACATACACGAGCAGCTAGGGTTGAAGTAGGTACACCATCCCACTTCCTCATATCTTCCCCATGGTCACACAGATAAAACCACAAGGTGCCACGTGGTGTGCGTCTTGGATACTCTCTCTCTCAAGCAGGAAAATACTGATTCTTAGTGGCTGAAATATCACTCTGTCTGGATGAGGAGGGATATGCTCGTTCTACGAGGTAGTCAAGTCTTTCAGACAGTTTCTCCACAGCTGAGACACAGGCCCGTAGTGGAACAGAGAGATTGTCTTCATATTTTTGAAGCTGGCAGGATATAGTATACACTGTTGGTCCCATCCCCGCATCCCAGTGAATTCCTGCCAGTGTACTGGCATGTGATGATGGTGCACTCCGCACAAATTTACGCCACATGGATGTTGTGCACTGGACTTCATCAGGATCTTGAGGTGTCTAGGCATTGTCCAAATCACTATAAACCATCTCCAGCACAGCTAATTCCCGCAGGTGCTAGAGACCTTTACCCATAGTGGCCCACTTACCTAATTGATATACAGTATCTTCCTTGTGGGGATACCTTTCTTTCACACCTGCCAGGAGTCGCCTCCAGAGGCTGAGAACCTGTGTCCCTCTCCCAATTCCTTTGTCAGTTACCATTTCTCTAGAGAGGGATCCCAGCTGTTTGGCTTCATTGCCTTCTAATTGTTGGCTATTGGCCCCAGTGTCCCAGCATCAAAGCAGCCAGGTGAGGATGTGTTCACCTGGGTGTCAACCACAATCCTTTCGTATTTCTCGCAACTCGCTCAGGGATAGGGATCGAGTGGTTTCTGATTCCTTTGTGATTTCCATCTCTTCTTCCTGCTGTTTTTGTGATGGCTCTGCTTTAGAGCTGCCTGCCTTCTCCCCTTCTCCCTCCTTCTTAGGAGAGTTTTCTTCCCTTACTAAACGAGCTGACTTCCGTTTCCATTGTTTTGACTTGACTATGGGGGCGACTGATACCATAGTTGGTTGATCCTCTGGGTCAGTCACAGCATGTGTTATCTGGTCATCAGATTCAGAGACTTTCTCCCTCTCTTCAAGGTGCTGGATGATGTTAAACAGTGTTTGATAGGAGTGAGCCAGGACCAGTACAATGCTGCAAGCTGTCGTTCTCCAGCATTGTTAGGGTCAGGGCATATGACTCTCAAACATTCTATCAGGTTTTTAGGATTTTGCACTTGTTCAGGGGTGAAGTTCAAAACTATTGGAGGAGGCACCCGTGACAGGTACCTTCCAATATCCTCCCCCACACACACACCTTGCCACCTGTCACATGACTGTTTCAGGACAGATTCCTGGGTAAGCTTTCTAAACAATCGATTAACATTAGAGAGAAGAGGAAACCCATTATTCAGAGTTAGAAATAGCAATATATGGGTTACACATGGATATTCAAAATACTCAGAAACTGTTGTAATTAACCCACTGTGAAAGAAGGAGGAGGTACCATTCCTGATATTATTCATAAACTGACTTCCAGATGAGGAAAGGAAGGCACTGTAATTCTGAATATTCTCTAAAAGACAGTCTCCATGAGACCCAAATGATAACAGTGCAGAGCCTGAATGCCAGATTAAACTCAAGTCCAGTGCTTGGCAGCACAGCGAATTTAAAAAAATGAACACAGATTGTAGCACATTCTCAGATCGGATACAGAGGAGAAAGGAGAACATGACACGGATTGCATGACACATGATCAAAAAAGCCAATATTAACAGGACACTGAACATGATGACTAGCAAGTAAGTGTGTTAGTTGTAAGCGTTTTAATCAATTCTACTGTTATCTCAACCCTTTGAGCTCCACATTGGGCGCCAAAAAGGACTATAGTGGTTTTACCATGCTAGGCAGCTGAACACCACAACCACTCTCTCACTCCCCCTCCTTAGATGAGGAGGGGAAGAAGTAAAGGAAAGAACAACTCACTGGTTGAGATAAGGATGATTTAATTAAAGGAAAAAAAATAATTATTATGGAAAGATTACTATTAATTCAACAATTTAACTAAACAATTTAACTAAGTAATTAACAATTTAACTAAAGGGGGAAAAAAAGGAAAGGGGAAAAGGGAGGGGGAAAGGGAAAAACTAAACAAAACAAAACAAGTAAAGGATGTGTGGAAGTGCAGAGGAAAGAAATTACTCTCTACTTCCCACAAATGAACGATGCTTGACCACATCCTTGAAGCAGGGCCTCAATGCACGTAGCCAGTGTTTGGGAGGAGGACAGACGTTTTCACAACGAGAGGCCACCCCTCCCTTCTTCCTCCTTTTTCCACCTTTTATTGCTGAGTGTGACATCATATGGTATAGAATATCCCTTTGTTTGTTTTAGGTCAGCTGCCCTGGTGATGTTTCTTTTCTCACATTTTTGCCCACCCCTAGGGGGTTAGAGAGAGTCCTGATGCTGTGCCAGCACTGCTCAGCAGCAGACACAACACTGGTGTGATACCATTGCTGTTTTAGTTATGAGTGCAGAGCACAGCACTGTATGGGCTGCTGCAGGGAAAGTTAACATCCCAGCCCGACCCAGTACATCATATAAATTATGTTATATGCTCTTTCCGTTTTTTAGAGAAAATTGTGTTTAGAATTTATTTTGTTGTTTGTTTGTTTGTTTGTTTGTTGACTTCATAAGACTTATTGAAATTCTTTGTTAAAATTCTTTGGCTTTTTTGTTCTGCAGGTACTAGGTATTTTGAAGAGAAAACTTTTATTAGCTATGGCTAATTTTTTTTTCCCTTTTTAGATAAATACTTAATATTTGGCATTATTTTTTATCATTCACTGGTATTATTCAATGCAATATATTGTGATAATTTTTCATGAAAATAAACCTCTAACCTAGACATCTAATACTATTGTTGAATATTCTAAGAGTTAGACGAAGAAAAGTTTTCTTCTTAGAGTTTTCAGGCAGAAAATAGTAACTAAATTTAAAACAAATAAGTTCAAGGACTAGAAAGATGATGGGAGATATTCCCCGGCAACCTACATCTGTCTCTCTCTCTCTCTCTCTCTCTCTTTCTCAAAAAATAAATAAAATAAAATAAAATAAAACAAAACAAAACAAAATAAAATAAAATAAAATAAAATAAAATAAAATAAAGAGAAAAATAGAGGAAAAAAAAAAAAAGAGAGTGAGAGAGAGAGAGAGAGAGAGAGAGAGAGAGAGAGAGAAAATAGACAGAGAAAAACATATCCTGGGCTACATCAAAAGAAATGTGGCCAGCAGGTCAAGACCGGTGATTGTCTACTCTGTACTTGTGAGACCCCACCTGGAGTAGTGCATTCATCTCTGGGGCCTCCAGCACAAGAAGGACACGGACATATTAGAATGAATTAGAATGAGTCCAGAAGAGGGCCACAAAGAAGATCGAAAGGCTGGAGTACCTCTCCTAGGAATAAAGACTATGGAAGTTGAGGTTGTTCAGCCTGCAGAGCAGAAGACTCCAGGGAGACCTTATAGAAGCTTTCCAGTATTTAAAGGGAGCCTACAGAAAAGCCTGGAAGGGACTCTGTCAGGGAGTGTAGGGATAGGACAATGCGTAATGGTTTTAAACAACAACAAAAAATAGATTTAGGTTAAATATTAGGAAGAAATTCTTCATAATGAGGGTGGAGAGGCACTGGACCAGGTTGCCCAGAGAAGCTGTGGGTGCCCCATCCCTGGAATTGTTAAAAGCCAGGTTGGATGGGTCTTTGAGCAACCTGGTCTGGTCAGGAAAAAAACTAGCATTACAGTATCTGGGAGAGTGAGGAAAGAGAAACAGCCCTGCATACACCAAAGTCAGTGCAGAAGGAGGATGGGTGGTATTCCAGGCACCAGAGCAGAATTTCCTTTGTAGCCTGTGGAGAAGCCCATGGTGGAGCATGTTGTCCCCCTGCAGCCCATGGTGTACCATGGTGGAGCAGATCTCCATGTTGCCACCCATGGAGGAGCCCATGCTGAAGCAGATGGATGTGGCCTGAAGGAGGCTGCACTCCATGGAGAGCCCCTGCAGGAGCAAATTCTGGACCAAACCTGTAGCCTGTGGAGTGGAGCCCACACCCATCTGGTGGGAGCTGCTATCCTTGTGGAACTCATACTGGAGCAGTTTGCTTCTGAAGGATGGACCACATGGTATGGACCCTCATTTGAACAGTTCTTGAAGAGCTGCTGTTTGTGGGAAACCCACATACGATCAGTTCGGGAAAGATGGCATTCTATGGGAGGGACCCCAAGTTGGAGTAGGAGAAAAGAGTGACCATGAAGTAGGAGTGGAGACAAAGAGTTGTGGACTGATCACAACCCCCATTTCGTGTTTCCCCTGAGCACCTTCCAGCATATTTTCTCTCTCTTTAACTTTGAGGTGGGGGAGTGAGAGAGCAGTTGTGAAGTTCAGCTGCCCATCAGGATAAAACCATAACGATGTGTTATCAACATTGTTTTCATCCTAAATCCAAAACACAACACCAGACCAGCTACTAGGAAGAAAATTAACTCTATCCCAGTCAAAACCAGAACAGGTGTTCGGAACTTTGTAGGTGATTATCAACATTTTGTGAATATGTAATCTTACAGTTTATCAGAATATTGTTGATTCTAATTCTGAATGTGTAGTTCAATTACTTCTGTTGTGTTACCTGCCATTAATTAATCATTTAGCTGCTTTGATCCCAGGTTGACTTGACCTATGTGAACAGAATAGCTTTTCTCTGCAACAACTTCTTAACCGAAGAGAGGGATGTTTCTCAGAGTATTCTGATTCACTGACAAAGTTGATTTTGAGCCCAAGCAGCCAAACCTTCAGGAAGGAGAAGAGGCACTCAGAGCCCTAACCATAGTTCACATCCTGTTTAGATCACTTGACAGTGTGAACCAAAGCCCAATTCATAAATACAATTGCAAGATTAATTTCAAAGATGAGTTTGTGATATGAACTAAAATGCTTGTGTGGTCATATGCATAAACACCTTAATTTTCTGCTCTGCATTCTGTTGCTTCTAAAGAAAAAATCACCTGTGGTTCTGGGAATGTTATAACTGAGGAGTTCTCCAAGTAGTAAACGCAGAGGAGCACAGGCCTTTTTTTGCTCCCTCCACACACACAAATGTGCCCCTTTAGCATGTACATGTTTATCAGGATAAATGTAGCTAAGAAATTACCAGAGTTCAGATAAGCAGTCCAGAAGCCTGTCAGTGCATTCAATAGAGAAAGTTGGCTATGTGGTTTGATATAAGCACCCACAAAAACCAACTAACAACAATGTAAAAAAAAAAGCGAGGTTTTGGAGAATCTATTGATGTTTGGTCTCCGAAAAGAACTGCAAATGCAACTGCAACCAGATACAATGAATCTGTTTCTTAGCAAAAGACAATAAGAAATGGTTTCATAGTTTAGAAGTCAAGAAGCACAATAAAGGTCAAGTTGTCTCATTCTTTGAAGTTAAAACAAGTAAGTTTAAGGGAAAAAAAATAAATAAAGAGAGAGAGAGAGAGAAACAAAACAAAACAAATCAACCATAGCATTATATTTACAGCTGTCCCGTGTGCTAAACTGGGACACAAATTCTATGAGTCAATGATTTAAAAACAAACTTTAAAAAATAATAAATCTTTCTGTCAAAGCACTCCCTCTTAATCAGTAATGTTTTAAGGTTGCTAGCTGGTCCAAACAATATGGTTTCTATTTATATTTGACTGGAGAGTTTTCTTTTGAATTACAAGAGCTAGAAATTAACTTCTCTTCCAGAAAAACAAGCAAACAGACAACAACAACAAATTCACCTTCCTATAAAAAGTGTTAAACTTTTAGCTTAAACTTTCTGACTTGGAGTCTGAAATATCTAGTCTGAAAATACATTGTGTCCCAAAGTCATTTGAACCTATGACAGCCATGTAAACATTTTATTAATTTATGAGCTATGTTGGAAGACATTGAGAGAATTCTCCCTAACTATTTTTATGTATTTGAAATAGACATAATGCTATTGATTTCTCATTGATAACTTCTTGAAACATTCCACTGATCCAGAAAACATTTTCCTATTAGTTGCAAATCCACCAACATTCATAAACTTGTTTCTGAAAAGAACACCACTGATGATAGATTTGGTCTGCATCTTATTCATTATATCACAAAATTAATTGACTGGAACATATATATTACAATAATATTTTAAGAAAAAAAAAACACTACAAATTGTATTACACAAATGTTAAAAAAAATATTTTTATAGCTATTGATTGAAAAAAAAAAAGCCAATATATACTTTTAAATTTTTATATGTAGTTATCAGGATAATAGAAATGATTCCAATTTGAGTGCAACAAACCAAATAAGATCGAGCTTTATTGTTTTAAAATTGAGTTAATTTTGAAGCATAGAGCTTGGAATTTATTTAAGCTTTTACTTCTGGGGTCTTCTTTTAATGAAATAATACCATAGCACAGATGCTTGTTTCCTCTTGAGTTCATGGTTAATCTGGATACCAAGGAAGAGTCAATGAAAGACATTCAAGTTTAGGGATTCAAGTTTATCCCTAAATATTTCAAAAGATATTCAGAAATGAATACAAAACCTTATAACAAATACCAGAAAATGAAATGGGCAAGAAATACTCTATTTTGAAGTACTGTAAACAAATTTTCATACAATCTCTTTGCAACTTGTTCTGCTTAGAAATCACATTTTATTGAAAAATTACTTGATTATGTCCAATTTAATGAGTTCTGTAGATCACAGACATCAGAGAGTATGATGAATAACACTTGTGTTTATAAGGAAGAGTCTTTATTTTAGGACTGGAGTTTAGTATTGTGTTTTCTGCAAGTGAGGCTACAGTACACCTATTTCCTATCAAGAAAATATTATTTTTAACTGGAAGGCAAAAGCTCCAATTTAGCTAACATTCAATTAAAAATACAACATCTGAGGAAGATGAAATAGGTTTAGAGACTAATGAAACACTTTCAGCCACTGAAGTGAAGCACTTGCATGTTTTCACACTCATTTTTATATTTTTTTCCTTTTCCTTTCTTGTACTCACAGGGGTTTGGTTACAATATGTTCAAATATATGATAATAGAAAAGGTGTGATTTATGACACAACAACATCCTTTAAGTAAAAAAAAAAAAAAAAAGGCCTTTATATTAAATATAGTATCTGTGCTTGCCTCTGCTCATGAGAACAACTTCAAGCTCACTGTCATTTATAAAATGTCAGATATGCTATATTCCTATAAAGTTGACACCTGTTGTATATGCTGCTTGCACATCCGATTGAATATGTGGGGTAATTCTGTGTGGGTGCTCATGTCAGAAGAGAAACTGAATGTCCTTATTCTATTTTTTTTTTTTTTTTCCGTAACACTGATCAGGTTTATTATGCTTCTGCTTGCAGAAGTTATAGAAATCTTACTAAAGAAATAAAGTTGTTGAGCTCTGAAAATTGTGTAGCACATAGCTAGGCTAGTCACTGCAAGCATTATAGCCGATGAAATTTCACAGAAACACAGAACGGGCAGGATTGGAAGGCACCTATGAAGATCATCTAGTCCAACCCCCTGGCCAAACAGGATCACCTAGAGCATGCTACTCAGGATGGCATCCAGGCAGGTTTTGAATATCTCCAGAGAAGGAGACTCCACAACCTCTTCGGACAACTTGTTCCAGTGTTCTGTCACCCTCATAGTAAACATTCCTTAAACAGGAGTTTGTTGTGTCAATATCCCTTCTTCTCTTTGACTACAAATAGATTAGAGTGCCTGCGTGAAACTTATGTATTTAACTTTTAGATGTCATAACATAGTTTGTGGATTTTTTCTCACTGAAGTTATGGTTTCTATGAGCAAGCAGACAATCAGACTCACTCAGAATTTCCTCTCAATGTAATAATTATTTTAATGGAATTATTTGTGATTCAATTTCCTTTGAGAGCTGTATTGACTTTTACAGATCATCTGAGCCATGCAGATGCAAAATACAATAATCTTTACAAGTATATTGTGAAATATCAAACTGTAGAAAAAGAAAAAAAAATCTGACAGATTTAATTTCAACCTACAAATATTGCAGAATAGACCTTAATGGCAGATAATAAAGAACACTAACCTGAAAGGAAATGACAATCTTCTCTTCTAGTCCCCAGAGCAAATGGAAACCATAACAGGAGTACAGCTGTTTAAATATTGGATTTATCTTCCTACAAGGAATAAAAAATGAAAGCAGATATGGCTGAATGCGAGGAACAGTCATTCTTATTAATGTCTGCCCATTATCATGAAGATAAACAGTGAAACAAGAGTAGTACTTATTCTTATTTCTATTTATTTCTGTTTAGAAAATGAGATCAACAACTGATACAACATAAAAACAACCCTTTTAAGAACAATTCAAGACAGCCTTAAGGCAACATAGGAGTACTCTTAAACTTTCAGTTGCAATTAGAAATTTTCAGAAGGAAAAAAAAAAAAAAAAAGTACTTAGTTTACCTCAAAAATGTTTATCTCTTTTTTTCTGATAAAATAATATGTTTTAAAAGTACATTTGCAAAAATACTTTTTTTTTTTCCTGATATATCTTAGTAAGAACAGCAATTTAGAAGGCAGCTACCTAAAAAGAATTTCTTACCATAGATTAAAGTTGAAAAAAAAAAAAAGTATAACTGTACCATGAAATTTTTAGATTTGATTATGAAGGTTTTAGGGCACATTCTATTTCTAAAATTCCTGAGGAGACAAGTTACTTTAAATAATATATCAAGAATAGGTATGAGTTGAAGCTTTTGTGAGTAACAGAATTATACTTTTTCAAAATTCGATGTGTGTATTACATATGTTTGATTTGTCCTTCTCAGCTGGATCATGGGAATGAGGTCAGAAAAGAACAATATATAATTTTCTGATGTTTGTCATCTTTTTATATATCTTATCACATTTATTATATTTGGATTTTTGACAGAAAAGCTTGAGTAAATTACTATATTATTACTACATTACATTACAGTTAGCATGTAAATAATATATTCAACAAATATTTAATATAAAAAGGTGTAATAAGTTGTGGGGAATTTTTTCAGTCTTTTACCATGTAGTCTAAATTTACCACCTTTTTACTGCATAACTCCATAATTTGAAGTATCATTCTGAAATGACTTAACGTTCTGGATGTTGTTTTACCATCAGAGTACAAACAATTCCTGATGTCTGAAGTCTTCTAGAATTAGTGTATTGATAATACTACTGTCTTTCTTCATCAAACAATTAGAACAAGCACACGTACAAACATTAAACCAAATAATACTTCATGTTCTGACTGTCTGTATTGTTCTTCATAGTACCATTAAAAGTGACAACAGTAGTATAATTTATATATATATATATATTTTTTTTTTACTCTCAAACTTTCTCCCAAATGGGTTTCACTGAAGTATCTGAGTCAGAAAAGCTTATATAATAGATTATATATGATGCCAACAGAGAGCAAAAGAAAGACTTTCAAAGGGCAACTCTTCTCACATAAGACCTGTTTCAAATCTTAGATTTGCTAATTCTTCTCCATTGGCTATACAGTGGACTACCACAGATTAATTCCATCAAGTATTTACTTAAAATTTGGTGGTTGAATGTACATGCTCAAATAAGTGGACTTCACATGTGTTCATCTTCTTATGATTTCTATTTTAAGAATACACTGATAAATGTATGATAAAATTACAAAATTAATATGTTCTGGACATTTATTCTTTATCATTTATTCTTAGTATATATACATTGATATTATACCTATCCCTATTCCACAAAAACTAATCTTACTGATAAGGTGAACAGAGAAAACTTACACTATCATTACTTGGAGAGTAATACAATCAGTCTCATGGCATTCTGAGGAAGAAAATCAATGTTACTAAGCTGTCTGTATATAATTAATGGTGTAGATTATATATATTTGTATATATTATAAACAGGTGGGAAATAATTTTGTTCAGTTTTTCAATTTTGGCTGAGGTCTCTTAACACAAAATATGAACTCATTTTAAGAAAGACAATGGAATGATAATTTCAAATAATCTGTTCTGTTTAAAGCTGTACTTTGCCTGCTTATGAGAAACAATAGTGCCTTGAACTGTATCAGGCACATGAATTATTTAGAGAGTAAGCAGACAAATTGATCTGTTTATTTCTAAGAAGTAGTACAGTCAGGATTTTCCTTCTCTGAAAAAGGCTTGTACAGCTAAGCATATATTCAAAGCAACATATTAGTGGAAAGCATGGCTAATTTTGCGGGTGAAGATGACTAAGATATTTGACACAATAGGTAGATTTAGTTCATATGACTGAAGATGTTAATGTCTACAAGTATATTCCAAGTTCTTCTATGGCTTTGTTTCCTTTTTATCAAGAAAACATAAACAAAATAATTGTCTGCTTCTAGTTTGCAACAAATTTAGCTTTGGATTATTAACATACCTCGCAGAAAAAAAAAAGACCTGGAGTTCTGGTAGACACCAAGTTGAACATGAGTCGGGAATGTGCCCTTGCTGCTAAGAAAACTAACAGTATTATTGGTTGCATTAGGCAAAATATTGCCAGCAGGTCAAGAGAAATGATTCTTCCCCTCTTCTCAGCATTGGTGAGGCAGCAACTGAAGTAATGCACTCAGTTCCAGGCTCCTCATTATAAGACAGGCATGGACTTAATGGAAAGAGTCCAATGTAGGGCCACTAAGCTGATGAAGGAACTGGAGCACCTCTCCTATGAGGAAACAGAGTCAGGACTGTTCAGCATGGAGAAGAGGAGGCTCAGAGGGGGATCTTATCACTGTGTATAAATACCTGAAGTTGCAAATATGGAAATCCAGCCTCTATTCAGTGGTGCCCAGTGACAGGACAAGACACCATGGACACAAACAGAAACACAAGAAGTTCCATTGTACTGTTTTTGGCTGAGATGGAGTTAATTTTCCTCCTAGTAGCTGGTATGGTGCTGTGTTTTGGATTTAGGATGACAAATAATGTTGGTAACACACTGATGTTTTTGTTGTTGCAGAGAAGTGTTTACACAGAGTCAAGGACTTTTCAGCTTCTCATGCTGCCCTATCAGTGAGGAGGCTGGCCAGGCCGGGGGGGTCTACTGCTTGGGGACAGACTTGGCATCAGTCAGCGGGTGGTGAGCAATTGTATTATGCAACACTTGTTTTGTATATTTATTATTATTATATAATAATAACATTATTATATTATTATTATATAATAATAATTTCCCTCCCTTTTCTGTCCTATTAAACTGTCTTTATCTCAACCCACAAGCTTTTACTTTTTTTCCCTCCTGATTCTCTCCCCCATCCCACTGGGAGGGAGAGGGGAGAGGAATGTGAGCTTTGTGGTGCTTAGTTGCCTGCCGGGTTAAACTATAACATGTATCTAAACATACTGAAGCACTTTTTAACGTGTATGTGATGGAGTACTAGCACAGATTGCCCAGAGAAGTGGTGGAGAATCTCTTTGGAGATCTTCCAGAGCCATCTGGGCATCATCCTGGGCGAGTTGCTCTAGGTGTCCCTGCTTGAGCAGGGGGTTGAACCAGATGACATCCAAAGGTTCCTTTCCCCCTTAATCATTCAGTGATTTTGTGAACATTGTGTATCTTTTGGCAGAATATGCCAGATGCTGTTGACTCTCCATAACATTTCACAACCACAAAGTACAAATCACCAACCTTAGGACCCTCTGAGACAGTGAAATTGTAAGCATAAAACTGTGAAAGGGGTATAAAAAAATAAAAAAAAAAAATGTGTTTATAACAGTTTTCATTGCATTGTTATTCTTTCCTTCTCCATAACAATTAGATCTGGACCAACTGTGATGTGACCCTTATGATTTCATTTACACTAACAATAAATTCCTTGCTTTATGTACATACAGGTTGGGCTTCTTCTTTGCCCATAAATAATATTACTGAGCATAGCAGTTCAGATTATGCTGATGCATTTTCCAAATATAAAATAAATACTTGACATGGTGGTATACTGCCTAGTGGACTAATACGTTTTTTGAGATACGCATTAAAATATAAATGGGCAAAATGTTTTCAGAACTTTCTAAACATTCATGAAACAATATACCAATAATTATCATGAAGCTTACTGTGAGGGGCATTCTTTTCTTATTGTGGCATCTGACATTGTATCAAGTGTCATGTGTCAGGGTTATAATTGTGAAATGTAGTAGGTACAATGTACAGTAAAATGTTACTGGCCACCTTCTTTATAATACTCATCTCTTGCCGTGACTTGGTGAAATGAGAATGTTGCTCGACTTATCTGACAATGATGCTTGAAGGACTTCACGATATCAAAAGAAATATCTCTGTATAAATCATAACATACAGAAGATTCCATCACACTGATTTGCATTTGAAACATATTAGAACTGTGACTAGCGGTGTTCCCCAGGGATCGGTGCTGGGTCCGGTCTTGCTCAACATCTTCATCGATGACCTTGGTGAGGGAATGATGTCCACCCTCAGCAAGTACACCGATAATACAAAGCTGGGAGGAGTGGCCAACACACCAGAAGGCTGTGCTGCCATTCAGCGAGACCTGGACAGGCTGGAGAGCTGGGCAGGAAAAAAACAAATGAAGTTTAACAAGAGCGAGTGTAGAGTCCTGCGCCTGGGAAGGAACAACCGCATGTATCAGTACAGGCTGGGGGATGACCTGCTGGAGAGGAGCTCTGAGAAGGACCTGGAGGTCCTGGTGGATGACAGCTTGACCATGAGCCAGCAGTGTGCCCTGGTGGCCAAGAAGGCCAACGGGATCCTGGCGTGCATTAAAAGGAGCGTGGCCAGCAGGTCAAGGGAGGTGATCCTCCCCCTCTACTCTGCCCTGGTTAGGCCTCACCTAGAGTACTGTGTCCAGTTCTGGGCTCACCAGTGCAAAAAAAGACAGGGATCTCCTGGAAAGAGTCCAGCAGAGGGCCACAAAGATGATATGGGGCCTGGAACATCTGCCTTGTGAGGAAAGGCTGCGAGACCTGGGTCTGTTCAGCCTTGAGAAGAGAAGACTGAGAGGGGATCTTATCAATGTTTACAAATATCTTAAGTATGGGAGACAGAGGGATTTGGCCAACCTCCTTTCAGTGGTTTGTGGGGACAGAACAAGGGGCAATGGCCACAAAATTGAGCACAGGAACTTCTGCACCAACATGAGAAAGAACTTCTTCACAGTGAGGGTGACTGAGCACTGGAACAGGCTGCCCAGGGAGGTTGTGGAGTCTCCTTCTCTGGAGATATTTAAGGCTTGTCTGGACACCTCCCTGGGCAGCCTGCTCTAGGGAACCTGCTTTGGCAGGGGGGTTGTACCTGATGATCTCTTGAGGTCCCTTCCAACCCCTACAATTCTGTGATTCTGTGATATTATGCATACGCGTAGACCTGACAATTGTGTCCCTCCTAGTCACTAGAAATTTTGGCATTAAGTAATATAGAATTAGGATTAGGAATATAACAGTACTTGAGCAGAAAACAATGAACAATAATATGATGATATAATTTTATGATAAGACTGTTAATTGGTACATCTGTTCAACAGCTGGGGATTTTAAATCATTTTAGATTGTATTTCATGTGGTAAATTACTACTTGATTGAAATCTAGTTTTGTTGACATGTGCTACCAAAAATCAGTCAAACAAAAATCCTATCTACCAACATTTCAACACCTAAATTAATTTTCTCCTTAATTGGGAAATGTATTAAATGAATATATATTACTGTAAAATTCAAGTGAGTCAGTGTAATTTGTAGCCCTGAGTCTCATAAATGCCTCCAGAGAGGAGCAGGATTTTAGCCAACTGACATCCATGTTAAAATAGAAGTGAACAAAATCTCATTCAGTTAAAGACAGGACGACAATCCTGTAAAAATGGACATACCTGTAAAACATAAAATAATGTTGTAATTGTGAAGCAGGGATGTAGAACACTATGTATTAGAGAGTTTCCATGTGACATCACTTGTCATCTTTTGAAAGAGCTTCTGTAACGTGCTATATCCTTCTCTAAAATTCTAGGATCCTTATCACAAGAAAAAATTGATCATATTTTCATAGGAGCTTAAGATTCATAGTAGAGAATACAGATACAAATTTTACTGGCACCTTTGAGTTTAATTATTTGTTTGCTTATCCTGGAGGAATAATTTTTAAATGTTGCCATTTTGACTAGGTTGTCTGGAGTATCATCTTTTCTGACAGTTTTTTTTTGGAGCTGACAGGCTAATAAGTGGGAACTAATGTGAAAGTGTTGAGATGCCATTCTCCGAAATGAAGGGTACAAATTAAAAAATAATTACATTTATATGTGTTCAATAGGAACTTAATCTAGGAATTTTGTGGTTTATACAATTCCAAGGCTATGCATTTATTTATTTCTAGGTATGTGTTATACTGGAGGCTTATTGAGGCATAATCTATTCGATATATACAGTAAAAAACTAGAAAACTCATCACAGGATTATTGTTATTACTGCAAAGATATGGCTTTTGTACCTCACAATAATAGTTCTAATGCCTTTGCAAGGGGTTTATCCTTATTCTGAAGGATTTTCTTTTTTTTATGTTTAGACACATTTCTTTAGTAATATCTAGAAAAATACTTAATGTCAGAGTAAAGTATAGTGCTTCTCCTCATAAAAAAGAAGCCATGTGAAGCCAGTATTTTTACTCAATTGACAACATAATCATCTTGTATAATTTCCTGTATTTTATTTCTTTTCTGTCTTAGGTAGTGTACCATCTGAACTTACTTTTGAATAATATACTTGAAACAAGTGGGGCAAACTATGTGGTCACTATCTTCAAAATGAGAATTTCAAACATTTTAAACAGGAGAATGAACACATTGGTGGAAATGGAAAAACATCTGGAATGGAAAAAATAAAAGGGTAATAAAGAAATAAGAATAAATTGAGAAGGGAGGGAGGAGAGGAAACAGAAAATAAGTACAGTCAAAACTATCGATCACTACTGAATATAAGTGTACATTAAATATGCTAATTAATCAGTCCTACAACATCTTCACTTTTTGTGGAGAACAGGAGAGGTGCCTGAGGACTGGGAGAAAGCCAATGTCACATCATTCTTCAGAAAGGGCATGAAGGAGGACCCAGGCAACTACAGGCCAGTCAGCCTCACCTCTGTCCCTGGAAAGGTGATGGGACAGCTTAACCTGGAGTTCATCTTCAAGCATGTGGAGGATAAGAAGGTGATCAAGAATAGTCAGCATGTATTTATCAAGGGGAAATCATGCTTAACCAGTATGATAGCCTTCTATGATGAGATGACTGGCTGGGTAGATGACGGGAGAGCAGTGGAGGTGGTCTACTTTGACTTCAGCAAGGCTTTTGACACTGTCTCCCATAACATCCTCATAGACAAGCTCAGGAAGTGAATAAGTGGATAAGTGAACAGTGAAGTGGTTTGATAATCGGCTGGATGGCAGAGCTCAGAGAGTTGTGCTCAGTGGAGCAGAATCTAGTTGGAGGCCTGTAGCAAGCAATGTCCTCCAGGGGTCAGTACTGGGTCCAGCGTTGTTTAATTTATTAATGACCAGGACAATGGAACGGAGCGCACCCTCAGCAAGTTTGCTGATGGCAAAAAGCTTGGAGGAATGGTTGATACCCCAGAGGGCTGTGCTGCCGTTCAGAGGAACCTCAACAGGCTGGAGAGATGGGCCGAGAGCAACCTCATGAAGTTCAACAAGGGCCAGTGCAGGGTCCTGCACCTAGGGATAAATAACCCCAAGCACCAGTACAGGCTGGGGGCTGACCTGCTTGAAGAGCAGCTCTGCAGACAGGGACCTGGAAGTCCTGGTGGACAGCAGGCTGACCAGGAATCAGCAATGTATCCTTGAGGCCAAGAAGGCCAATGGCATCCTGGGGTGCATTTAGAAGAGTGTTGCCAGCAGGTCAAGGGAGGTGATCCTCTCCCTCTTCTCAGCCCCGGTGACGTCACACCTGGAGTATTGTGTCCAGTTCTGGGCTCCCCAGTACAAAAGGGACATAGAACTACTGGAGCAAGTTCAGAGGAGGGCCACTAAGATGATTAGAGGACTGGAGCATATGTTGTACAAGCACAGGCTGAAAGAACTGGGCCTGTTTAGCCTGGAAAAGAGAAGACGGAGCCCTCATCAGTGTGTATAAACATCTGAGGGGAGGGTGTTAAGAGGATGGAGCCGGTCTCTTTTTAGTTGTGCCCAGGGAGAGGAAGAGATGCAATGGGAACAGACGGAAGCACAGGAAGTTCTGGCTGAATATGAGAGGGCATTTCATTACCGTGAGTGTGACAGAGCTCTAGAACAGGTTGCCCATAGAGGCTGTGGAGTCTCCTTCTCTGGAGATATTCGAAATCTGCCTGGATGCCATCCTGTGCAATGTGCTCTATGTGATCCTGCTTGGCCATTGGGCTGGATTAGATGACCTCTAGAAGTGCCTTCCAACCTCTGCCATTCTCTGATTCTGTGATTCTATTATTTTAGGTGCATACAAAATGTGAAACTGTGCCTAAACCACAGGACCCATGCATGTGCCAAATCTACTTTCCTCTGTTTTCCCCATTCTTTCTTACTAGGCCTTCATTTCAGAGAAAAAGGCTACTTTGTGCATAAGACATAGGGAATTGCAGCACAATATAGCCAGGTTTCTGATTGCATAAACAAAAAGCAGGGGATCTATAGTCCTTCAACTCTCCTCTGTAGCTGATTTAGACTTATTTTGATCCACCTATTGTGTCTTCAGAGAAAAAAAAAAAAAAAAAAGTTATTTGTTAGTACCATTAATGTAATCAGGGACTAAAAAAAGAAAACATTTAAAAGTTAAACTGGCTGTTCAGATATGATAATTTGCTAAATTATCTTTTGTTTTGTGTGTCAGTATTAGAATAAAAAGTCTTCTGGACTTATCTTGATTACAGCAAAATATATATATTTACATATATATTTATTATTATTTTAAATATTTATTAATTCAATAGAAAACAGATTTGAAGTCATATTTTGGTCTACAGAGTCCTCTGCTCTGCTGTGTGAAGATATATATTAATGATATTGGAGTCCCAAATCATCTATAGGGTCTGATTATCTTGACCAGCCTGTAACAGGGCTCTGATTGGAGTTATATGATCTTTAAGATCCCTTCCAACTTGAGCCATTCTATGATTCCATTCTGTAAGTTCTCCCTGGAGCCTTCTCTTCTCCAGGCTGAACAACCCCAACTCTCTTAACCTGTCTTCATCGTAGAGGTGCTCCAGCCCCTTGATAATCCCTGTGGCCCTCCTCTGGACTCATTCTAATAGGTCCATGTCCTTCTTATATTGGGGACCCCAGAGCTGAACGCTGAACTCAAGGTGTGGCCTCGCCAGGACCACCAAGTACAGAGGGAAAATCACTTCCCTAGACCTGCTGACCATACTATTCCTGATACGAGCCAGGATGCTGTTGGCCTTCTTGACCACCTGAGCACACTGCTAGCTCACATTCAGCGAGCTATTCACCAATACCCCCAGCTCCCTTTCCCACCAGGCTGCTTTTCAGCCACTCTTCCCCCAGCCCGTAACACTGAATGGGGTTGTTGCGCCCCTAGTACAGGACCCAGCAACTAGCCGTGTTGAATCTCTTACTCTTGGCCTTGACCCATTGGTTCAGCCTATCTAGATCCCTCTGCAGAGCCTTCCTGCCCTCGAGCAGATTAACACTCCTAACTTGGTGTCATATGCAAACTTACTGAGGGTGCACTCAACCCCCTCATCCAGATCATTGATAAAGATATTGAAGAGAAATGGCCCCAGTACTGAGCCTTGGGGGACAACACTAGTGACCAGCCTCCAACTGGATTTAACTCCATTTACCACAACCCTTTGGGCCCGGCCACCCAGCCAATTTTTAGCCCAAAGAAGTGTACACCCATCCAAGCCTTGAGCAGACAGCTTTGGGAGAATGACGTGGAAAATGGTGTCAAAAGCCACACTGAAGTGTAGGTAGACCACATCTACAACGTTTCCCTCATCCACCGAGTGTGTTGCCTTGTAGAATGGGATCAGATTCATCAAGCAGGACCTGTCTTTGATAAACCCATGCTAACTGGGCCTGATCACTGTGGTGGTTTTACCATGCTAGGCAGATGAACACCACAACTGTCCTCTCACTTCCCCTCCTTAGAAGAGGAGGGGAAGAAGTAAAGGAAAGAACAACTCACTGGTTGAGATAAGGGTAATTTAATTAAAGGGAAAAATAATAATTATTATGGAAAGATTATTATTAATTAAACAATTTAACTAAAGGGAAAAAAAGGGAAAGGGGAAAAGGGAGGGGGAAAGGGAAAAACTAAACAAAACAAAACAAGTAAAGGCTGTGTGGAAGTGCAGAGGAAAGATATTACTCTCTACTTCCCACAAATGAGCGATGCTTGACCACGTCCTTGAAGCAGGGCCTCAACACATGTAGCTGGTGTTCGGGAGGACAGATGTTTTCACAACGAGAGCCCACCCTCCCACATTTCTTCCTTTTTCCACCTTTTATTGCTGAGTGTGATATCATATGGTACGGAATATCCCTTTGGTTGGTTTAGGTCAGCTGCCCTGGTAATGTTTCTTTTCTCACATTTTTGCCCACCCCTAGGGGGGTTAGAGAGAGTCCTGATGCTGTGCCAGCACTGCTCAGCAGCAGACACAACACTGGTGTGATACCATTGCTGTTTTAGCTATGAGTGCAGAGCACAGCACTGTATGGGCTGCTGCAGGGAAAGTTAATATCCCAGCCAGTCCCAGTACAATCACCTGAATGACTGCCTAGTGCCGAGCTACCTTCTGGGTTAAACCACAGAAGTCCTTTTTGGTGCCCAACATGGGCCTTGAAGTGTTGTGAAAATGATAGGTCTGACAAAAGCATATTAGAGAAAACAAATTTGTTTACAATTTATTATTATTATTATTTATTATTATTATTTGTCTAAAAGCGGATGGACTTGATGTTGATTTATTTGCTCTCAGAGTTGTTTTATGTAAAACCCATCTTGTTGTTTATGTTCCTGATTTGCTGGTTATCAGCTCTGAGGGCTGCTTTAAGTTTGTGTTTCACTTTGTCATTTTCTGTGTAACACTCACTTATGAAATGATAAAAGCACCGGTCATAAACTTAATCTGGTATTTGCACTCAGTATTGTTGTCATCCTTGTACTTCAGGAATCACCTTTTCAGAAAAATGTTAACAATTACTCTTTTCACCTTTTCTACTCTAAGAGCCAATCCGTGGAGGAGACAAGGCACCTTCCCTTTCAAATGAATTTAAATGTACACATTTAAGGCAGTATTCAACTCCAGATTATGATAACTAGATTTGATGTCTACAAGTGTACATAAACTGGTGTCATAAACTTTCCTTGTTTATAATAGATATCTAGGGATAAACTTAGTTGCCCAAAAATCAATGTGAATCGTTATCTGAGGTACCCTAGGATAATGAAGTTATTTATATTGAACTATGAATTAGGACAGAAAACCTATGGGAGATCTAAATCTTTCTGGAGTAGCAACTGGAAGCCAAGTGAGATATGCTAAAGAATCTCTTAAATGTCATCAGTGAGGTGAAGCTTAGATCCCTATTGACTATAATGATAACTTAGATGTCACATGTCAAAGTACTGCTGTGGACACCCAAAATGAATATGAACAAATCTGATTTAGTTAATCCCACCCCTGGAGCATTTGCTCTGTTTTAGTTATCTAGGCTTTTTGGATTCACTTAATTTCCCATAGATAGGGGTCTAGTGACAGCTGAAGTGTTTTAGTGTATTCCATCTGCTATCTTGTTACCTCTTCAGAAATATGAGATTCCTATAAGCCCTGTTTCATACTTGTCAGTTCTGTGATGATAACCCAGATACAATGGGACATCATAAATGGCACTAGATCTTAATATCTGTATGTTTGATTTGAGACCCCTATACAAATACTGGATAAACAAACTTCCAGAATTTTGTTCATACCTGCCTTGATGATCTATCTAAGTTAATTACTTTCCAGAAACGGCTCTGGTACACATATAAGCTCTCTGGTACACATATAAGTTTAAATGAATAACACATTCTGAGAACTGAACTCAGGTAAGATGAATCATAGTAAGTATTTGAAAAGTATTTTAAGTTTCCAAGTAGCATTTAGGTGAATGGATTAATAACAATAATAAGAAAAAAAAAAAAAAAAAGAAAAATATGAACACAATTTAAGTATCTACTTGAATTAAAAAAGCTTTCTGGCCATAGCTCTTTTTCTCTTTTTCCTTCCCCTCTACTCTCCACATTTCACATACAAGTGCAAGGATCTCTGTCTCTATCAGGATGTGAATATGTGAATCTCTTTACTGTAGTTTTTCTGTTAAAGAGCAAGATTTTGTATTAAAATCAAGTGACCTCCTCAGTCTTTTTTATTTTATTTATTTATTTATTTATTTTTAAGCAGACCAAGGCATAGTTTTACATTCATGCCTAAACAGCATTCATTTTTTTAACTAGAAATATCATTTTGAAATTGTGATTTATCCAGATAAAAAGGAAAAAAAGAAAAAAAAAAAAAAAAAGAAAAAAAGAGCCAGCATTATAACTGATTGTAACATTGTTTTATAAGTAATTTATTTAAAGCCTTTCCAATAAAAAATCTTTATTTTGAAAAATCAAAAGAATTATAATTCAGCATGCATTATTTAAATGATACTTTATTTATTTATTTATTTATTTTAAGAGTTTGTTAGTTTTGTTAGAAGAAGGGCTTATAGGAGGTAAAATTCCTTGAACTATGTACTACCTGTGCATGAGTCAAAACCTTTCTTGGGGTCCATTTAACATATTAAGGTGAACCAAAAGTTGAGATTGCAAAAATCATCCCACATTCCTGCTTCAAATTTGTGCAGTTCTTTCAGTAATAAAGAAAGTTCTGAGATTTTCCCGTTCAAACTTTTGTGAACCAAGTAGTGGCAGAAAAAAAAAAAAAAAAAACAACACGGAGAGAGAAAAAAAATGTAGAAGGTTTAATAAACAACACTGTGAGGAAAATTTTATTTCATGCCCAGTACTCATTAGAAAGACTTGAGTTTTCACTTAGTGAAATGGAAATCTTATGAATTTTTTTTGAATTACTTTCAAAAGAATTATGCCAAATTCTTTTATAAATCCAGCCATCTCACCTGATTCGTGGAAAGAATTGAACAATTTCTGATGTCATTCCTGCTTGTGAAGTTGTCTTTCCTAACATTTTTTCAATAATAATAATAATAATAATAATAAAGTAGTTTCCATTTTCTTTCCTCTCCAGTAAGTTTTGTTTGGTTTTGTTTGCTTTTTATCTGTTTGTTTTTCTCCCTGTCTCTTTTCAGTCTCTGTTCATTTACATTTTTTATGTCAGCTCCCGTTTTAGATTTTGTCACTCATTTATTAATTGCCTTTCCCTAAATTTATTTTGTTTTTACTTGTTATTAAGGCACCCTGTGTATAAGTGTTGCCTGTATTGATGCAGCCCTGCCTGGGCCTTTCTGTACTTTCTGCTTTTGTGAAGAATGGACTTGCATGCCAAGTAAGAGAAGCAGAAGATACTCTGAACTTGCCACAGGGAAATATGAGAGGAACTAATGAGGTTTTAGCTTCTTTCTTTTAACTGACATCTCCCATGTTCCCCTTCCCATTCTACTGCATTTTTCACCTTCCTTCAGTAGCTTACACAGATAAAGGAATAAGTGTGTGCTGTGCATTTTCTGTATCCCCATAGTTCCCACATTTAAGCAAGGTTGTAAACACTGTAATAGTTTGTAACTATTGTACAATTATTGTATCGTTACATTTATTGTATTGTTATTGTTTGTAACCATTCTGTATCCCCACAGCTCCCACATTTAAACAAGGTTGTAAACACTGTAATACTTGTAAACTTTGCTATCCTGTCACACAATAAGGCAGAAATAGCAAGAAAACGGTATTTAGTCAGACAAATTGGCTGAAAAGCAAAGTGTTGCACTGATCCATTCCAATCAAAAAGCATTAAGAAAGGTCTTGAAAGGAAGGAATTTAACTGCACCACTAAAGTATCAGAACTACAGGCATATGGATTCTTTTCATTGTCCATTTGTCCATTTGTCCATTTGTCCATTTGTGCTCCCTGGCACAGAGCAGCAGTCCTAAGACTAAAAAAACACAGGGTCTGTGCCTCCTCATCTTTTGAAATAGGATACTAGGTCATTGATGACACATTGTTACAACTTTTAGACTATTTAATTCTTTCAGCTAGCAAAGGGGTTATAAGCATGGTGACAAAAATTTGATCTGAACAGCACTGCACAAAGAACATGTCTAGTTATGATGGGTATCCCAATGCATCTGTCAAGGACCAAAAGAACTGTGCTTTTCTGGAGAGGCACCTAGGAGTAATGGATAGTCTCTGTAGTAAAGGAATAGACCAGATGATTTCATTTCCTGATTCAGGCAAGTAGATATTTTTTCCCCATTTTTTCCCCTTGACTTTAATACATCTAACTGTTGTGATGAAAACTGTGACTCAGGAAATCAAATTTGAACTGTTTTGTAAAAGAGTCAAGTTCTGATAAAAATATTTAATTTAGTAGTCTATAAAGCTGTTTATTATTCATTCTCTAAGTATGCCTGTATCAGTCTTAGATTTACATTTTCACATTGCTGACTTGTGTTTTTAATTAAAATAAAAGCTAGAAATTATTTTGGAAAATTGTACCTTGGACAATTTAGAGGTTCCTGTGTAGTTCGCTACACTGAAGAATAAATATATATTTTTTTTAAAGCTCCTTTTTTTTTTTTTTTTTAATTTATGAAAAAACTAAAAACATTTCCAGTTTTTCATCTTCACTCGAAAGGCAGCTATCCATTGAAAGTATTGCTGGCAATTTTACCACTGCTTAGTAAAAAGGCTCCCCTTGTAGTGAATATTAAAAAAAAAAAAAAAACAGAAGAACAGACAGCACTGATATTCCTGAAAAACAACAAAATGCAAGCTTTGCATTTGCACTTTCTAGTAAATTGAATAAGTGTTGTATCATGATAGTGCTTCTCTCTGTTAATGTTATAAGAATCATTAATAAAATTACCTTTATAAAGTATTATATTAAATTAAGACTCATTAAAACTTATGAGATTTAGTTACTCTGATAGAAAACTGCTAAGATGATCAGAAGATCTCACAAAATAATACATATAGATGTCTTAATTTTTTTATTATTATTATTATTTATATTTGGTGTGCAATCCATACTCTCTGTCCATACTCTCTGTCTGGATATAAAAGAAAAATAAATTAGCACTGAGAAACTCAGCAGCTTAATTGCTCACACCTGAATATATTTTTTTACTGATCTTCTGTGCCTTCATATTTATGTCCCAATATAACCTGCTTAGGTGCATTTCTAGACACAACAAATAACAAGCTGTAGCTTTCTTATAAATTATTCTGTTTTTGTTTGTTTGTTTATTTTCCTTCACTTCACCATTAACTTCCAGAAAGCCCAAATCTGGATCATTGTAAGCTAGTAGGAAATCCTCTGCTCTATGTCCACATTTATAATGCCATCAGCAACAAACCTAGTTCAGCTGATTTAAAGTAGCCAAGCCATACCTCTTACTCTCTGACTTTTTGTGCATAAGCCTATCAAAAGATCACAAGTGCAGCACATAAACACCAGTCTGCACAGGTCTGATATCAAATCAACTGTGAAGCAGAAGCTTCCAGACTTGCCTGCAAAATTCTGCCTTGTTTTCACCCTTGAAATAAAGCTCTGAATATTTTGAAAGTCAGTATTCCATGAGTCTGCATATTAATATCTTCATGAAGTCAACAAATGAAATGTAGGCCTGTTCATGTGCAATAGCTACAAAACCTTTAAGTTTTATTAGTGTTTACATGTGTGTATTTATTGTCTTCACTTGAGTCTTCACTGCGATCTTGCCAGTAACTGAAGTAAGAACTTTAATTAATTTGCCCAGGACCACATATAGAGTTACTGTCAAAGTTAAGGAGAGATTACAGAAATTCTTAAATAAAATTCTTGTAGATTTAATATAAAATATTGTTCAGTACAATAGAAAACAAGGGTGGAAATGGCCAGAATTTAAAAAGAAACAGTCAACAGTCTCAGGTAAATTAAACTGAAATTAGAAAAACTTCTATTTGATTTATATGTCTATTTTATTCTACTAAAAGTTATGCTAAAATGGATAGCTGTATGATCAAAAGAAAAACAAGAAGTGATGGAAAATCAAACAGATGATAATGTGACTATTAAGATATGAATCATACCTAGCAAAACTAACATTGCAAGTTTGTTTTTAATTATAAAGTCAAGAGCAAAAATAAAACTACACTGAATCATTATTTTTTTCCCAAATACCTTTACTGTTGAAGTCACTGCAAATCACAGCAGCATAGAAAAAAAAAAAAAAAAAAAAAAAGGGTTCATATATAGCTGTGCTAGGAAGGAGTATGAGGAAAAATGAAGAGCAAATGAAAAGAGAGAAAATCAATAATAGCAAAAACCACAATGTTACATAATGTTGTCCTAGCTTCAAGAGGGATAGTAACAGGTAGCCAAAGAGACTTTTATGATGAGTAATCTGTTTTGTAATTCATAGCATATGTTTATTACAGGATACCTTTTTCATGTATTTCAAAATTGAAAAAAAAAAATTAAAGCATTCTCTCTCTCTCTCTCTTCTCATAAGAAATTGAGGCACAAAAGCATAGATTATCTTCAGAGGTCTAGCTATCCCTCAAGCAACTGCAAGTAGAATTGATGGAAAAATAAATAGGAAAATACAATGTTTTCTGTAAGTCTGAGGTGTCTGGACCTACTTCAAATATAATTTCTGCAAGCATTTATACCAGATGTGCAGAAAAAATTTATATCCCATAAATATCACACTACCTTAATAAAATAAAACAAAACAGTGTCATTGGCTGTATGTACTCCAGATCAACAAACACTTGAGAGTTTCTGGCACTTCTGATACATGGAACTATTAAAAAAAAAAAAAAAAAACTCCACCTGAAGAGAGTCCAGCATTTGAGTGTGCCATATGGTAAAGGAGAACTACTGCAGAAAGTAACATATTGTCCATTAAGCTCAACAGACAAATCCCCATTGCTTCCATAGATACATCCTTTTCTCACTTTGCCAGGAAAACAAACAAAAAATTATATCATCAAAGGAAATATAAAACATATTAATAGCAAAAAACTAGCATTCTTCAGACTTATAACCCACATACTTACACTGACCAGACATATCACTAACCTAATAATATACATATTCTTAATGGAAGTGAGGGAGCCTGAAAGGGAATGAAGATGTAATCTTGTGTTTATGAACATTGTACAAGCTCCACACACACACACACACACACACAAAAAAAAAAAAATCCTAATACCAAAGAATCTAGCAGTGTGTAAGGGTGGATTTTTTTTTTTTTTTTTTAATTATTGAATGATACAGCCTTTTTAAAACATACAGGGGAGGCAAAAAATATGCAAAAACTTGCATTTTTATCAAATGTTTTATTTTGTTGTTCTGTTAAAAGTGTATTAGACAATAGGAAAGATGGAAAAAGCAAGAAAAGTGGGATCAAGGTTGCTTAAAGTTTACAAGTCTTCACCTTCAGGTGAATTAAACCCCAAACAGCCATCCAGTCTTCCTACTTTCTGAGATGTCTAAATTAATTAAATACTTACCTATGTACCTATGAAGCTACCTATGTAGCTTCAAAGATCTGAACATGTTTGACACAGCAGCAGCTAGGCTGACCTTCCAAAGTAGTCAGCTGAATGATGCTCATGAGCCTTTCTGAGCTACAGTTCCAGCAGCCTGCGGTGGTGTCTTTACCCAGGTGGGCAGCCAAGCTCCACTTCAGCTGCTCTCTCACTCCCCCTCCTCAAAGGGAAAGGGGGAGAAAATATGATGCAAAGGGCTCAAGGGTTGAGATAAGAACGGGGAGATCTCAACAATTATTGTGATGGGCAAAACAGACTCAGAGTAGGGAGATAAGTAAAATATATTGCCTATTATTAAAAGCTAAAGAAGTGAGAAACAAAAAAAAGAAACAAAAACACCTTCCCTCTATCTGTCCTCTTCCACCTCCTCCCCCTGAGCGGCACAGGGGAACGGGGGAATGGGGGTTGCAGTCAGTCTATAGCACTTTATCTCCGCTGCTCCTTCTCAGTCACTGTCTTCCCTTGCTCCAAAGTGGGGTCCCTCCCACAGAATGCAGTCCTTCCCAAACTGATCCTGTGCAGGCTTCCCACAGCCAGCAACTCTTCAAGAACCACTCCAGATATGGGTCTGTACTACGGGGTCCATCCACCAGGAGAAAACTGCTCCAACCTGGATCCCCCATGGGCAGCAGCTCCTGCCATGTCACCTGCTCATGCATGGGCTCCTCTCCACGGGCTACAGGTCTGGCCCGGAATCTGCTCTGGCAGGGGTCCTACACAGGCCGCAGCCTCCTTCAGTGAAAGTTCACCTGCTCCATTGTGGTCTCCTCCATGGTCTTCAGCGATGAAACCTGCTCCACCATGGTACACCGTGGGCTGCAGGGGGACAACTTACTTCACCATTTTCTCTCCACAGGCTTCAGGGGAATCTCTTTCCTGGCACCTGGAGCACCTCCTCCCCCTCCTTCTTCACTGACCTTGGTGTCTGCAAGGCTGTTTATTGCTCCTCTCTCTCTCTCAGCTGGTGGTCCAGATTTCTTTTTTTTTCTTCCTTTTTTAAATATGCCCTCATGGAGGTGCAAATAACATCTAAGAATCACAGAATCACAGAATCGTCTAGGTTGGAAGAGACCTCTAAGATCACCCAGTCCAACCTCTGACCTAACACTAACAAGTCCTCCACTAAACCATATCGCTAAGTTCAACATTTAAACGTCTTTTAAAGACCTCCAGGGATGGTGAATCAACCACTTCCCTGGGCAGCCCATTCCAATGCCTAACAACCCTTTCAGTAAAGAAGTTCTTCCTAACATCCAACCTAAACCTCCCCTGGTGCAACTTTAGCCCATTCCCCCTCGTCCTGTCACCAGGCACGTGGGAGAATAGACCAACCCCCACCTCTCTACAGCCTCCTTTAAGGTACCTATAGAGAGCTATGAGGTCTCCCCTGAGCCTCCTCTTCTCCAGGCTGAAAAACCCCAGATCCCTCAGCCGCTCCTCGTAAGACTTGTTCTCCAGACCCCTCACCAGCCTCGTCGCCCTTCTCTGGGCTCTCTCGAGCACCTCCATGTCCTTCTTGTAGCGAGGGGCCCAAAAATGAACACAGTACTCGAGGTGTGGCCTCACCAGAGCCAAGTACAGGGGGACAATCACTTCCCTAGACCTGCTGGCCACACTGCTTCCTATGCAAGCCAGGATGCTGTTGGCCTTCTTGGCCACCTGAGTACACTGCTGGCTCATATTCAGCTGCCTATCAACCAGTACTCCCAGGTCCTTCTCTGCCAGGCAGCTTTCCAGCCACTCATCTCCCAGCCTGTAGCGCTGCTTGTGGTTCTTACGCCCCATGTGCAGGACCCGACACTTGGCCTTGTTGAACTTCATACAGTTGACCTCAGCCCATCGGTCCAGCCTATCCAGATCCTCCTGCAGAGCCTTCCTGCCCTTGAGCAGATCGACACACGCACCTAACTTGGTGTCATCTGCAAACTTACTGAGGGTGCACTCGATCCCCTCATCCAGATCATCGATAAAGATATTGAAGAGGACTGGCTCCACTACTGAGCCCTGGGGGACTCCACTAGTGACCGGCCTCCAAGTGGATTTGGCTCCATTCACCACAACTCTTTGGGCCCAGCTATCCAGCCAGTTTTTAACCCAACAAAGCGTACGCCAGTCCAAGCCACGAGCAGCCAGTTTCTTGAGCAGAATGTTGTGGGAAACGGTGTCAAAAGCCTAACTGAAGTCAAGGTAGACCACATCCACAGCCTTTCCGACATCCACTAAGCGTGTCACTTTGTCATAGAAGGAGATCAGGTTCATCAAGCAGGACCTGCCCTTCATAAACCCATGCTGATTGGGCCTGATCACCTGGTTGCCCTGCAAGTGCCGCGTGATGACACTCAGGATAATCTGCTCCATGAGCTTCCCTGGCACTGAGGTCAAACTAACAGGCCTATAGTTCCCCGGGTCTACCCTCCGACCCTTCTTGTAGATGGGCATCACGTTTGCTAGCCGCCAGTCAACTGGGACCTCCCATGATAGCCAGGACTGCCGAGAAATGATGGAAAGCGGCTTGGCCAGCTCCTCCGCCAGTTCTCTCAGTACCCTCGGGTGGATTCCCTCCAGCCCCATTGACTTGCGTACATCCAAGTGCTGTAGCAGGTCACCAACCATTTCCTTGTGGATTGTGAGGGCCACATCCTGCTCCCCATCCACTTCCACCAGCTCAGGGTACTGGGTATCCAGAGAACAACTGGTTTTGCCGCTAAAGACTGAGGCAAAGAAGGCATTAAGCACCTCAGCTTTTTCCTCATCCCTTGTAACTAAGTTTCCCCCTGCATCCAGTAAAGGATGGAGATTCTCCTTAGTCCTCCTTTTGGTGTTGATGTATTTGTAAAAACATTTTTTGTTATCTTTAACAGCAGTAGCCAGATTGAGCTCCAGATGAGCTTTGGCCTTTCTAATTTTCTCCCTGCACAGCCTCGCTACATCTTTATAGTCCTCGTGAGTGGCCCGCACTCTTTTCCAAAGATTATAAACCCTCCTTTTTCTCCTAAGCTTGAACCACAACTCTCTGTTCAGCCAGGCCGGTCTTCTTCCACGCCGGCTCGTCTTTGGGCACGTGGGAACAGACTGCTCCTGAGCCATTAAGATTTCCTTCTTGAGGAGTGCCCAGCCTTCCTGGACTCCTCTGCCCTTCAGAACCACCTCCCAAGGGACTCTGCCAACCAGTGTCCTGAACAGCTCAAAGTCAGCCCTCCGGAAGTCCAAGACAGCAGTTTTACTGGTCCCCTTCCTGACTTTGCCAAGAATAGAGAACTGAACCATTTTGTGGTCACTCTGCCCAAGACAGCTCCCGACCACCACGTCTCCCACCAGTCCGTCACTGTTTGTGAACAGAAGGTCTAGCGGGGCACCTCCCCTGGTAGGCTCTCTAACCAGCTGCGTCAGGAAGCTATCTTCCACGCTCTCCAGAAACCTCCTAGACTGCTTTCTCTGGGCTGTGTTGTGCTTCCAGGATATGTCTGGGAAGTTGAAGTCCCCCACGAGAACAAGCGCTGATGATTTCGCAAGTTCTGCCAGCTGGCTGTAGAACTCCTCATCCGTCTCCTCATCCTGGTTCGGTGGTCTATAACAGACCCCCACCAGGATGCTTGCCTTGTTGGCCTTCCCACTGATCCTAACCCACAGAGACTCAACCTTATCAGTCCCAGCCTCAAGTTCCTCAACATCTAAACACTCTCTAATATAGAGAGCCACACCACCACCCCTTCTGTGCTGCCTGTCCCTTCTGAAGAGCCTATAGCCAGCCATTGCAGCACTCCAGTCATGAGAGTGGTCCCACCACATTTCCGTGATGGCAACCAAGTCATAGGCTTCCTGCTGCACGATGGCTTCCATCTCCTCTTGTTTGTTACCCATGCTGCGTGCATTAGTGTAGATGCACTTCAGTCGGGCCATTGCCTTCTCCCCCGGCCTTACCATTATTCCCCCTGGCACAGCTTCAACAGGCCTTATTTCAGCCCTGTCCCCCTTCTTACCTAGTTTAAAGCCCTCTCAATGAGCCCTGACAGCTCCTGGGCTAAGATCCGTTTTCACCTTAGAGATAGGGCCCCGTCTGCGGCCTTCAGGCTGGGTGCCAAGTAAAGACCCCCATGGTCAAAAATACCAAAATTTCTGTGTTGGCACCAACCTCTGAGCCACGTGTTAATCAGGTTGGCTTTCCGTGTCCACTCTGTACCCCTCCCTGCTACTGTAGGGATGGACGAAAACACCACCCGTACTCCTGCTCCATCCACTAACCATCCCAGTCCCCTAAAGTCCCTTTTGATAGCCTTCAGGCTTCTCTCTTCAATATTATCACTGCCAGCCTGGACTATCAAAAGTGGATAGTAGTCAGAGGGGCAAACCAGGTTGGGAAGCTTTCTGGCAACATCCCTGACCCCGGCCCCAGGGAGGCAGCAGACTTCCCTATGGGTAGGGTCAGGCCGACAAATAGGGCCCTCTGTCCCCCTGAGAAGGGAGTCGCTTACAACAATTATTCATATACATCTCTTATTGGCTCAGCTCTGGCTGGCAGCAGGGCCCTTATCTAACATGGGGCAGCTTCTGGATTCTTCTCACAGGAGCCACCCCTATGGCCCCCTGCCACCAAAACCTTGCCATGTAAACCCACTACACCTTTTCCTTCACACAACTGCAGGTTCTTACTTCATGACACTGCATTCTGCTGGATTCAGTACTGTGAAGCAGCAGGTTCTACAGGCACAAGAAAAGTTCTGACCATGTAAAATTTGTGCTGATGGCAGCCCTCCATTAACACCAGTACTAATAAATACCTGTTTAGGACTGCATGGAAGCAATGGGTGGTTAGAGGTAATGCAGGCCATTTTCTTGTGTACAAAGTGTGCCACATCTGTTCCTGAAGTATACTAATAGTATACTATAATATACTATAGGGCCTTAGAAATGTCTCTAATAAGCAGATATGGAAAGTTTTCTTTTGTTTTTCTGAAGGTTCAGATCACACATTACAATTGCAGCAGCAACAGGCACGGTTTGTTTTATGCCCAATGTGTACTTACCCTTCATTTGTGCTTTGGTGCCAGGCTTGTTCCTGGCATGTGCACCACTGCTGTCCCTGCTTAGCACAAGAAGAAATAACTCAAAAACTTTTACCAAAATTTTATTTGGTAATGTTATAGTGGAGATGGACCCCTGTGTTCTCAATGTAAAAGCAAACTTGGTCCACTGTAACTATGGCACAACATAGGCCTATGTAATTATGCAATACATATATAATACCATATATAATACAATTAGAATTCTAGAACAATGATACAAAAATGTGTATTAAATTAAAACAACAACAAAAATAACCCATTTTGTTATTATAGCACATATAAATTATTGATGGTAATATTTACTTGACTGTACAATAGCTAATGAATGCCACCTATTAATCTGTGTTAGAAGGCCCGTGTCACCACAGGATAATTTCTTGGTAGTAAATGTTAAATGGTTTTAAAATTTCATGAAATCAAGATTATAGAATTTGTAAAGGTGGAAATGTCTCTGCAAGTTGCAAGACATGGAAAAGCAGCACAGATAGTCGAGGTTGTACCACAAGAGACTGATAGACGTTTTTAACAAGAAAATGTGCAATTTCTTCCAACATAACTTAGATAATATTTGATTCTATTCTCATATGATTCAGTACGATAGTTTTTGTTTGACTAAAATGTAACTCTTTCTGATATATTCTATGTTCCCTGAAATATGTATCAGAAGAATTATGTGATGGTGCAGACCTTTCCCTGGGGAAACTGCTCTCAAAATACTTAACACTGCTTGCCAAGAATACCTCTGCTCTGCCTTAAGATTGCCAATCATTCATGTACAATGATATCCAAACTTGTCATTTATATATCATTCCCTTTTGAAATTCATTCAAAAAAAAAAAAAATCATTCGTTTAAAATTGATTCCAAATTCATCATTGTTTATAAAAATTGTTAAGTAAGTAACTGTTAAAAAAGATGGAGAGCAACTTTTTACTCAGGCAGATAATGATAAGATAAGGGAGAATGGTTTTAAATGAAAATAAGGTATGCTATGTTAATAGAAAAGAAGGTATGTTATGTTAAAAGATGTTAGGGGGAAATTCTTTACTTGGAGGGTGGTGAGGCACTAGAACAGGATGCCCCATCCATGGAGGTGTTTAAAACCAGGTTGGTTGGGGCCCTGGACAACCTGATCTAGTGAAACTAGATGATCTTTAAGGCCTCTTCTGACACAAGCCATTATATGAGTCTATGAAGTATCTGAAAATATTTTTTTTCCCACTAATTAACAAGTTATTTATTTTATCTATTTGTAGCACGAGTGCTATCCCATATTTTTTCTTACTCAATAATTTTCTAATAGTTGTATAATCATATGAGAGGATAAGTGGTACACAGAGAGCAGCAGTAGCTGTTGAAATTATTTCAGGCATTGTTTTAATTTGTCAAAAAAAAAATCTTCCATTTTTATTTTCAGGCAGCTTAAACAAATTTTGAAAAAAAAAAAAGTGCAAGGTATAAAGTTCAGGTTCTTGGTTTTTAAATGTAGGCAATCTATGCTTTATTTATTTAATGATTCATGTTTCTTTTAGCTGTGTTATCAAAATATAGGAATATATATATATATATAAATATTCTATCTCCTGATCTATTTTTAATTATGTCCATAATGAGGCCTTATGCACCTATTTTAGTTTATTCCCAGCAACTTTGAATCCCACAGTATTTATTATGGCATATATATTTTATATATGCACAATACTGGTATTTTGGTCATTTATTTATATTAAACGGTGGCCATTATAGCAAAGTGTAGCATCTGTAGTTTCAGTTTCTGGTACAGAAGCAAAGTGATTACAGAATTATGATCCAACCACGCTCAGGGGTATTACAAAACATGAAATACAACAAAGTTCAGTAAGTTCTTCTAATTTTCCAGGGATGTGATTATCTCACAGGAGTCGCATCTTGTAGTTACCAGATGTTTCACAATAACAGTAACTCTGGAGTTGCTTCATTGTTATAACAAGAAGATTTTACTGCAGAGAAAAAGGTTGACATTTTCTCTGCTGGATGAAGATGAAATTGGCAATTTGGAACAGCGGTTTGAACTGAGCTATGTGGTTTACATTGATTAATCTATTGCATTAGAATATTAACCTACCAATCAGAGCTCTGTCCTTAGCAGGTTCCTAATCTGTGCCATATGTCTAGAGCTTAATAAGCATTTTATTTAATTCCAGCTACAACAAGGACTACTTTACAATGGAAAGAATCCCGACCTTTCTCTCAAATATCAAAAGTTTGGGATCTTAGTTTTGTAAAGCAAATCTAGATTTTTATTCATGCAGTACCAAGAATCACCATCTATCTAAATTTGCAATGAATCAAATTATATGAGTTCTGACACTGTACCTAAATAAAGCCATAGTTTGCTACAGAATCTCTGTTAAAAAGGATACAATACTTGGAACTGTGTCCAATCTGAATGTTCAGGGACAACTTCTGGGACTGTTATTCACTTTGGATGGCAGCTTTTTCCATTTATACAAATCCGTTGAGATGATGCTATCTAGGGTGAGTCAAATCTGGCCATGAAAAAGAACAGGATGTTTATGGAAATGAATGTATTAACTGGGAAGGATCTCTTAAACATACAGAGAGTTGAACCAGTTAAACTGTGAAATCCAGTACAATGAAACTATAGTTTATGATAAATTTTAAGGCTCCAAAATTTTAAAATTAATTTAAATTTGTTTTCAACACCTGTCAAGCAAGCTCCTTTCCACATAACATGTTTCATTCTAGCACAATCTGACAGTGCTAATTCAGTGCTAAGTATCAATGACAGGCAAACCAGTAGCCATGAATTCCAATAAAATAATGATTTTATGTTTCTATTTTGGTCCAAAATTAAAAATTTCACCTTTGGTCCTACTGCAGTTCAATCTTACTACAATTATTTCACATAGAATCACAGATTTTTTTTCAGATTTTCCATAAATGAGTCAGTATAATATAAACATAGCCTAATGGGGGACCTCCTGGCACACCTGATTAAAAGGGAAGATAGCTATTACATCAAGGATTTGCACATCTTATGGTCTTGGATATAAAAAAAAAAATTTTTTTTGGGGGGGGGGGGGCGTGGGTAAAGACGATGCTAGATGCATGTTATGTTTCAGTAACTATCACTTCAATCACTTTCTCTCCTTAGAAATTTTGCACCTTTGGTCTACATGAATAGTAAAATTAAAGAAAAAATGTTTTCTTACAAATCCAGCACCCTAACAAGTAACTAGGGAGGTATTTTTGTGCCAGGATTGCCATTAATCTAGACATACAGCAAGTACTTCAGAAAAGGTGTTGATAATAGGAATTTATATATACACACATATATATATATATAACATTTATGTGTATTATATATAACACAACATAACGTAATATAATTAATAATGTAATATAATCTATCTATCTAACATTTATCAAAAAACTTTGAAACAGTACCAAAGACCAAAAAAATAAAGGGAAAAAAATAGCTCTGCCTCTTTCCTATGAAAGGATATATATGTAAAATTTTGATCCAATGGTAAGAATATCTTCAGTTGAAAAAATAAAATAGAATCCATCAGCTGAAATTGAGAAGCATTTGCTCAGTAAGCTACAGAGAGATTACTCATTGTCTATCTTAAGAGTATCAGGAGAACCAAGAATTTAAAAAGATTATAAATAATGCTGTAAGAGAAAGCAGGGATATAAATTATGAATATTAATAGGATTAGTCTAGACCTTCGGCTATCTTTCTAGACTGCCACAGAGATAATAAAATTTATGCTGGCTGAAGAGCTGTTCTAATTATGTGTTTTAATTATTTTGAAGAATTCTAATGTTTATGATTAAATGACTGAAATGTAAACTGGCTACTTTGAAGCATAGTATGTGATTTCTTTTATGCTTCTTTGAAGCATAGTATGTGATTTCTTTTATGTATACTTTAAGTAGCAATAACTTCTGTAATTGTCAGCTAAAATTAAATTTATTGAATCAGTTTCTGAACAATGTACTCTAATGATGTCTTGCATTTTCTCTTTCACTCTTTAGTTAGTAGCAGTAAAGTGGGACTTCATTTAAGGACTACATTTTTCTACATTCTGAATAACACAAGTAATATATATATAATATAATATATATATATATATAGAACACATAATATATAATATATTACATATATTATATATAAAATATAATAATCTATAACACAAGTTTGGGAACATTCTGTAGTTCAAAAACAACAACAACAACAAAAAACAATTACCTAAAAATAAATATTTTCAGAATTTTAAATATATGCATCTCTTGAGGTAATTTAACCTATTAAAATTTATTTAACTCAACACAAGTACATTGGTGCACACTAAAAAAGAGCATAATTCAACAGCAAATGTCCCTTTTTTTGTTCTAAGTTTTTTGTTGTAACCTACATTTCACAGTCTTTTTGGAGGCTCAGAGTTCTGTGTATCATTTTGTAAAAAGAAATTCTAACACACATTTATTTTTGTTCATAATTAATGAAGATTAGTGATGTAATGTATCTAGGTTCTAGGGACATAATTTAGTACTTATTTCTAAGTAATATTTCCATTTATAATTACTGGAGAGAAAGACATCAATAATAATAGCCTCCACATAGCTGTTTCCCTTCCTTTCTCAAGGATGTGATGTTGGAAACTTCTACAGATTCATTAATTCTTTATTCCCTAACAGCATCACAGACTCTAAAAGGTATACTTTTTTGAACTTGATGTATCCTTTTTTAATCAGGAAAAAAAACATAGCTGATTGACATTATACAGCAAACTCCCATCTTATCCTTCATAGTTCACAATACTGTCTACACAGAGGGAAGATAAAAGATAATATTGGCAGGTGAATGTGGCACCAGGCCAAGAGCCTTAAGATCTTGTCATAGTCACACCATTAACAGTTTTTTTCATGGTTTTTATACCATGGGTTTTTGGCAATGAAGGTGAAAACTCTTTGGAAAACTAATACTGTTCTTCATTGAACTTTTACATAGAAGTTAATAGCAAAGATAATGCTGTGAGTACTTGTCACTTCTACCAAAATTTGCTTGACTTTACACTCTGCTAGGCTAGATGCATTCTACATATTTCGCAGGGATATATATATATATGAAAATCTAATCTTCAGTAAATCTGTGTATTTCCCTTGGAGTCAGTGGAGACATGCTGACTTTAATATGATAAGGATGAGGCATGTCATTAGGAGGATAGCTTTTGAAGACGTTTTCTACCACTAGGCTCCATACACATTCATCTAGTAACGGGAGAGTAGAAAGGTCAGAGTTTTTTTCCATTTCAATTACATTTGTATCGTCTACAAAGACTATATGGCACCTTCAGCTCCACCTCTCCCCCCCCCCCCCATCCTCCTGCCCCAAGATGTCTAACCCAAGTTACTTTAGAGCTGCAGTGTTTATTCAAGTACTTCTTGTTGCTTTAGATCTACTAGAGTGTGATGATGAAAAGGTTGCCTCTCTTGTTTTTCTTTGCTGTTGTCTCCTGCTATCCTAGACATCACTCAGAACTCATTTGTGCCTGGTGCTGCAGCATTGCTTCACCATGATCCTACATGATACTTCTAAGAAGTCAGAGGGAAAATACAGCATTGTGGAAAGGCAGGCACCATTCCTCATTATGTTCATGCACAGACTGAGATATAAGCTGTTCCTGTAAGTATAATATTGTTATGTGTTCTCATGCAAATTGAGAAAACAGAAAGCTGTCTTCAGTTCAAGTTTTATGTCATATAAAAATATGAGAAAACAACAGACATTTCAGACATTTACAGATCATTTACAGATCCCATATTTTATTTACTATATAGCATTAAAATATATATATACACACTCCTCCAGACTGCTCAGAGGAGTCTCCTTAGTTCCTTAATGAACTGCAAATAGAGTCTAAAAGTCTAAAAGCACTCTAGATGTTCAGCAGCCAAAAAAAAAAAAGGGGGGGGGGGGGGGGGCGACGATTTCATTTGACACAGAAAGGGAAAAAAAAAAAAAATATATATATATATAACAGATTAACTGTACAACAATTTTTATTCTAGGAATCCTAAAAGTATTATTTATTTCCATATATTAAGCAAAGAATTTCTCCAAAAAAACATCAAAGTCATTAAAGGCAATCAGTCTTCACTGAAATATTTGTTAAAATAATTTAGAAATTTTTACATTTTTTGTCTCTGATATGCTTCATTTCCAACACTTTCCTGTCTGTAACAAATGAATATATTATGGAGAAGGGCTTACAGAAAAGTAAAGTTTACAATTAAAGAGCTACTGTATGTGAATGACCTAAAGCTGCAAGTAAGGACAAAAGGGAGCTTTATACTTTGATTGATATAGTTCACTTTTTCATTAAACACTAAAGCAAGTAATTCATCTTAAAAAAATCCTAAGCACAAATCCAGAAGGACACGAAAAGATGACTGTAAAGCAAGGAGATACAAATCTTCAAGAAGGCCAAATATCCAAGGATTTGGAAGGACAACTTCTTTAGCTACTTGAATAGGCAAAAGTCATTTAAAGGAAGAATGAGATTTAAAAAAAAAAAAAAAAAAAAAAAAAGAGGTCTGGACACCTCAAGTTTTTAACAGCAGGAGAAGAAAACCTGGACATCAGTCAGGCTGATATTTGCATTTCATGTACTCTCTCTGTAAAGATTTTTGAAGGGCATCTTCTGAGGATGTCATGTCCTTCGATGTGCAAGACTTTTAAAATCATGATGGGTAAAATTTACTTTAGAGATGTCATCTTGGCCTTATTATGTTGAAATAATTTTTTTATTCACATTTCATCAAATGAAGAAACTGATGACATGAATTCATGTTACCAAAATTAAATATATATAATAAAAGCATCCATAATCAAATTATTCATTCAAGGTTCTCTTTAAAGTTCATAATGTTTCACGGCACAATTCCTTTCTTTCTAAGATAGGTCAGGTAAAATGTTCCTTAAAAGTATCTTTGCTTATCAACACACAAACGGAAATCTTGCTTGGCAGCAGGCATGCACACTGCAAACTTTTAAAACCAAATCAAGTGAATTTCATCCAATCATGTACGTTCTCATTATATGCTTTATCATAGTGAGCCCATATTTTTTTTTCAGACAATACTAGTTTCTGTTCCTTGAAAAAAAAAAACATATTCAGACAACTGTTCACCTGTTGTTCACCCTTATCAGAACCAGTGCTTCCAGAGCTACCACAGTCTCATCTTCGTTAACTTGATTCTCCTGGCACAGCTGCTCAGAGGCCATCTTGTAGCCAATGATCACCAGAAACTTTCTGATCATCAGAAACTTTTCTCAATTTGGCAGAAGTCTGAGAAAATGTTATTAACATTTTTTAGTCGATAGATATTTTCTTTTGATGATTTCTGACCATTAGTATTCCTTTATGTTTATGACACTTTAATATTTTATTGCTAATTCGTATGTTTGAAATAAGCATTGTCAATTAATCTACAAGGTGTAAAAATCATTAAAAATATGTAATGCACATTCTCAGGTAGAAGGCACTTAATGAGAACATTTTGTTCTTCATCCTACTTTAAATGTTGCATTTTGGCAAGTAACAGAACTAGCTTGAATTATGTAAAAGCTCTGAGCTTGTATTTCCTTGCATTTCAAAGCCAAATATATTTGATATATTTATATGATCCTTCACCATTCTAATCTTACTCTCCTGGAATGGTTACAATTTTGTGTTGGAACATAAAATACTAAGTTAGAAAATATCTTCCTAGCCTTGCCATAGACTTACTTTCTGATGCTGCTAAAAATCACAGGTGGTGGAATTCACCTGAATTAGGGTTTGTTTTTTTTTTTTCCATTGGTTTGATTTTCATAAATGGGGAGGAACAATGGCTTTAGGGCTCAATTCACCTGACCTAACTGAGACATCTTCAGATGTTTTAGATTAAGATGCAACTTGAACTATCTAACCTTAACTGTAGTGCTGTAATGATGATAGACTATAAAGAGAACCTATCTATATCCAAAAACTAAGATAACCAGCTCAGATACAGCAAAATGAAGTTAGAAGGGAAGAACGCTACTGCCTCTGTCTCTATACCTTGCCTTTCTCATTTTTAAGACTTGGGATGCATAACATTATAGAAACAAAGCATTTTAGAGATTTGCACTGGATAACAAATGCAATACAAATACTAAGTATTAGGGTTATTTATGAAATAAATAGGACAAGAGAGAATGGCTTCAAGTTGCACCAGGGGAGGTTCAGGTTACAGATTAGGAGACATTTCTTCTCAGAAAGAGTAGTTAGGCATTGGAACAAGTTGCCCAGGGAGGTGGTGGAGTCACCATCCCTGAGGGTGTTTAAGGAAAGGTACTTAGGGACAAGGTTTAGTAATGCTGGTAGGGTGATGGCTGGACTATATGATCTTGGAAGCCTTTTCCAATCTTAATGATTCTATAACAATGTGTAGTTTTCTCCTAGCAAATGCTATCTCCTTCTTTCATTTTCTACTATCCATCCAAACTGAACTTCCATTATGCCATGTTTTTTTTTGTTTTGTGTTTTTTTTTTCTAGATTTGAAAGGAGGATTTTTATTTTTCTATTTTATTTTTCACAGAGCAATTCCATTTTTATGGCTATAGACATTAATTTACAATCTTTACTTATTTAAAGAGACATTATATGTAGTAAGACTAGTCTTTGAGACATGTAAGATATAAAGTACTTCTGTACTTGGAGCTTGTACTTGTAAATATGTACATATATGTACATATATGTCTGATACCTTTATGAAGAACAGGCATATTTTCTTACTTGTGGCTTGAAGATTAAGAAATCCATGGAAAACATATTTCCAAGTGATTTTTCAGCTCATGTATTGCAACTCACAAAATCAAAATTTGGGCGTGGAAAATTATTAAATTAATATATAAACTGTTAGAAGGCAATATAGGTTTTAAAAATCTATTGAAAAATAAGATATTAACCTTTATAAGTTTTAAAACACACTAGGATTTTGCTGATGAATACTTATCTGTATCTAAGTCAATAATGAGTTAAACAAATGTATATTACTTTAAAGGAAATTAGGATATCATGTAACAATAAAAGGAAATAAATACCCCCACTGATTACCTCCTGCCTTTTGGTGGTTAGTTATTGCATTCTATTTCTGTATACAGCAGGGCGTAATGGAAGGGTTTATTTCTTATGTGATTAAAGTCACAGCTGTTCCCATTTATTGGATTGCCTTAACCTACAAAGTGTATGAAGGGGTTGATCCTCCATTTTATAATGCAGTTTTAAAGTTCCTCACAGTAATGCTGAAAGGAAAGTATCACTCTTAATTAGGTCCCTCAACAGTTCCTTCATTACATTCACATGATGATGATGATCATGTAAGGAAAGAGTTGCATTCATCCCTGGAGTAACCCCACTGTGTGGATGCTTTTTTCCCAACATCACTTTTACATCATTTTGTAATTCTATGGCAAATGCAGCTTTACCATTTTAATCTAAGTGCAAATTTTTCTTTGTAATGTGGCATATTTATTTAAGCTAGACTAACATACAATAACATACTTTAATAATGTGAGGAGGTAGCAGATGCCTAGCAATGTGTTATGGAATGCAGCAAATAACTTATGATACAGTTACTTCTTGGTTAAAACCAGTCCTCACAACCAAGATGAAGCAGCCAGGATGTGTCCTGGGAAAGAATAACAAGGTCATTTGTTTTCAAAGGTTGAAGGATATCTATCTGATCAGGTTTGATCAGCAAAAAAAATTACTTGTATAACTACTAACACTCATAAAATAAACAGCCTCTAGACATTATGTTTGTCTCTCAAATTTCTGGACAATATCTGAAGTCAATACATAAAACAAGGAAGTCCACAATCAGCATACAATCATCTCAACATGCATGAGATAACATGCATGGGTAACCAATTATCTGAGAGGAAAACCATCTTTCAATATAACCCATTAATTTTATCACTTGTCCTGGTTTCAGCTTGAATAGAGTTAATTTTCTTCCTAGTAGCTAGTGGTATGGTGCTGGTTTTGGATTTAGGATAAGAATAATGCTGATAACATACTGATGCCTTAGTTGTTAAAGAGCATTGCTTACACAAAGCTAAGGACTTTTCAGCTCCTCACACTGCCCTGCCAGCAGGGAGGCTGGGGGTGCACAAGAAGCTGGAAGGAGACACTGCAAGGACAGATGAATCCAACTGGCCAAAGGGATATCCCATACCATATGGTGTCCTGTTGAACAATAAAACTGGGGTAGTTGGCCAGGGTGGCTGCCACTGCTCAGGGAGGGGCTTTGCATAGGTGGGTAGGTGGTGAGCAACTGCATTGCACATCAGTTGTTTTGTATACTTTTATCATTACTATTATTATTATAATCCTTTTTTTTTTTTCTGTCCTATTAAACTGTCTTTATCTCAACCTATGAGTTTTTACCTTTTTTCCTAATACTCTTCTCCATCCCACCAAGAGGAAGTAATAAATACCATTACTACTAATAATAATATTAAAAAAAAAATCTAATAAATACTGACAAATCCATCTATGTAACTGGTTGTCCCAAAATATCTGTAGTCCTACTTTATGTATCTAGTTTACTGATAGTGTGTAGACAGTCCTTGGGCAGGAATTAAGGTGATGGCAATGAGAAATCAGTTGAAAACACCAGAAAAGGCTGGACAGGGTTCTGCAAGCTCTCAGTGTGCAGTCCTGACACAGTGCGAAAAACTTGAATGCTTCAAATGCTCTTCTAACGTGTTGAAAGAGGTCAGTCAGTACACAGCCTGGAAGCAATGGGCTTCTGAATGAGCTACGTGGGTATAAATCCGACCCTAACTCAACTTTCCCCATGTGATGTGCTAGTGCTGCAATGTAAGGCCTAAAAATAACACCACAATGGCAGGGAATTTTCATCCAAATAAATGTTTCCCAAGCTTGTAAAACCCATTGATAAGCATCTGTCCAGATGTGGATCTTCATGGATAAACAATACTGGCTGAATCATTGCATATTCAAAAATTCTGCTCTTGCCTATCCTGGCCTCAGATGCTGAGAAGTGTAAGCGGCCTGAGTGAATAATAAACCAGGTATAGTCAGGAAGATTAACTGTGATAAACTGATTACAATATAGATGACTATTAGGCAGGTATGAATCACTTCAGTTCTGTACCCAGTTTTCACTTCTCATTAGACAATATCAAAACTGAATAAATAAGAACCTGAGTAACTTGGCTCTGTCAGAGATTTTTAAGACAGATGCTATGAATGAAGGTATGTGGGAACTAATGCATGGTGGTAAGGCAAGGTGATGGGAATATCTGTTAGGACAATTTCAAGTGAAGTAAATCCAGTCATTCAGGTGTAGTGGAGGAGTCTGTAAGGACTCTAGTTCTACATTTTTTTTTTTTATTATTTTTGGCTATAAACTAGTTTTCTCCCACAGCACCCAACAGGAATATACCAGAGGCAAAAAGCATCACTGGTAAGGATTTTTTTTTTCCTTATGTATACTGCAAGCAACATTATTCTTGGACAATTTTCAAGTCTAGTGTTGACTAGGTAAGAGCTTAAATTTCTTTTATGTTCAGAGAGAATACTTTCAAGGACAAATAACTCTAAAGTAAACAATAAAATTAGAGGCAAGTCCAGAACACAGGGAAAATCTGTGGGAACTAATCCCTGCTGCTTTTTAACATTATATTAAAACATTATTGATATTACTATGATGTTTATAATGAAGTAACATGGGGGATCTACCAGACTTTCTTAACTAACAGCTAATTTGATCACTTTTAAATGGTTATGGAATTTAGGATTTTATTATCCATTCTATAAGAAAAATATGAAAAAAAAAGTCCAGTAATAAAGCCTTGTTCTATCACTTTGCACAGTATAATTCATTTTGATTTAGGCAAGGAGATGTAAAGTTAATTTATAATACTGCTTTTTTGATATAATAGATTTTTGCTCCTACTTAGCATTGTGATTTGATGTGTTCAGGTTAAAAGGCAGAAAACAATAAAGTCCATAGCCCTTTAGAGGTTTTAGGTTACTTTGGAGTGGGGTGGGGGGTGGGGGGTCAATTAGATTCTTTGTAATTACTTCAAATATTTTATTTATATCAGTGTATGCATGCAGGATTTTTAAAATATTTTTTACATGCAATTTATATACATTCCTATAAAAGTGATACTTAGAAGTTCGTAAGTCTTTGTTATGTATTTCATAGTTTTTGAATTCATTGGAAATAAACAACTAAAGAAGCATCTAGGCATCAGAGAAAATGCCTTCTCTTTCTTAGGAATGGGTGAATGTCTGGCTACTCAAATGTTTCTTTAGTCCATGTATGACATGTTGGTTCCCTTCAGTCTGGTTTGATATTCCATGGCACCCAGTTCTGGTATACAATTATTAACAACTACTATTTTAACAGGAAATCAGGTGTTATCATCAGTAAACAACAAAAAC